>NC_090259.1:15924146-16206442 GCF_037325665.1 Littorina saxatilis
AGGGTCGTGGTGTATGTGTGTGTGTGTGTGTGTGTGTGTGTGTGTGTGTGTGTGTGTGTCTGTGCGTGTGTGTGTGGACCGATCTTTATGAAATTTTACATGAGAGTTCCTGGGAATGATATCCCCGGACGTTTTTTTCATTTTTTCGATATATGTCTTTGATGACGTCATATCCGGCTTTATGTAAAAGTTGAGGCGGCACTGCCACACCCTCATTTTTCAATCAAATTTGATTGAAATTTTGGCCAAGCAATTTTCGACGAAGGCCGGACTTCGGTATTGCATTTCAGCTTGGTGGCTTAAAAATTAATTAATGACTTTGGTCATCTGAATTGTAAAAAAAAACTTTTTTTTATAAAACGATCCAAATTTACGTTCATCTTATTCTTCATCATTTCCTGATTCCAAAAACATATAAATATGTTATATTTGGATTAAAAACAAGCTCTGAAAATTAAAAATATAAAAATTATGATCAAAATTAAATTGTCGAAATCAATTTAAAAACACTTTCATCTTATTCCTTGTCGGTTCCTGATTCCAAAAACATATAGATATGATATGTTTGGATTAAAAACACGCTCAGAAAGTTAAAACGAAGAGAGGTACAGAAAAGCGTGCTATCCTTCTCAGCGCAACTACTACCCCGCTCTTCTTGTCAATTTCACTGCCTTTGCCACGAGCGGTGGACTGACGATGCTACGAGTATACGGTCTTGCTGAAAAATTGCAGTGCGTTCAGTTTCATTCTGTGAGTTCGACAGCTTGACTAAATGTTGTATTTTCGCCTTACGCGACTTGTTAAGACCTGATTTTCTCAGATTTGTGTAGGTCTCAAAAGGGGGGTTCCACCGTAAACCAGAGGCTGAGAATGAGCACATGCGATGTTTCGAGTTCCCTCTCGGTCTCAGAAGAAAATATAAAGATTTTTTTTTTAGTTCTCCATGAGCGACACCGCCTGTAAACGTAAAAAATCAACAATCACACATTCTCAACAAAGTCTGTCTGAAATTAGGTCTATTGTTTTGTTTTTGATCATTCTCACTTCATTTTGATAACTTAGTGTTGCATGACACTGTTTTCCTGCTTGTATTCAATTGGAGGGGGCGGGGAAATTGTTGAAGAATCGGGAACCCTAGGAAACGAAAGACATAGCTATCATCATCGCTTTTTACACTCTATTTCAGTGTAGTTAGATTCTACCAGCAGATGATGAACAGACACTACTCACGGCGTGATATGTTAAATGGCACACTACTGCATCACTACTCTTGCAAAGAATGTAGGAAGAGTGCCAATTGCGTCACAGGCTGATCTTCGTATCTGTTCTCTCTCTATTTTCGCATTACCGTTTTACCTGCATGCTCTTTACCTAATACCGGTCGCCTTCCTTCCTCTTTCTCTGACTGTCTGTCTGTCTGTCTGTCTCTCTGTCTCTCTGTCTCTGTCTCTCCCCCTCTCTCTCTCTCCCTCCCCCCCCCTCTCTCTCTCTCTCTCTCTCTCTCTCTCTCTCTCTCTCTCTCTCTCTCAAGGACCGGTTGTAAGAAAAGGCGTCACCTTAAACCTCTTTCCTTGAAAAATAAAGTTCCATCATCATCATCTCTCTCTCTCTCTCTCTCTCTCTCTCTCTCCTCTCTCTCTCTCTCTCTCTCTCTCTCTCTCTCTCTCTCTCTCTCTTTAGGCGGTTTTATGTGTTCTCGGCTGCACTGACAGTATGCGGGTATAATTGTGCGTCTGTTCCTTCATACGTTTGTTTGCGTGTGCGCGCGCGCGCGCGTGTGTGTGTGTGTGTGTTTGTGTGTGTGTATGTGTGTGTGTGTGTGTGTGTGTGCATGTGTGTGTGAGTGTGGTTGTGTGTGTGTGTGTGTGTGTTTGCGTGTGTGTGTGTGTGTGCGTGTATGCGTGCGTGCATGTGTAGTTGTGCGTCTGTTTATTCATTCGTTTGTTTGCGTGCACGCGCGCACATGTGTGTGTGTGGGGGGGGGGGAGGGGTGTGTGTGTGTGCGTGTGTGGATGTGTTTGTGTGTATTTTTGCGAGTGCCTGCCTGCCTGTGTGTGCGTGCGTGCGGGTATGTGAGTTTGTTTGCGTGCGCGTGCGTGCGTGCGTGTGTGTGTGTGTGTGTGTGTGTGTGTGTGTGCGTGCGTGCGTGTGTGTGTGTGTGTGTGTGTGCGTGTGTTCGACGGTGTGTGTGTGTGTGTGTGTGTGTGTGTGTGTGTGTGTGTGTGCATCCCCCCTTACCACACACTATTATGAGCTGAGTATTTGTGCCTCGATATTTTATTGATGTTCTTACGTTTTATGTTGTTTATTATGATTCACCACACCCGAGTTTCTCGAGTCGTAATTGAGATAATACAGTGTTCTATGTCTATGTCTATGTCTAACACACATGCGCACACGCGCGTAGGCTAAACAAATCCAATCTTGACTTTCAACTTTATATATATAAACATACATCCTGTTCACTTTTAACGAGGACAAACAAAATTTACAAATACCAAAGTACAACAATTTATCTTTTGTAAAAATTCGGACACACATTTTCCCAATTAATATGAAAGTCACTGAATTTATCTTCTTTTCACTACACCTTATATTTTGTTTCCCCAAACACTGATTGATTTCTGCCTTTTCAAATTTACCAGTAACCCAAACGTTCGCTCCAACCAACTTATTTTGTCCAGTTTTACCGATACACAATCAGTAAAAAAAAGAAGAGGTTTAACATAACCGACTTCGCTACCACATAAACAAAAAATGTTTTATTCTCCCCAACATTCTGGTCCACAAAATCATTATTATAGACAGTCATTCAATTTCAAGACAATCATCACAGCTTTGAACCGACCCTTTCGTTCAACCAGGCAGAAGCAACAACTATAGTAAAAGCCACAGCGCGATCAACGTTCGCCCATTTACGAACTCGCGATGAGATTTGTTTCCTCTGGTCAGCAAGCCTACCGTTTACAAACGCATGCGCACTAATTGGGATTCCCTCGTGGCAAAGGCAGTGAAATTGACAAGAAGAGCGGGGTAGTAGTTGCATTGAGAAGGATAGTACGCTTTTCTGTACCTCTCTTCGTGTTAACTTTCTGAGCGTGTTTTTAATCCAAACATATCATATCTATATGTTTTTGGAATCAGGAACCGACAAGGAATAAGATGAAAGTGTTTTTAACTTGATTTGGAAAATTTAATTTTGATCATAATTTTTATATTTTTTATTTTCAGAGCTTGTTTTTAATCCAAATATAACATATTTATATGTTTTTGGAATCAGGAAATGATGAAGAATAAGATGAACGTAAATTTGGATCGTTTTATAAAAAAAAATTTTTTTTACAATTTTCAGATTTTTAATGACCAAAGTCATTAATTAAGTTTTAAGCTACCAAGCTGAAATGCAATACCGAAGTCCGGCCTTCGTCGAAGATTGCTTGGCCAAAATTTCAATCAATTTGATTGAAAAATGAGGGTGTGACAGTGCCGCCTCAACCTTTACAAAAAGCCGGATATGACGTCATCAAAGACATTTATCGAAAAAAAGAAAAAAAAGTCCGGGGATATCATTCCCAGGAACTCTCATGTAAAATGTCATAAAGATCGGTCCAGTAGTTTAGTCTGAATCGCTCAACACACACACACGCACGCAGACACACACACACACACACACACACACACACACACACACACACACATACACCGCGACCCTCGTCTCGATTCCCCCTCTATGATAAAACATTTAGTCAAAACTTGACTAACAGCGCGCTCAACGTTTGCCCTTTTGAACTCGCGATGAGACTTGGTCGCCAAGCTTTGGATTCCCCCAATTTTCGCGACCTTGACCGAATACTCTCGAAGTCAGCACTACGGCGTTCATGGATAGGGAACAGTTAGAAAGTTAACTTCGGGAGTTCCCACTTTCAAAAGAGGCCTCTACTTCCAGTGTTTCTGACTTCCAGTTCATGCATACGGGCCAGTGAGATTACGAGGGCGAAACAACATCGAGAGGGAAGTAAAACACCCAAGTAAGCGTGCACCTGCATGCTCCTTTCGTGCAAGCGTACCAGTAACCTTCCTTCTCGTCTTTTACGCTCGTTAGAATGTTTTATGTTTCCTCGTGTGCCCTGATAGTGTGAGTGACATTACCAGGGCGTAACACCACCTAGAGGGAAGTGAAATACACACATAAGCGTGCACGTCTAATAAGGTATTTGGAACAAGGTGCAAACCATGTAATCCACACCAATTTCAGCTGTTGCTCTGTTTGATGCTCTGTATACGATATATAGCAAAATAGTGATAAAGTTTTACCTGCTAAACTGTTTGCAATGGTGTCGTCCTTTTAAGTGTGTCTTAACAGAATTGTCTTTTTCTTCATTCTACAATTTTATTTTGATTTGATAAATGGTGTATAATATGCAAAAGAGGAAATCCTAATACAACCTATTACAACACAAAACACCATAACGAGCGAAGGAGACGTAGAGGAAGCGAATAATTGCATGTGCACAAAAAGTAACAAGCTGGCTAGATATCAATGTTTGTCTCGTCAAGGAGGGTTGGCGGTGTGGTGCTGTTTCGCCGTTTGATTGATGCATGAGATAATCGTAATGTGACAATGTGAATGGTGTAAGCTGAGGTGTGTCTGTGTGTGTGTGGAGAAAGGGATCTGCGTGTCTGTCTGCCTATCTGTCTGTCTGTCAGTGTGAGTATGTTTGTCAGTGCTCTCTCTCTCTCTCTCTCTCTCTCTCTCTCTCTCTCTCTCTCTCTCTCTCAGTCTCTCTGTATGTCTCTCTCTCAGTCTCTCTGTCTGTCTGTCTGTCTGTCTCTCTCTCTCTGTCTGTCTCTCTCTCTGTCTGTCTCTCTCTCTCTGTCTGTCTGTCTCTCTCTCTTTCTCTCTCTCTCTGTCTGTCTCTCTCTTTCTCTGTTTGTCTGTCTGTCTCTCTGTCTCTGTCTGTCTGTCTTCTCTCTCTCTCTCTCTCTCTCTCTCTCTCTCTCTCTCTCTCTCTCTCTCTCTCTCTCTCTCTCTCTCTAGTATATATGAGCACACACTGCTACACAGGCTGGACCTGTCTGTTGTGCCTGCTCAACGATTCTTTGCTGTCTAGTGTAGTAGGTTAGGGAATCAGGGGGGAGGGGGGAGGGGGGGGGGGGGGGGGGGGGGCAATAAGATAGGCCAAAGGTATTCATGTCATAGTGACATTTCTAGCAGGGAAAAACACTTACACGAGCTTTTTCCCGGGGTGCTATCGGTACTTTACCTTCCCCTACAAATCATATGTTCCAACAAGAGTGTGTCCTATTAGTCTGAGGCATAATCATTCGCTCAAGTCTTATAGCTGAACAGCGAACTACAAGACTTATTTTACTACTTTCTCTTGCAACAAGTAAAGGATGTTACTGCTGTTTCACTATGACGAACCTGTTGCCCTTGAGAAGACTTTCACTGGGGAAGCCGGGGGGAGGGGGCAGTATATCAAAACGAACGCAATGGCAAAAATATGTGAAAACGAACGAGGTTCTTAGCATTCGGACATATTCCAAACTTAGTGAATGACAATCGCACTGTTTTGGACCCGCCAGTCGGTGAATTTCATTTGAATCAATCGTGGGTCACAGACAATGTCCTCTCCAATACATTACAATGTCTCACTTCAAATAAACACACAGAAACCAAGATGATATTTGTCAGTCCAACACTGGGAAACAGGCAGATACTATGGAACGTCAGATATATGGAACGCCGAATAAACGACGAGAATAGCTCGAAAGTCCGCGCGGAATTCCGCGGGGACATGGTCTATCTGGCGTTCCATAAGATACAGACGAGCATTCCAGTTAAAATGTCTGTGTCACAAGGTTCCTAGCTCTTGGCCAATTTCAATGCTTTCCGAGACTCGAGGCCGGAAGTCTCGGTTTAAACTTCTTGCGAGTAGCAATTTCCGGTGCACTTAAAAAAATGGCGACGGTGCACCGTCTGTAAATTTCGTTCCCGGCTGTGATTTGCGAGGTCACAGGCAGAAGGTATCGTCCACTGGACTACTACTATCACAGAAAGACTACAAGGTACGTCACTCACCTTCGAGTCTTCTGTGTTCTTGGAGTCGCTTCCTGGGGAAAAATATTGTTCAAGACGGTTTGCCTCTTCCTACAGTCTGTGTAAGGTCAAATAAATACAGTTGAATGATTGTTTGAACTGTATGTACCTTTAATTTTCAGCTTCCGTCCGCTGCAGGTTGTTATTAATCATCATTTGGACGAATCTTCGTTTGCGAGCCGCTAACTTCCACTTGGCGTCAAATCATGCATCCGCACCGAATATGCATACCAGCGCTCATTGGTTAATAACAGGATATTCGATGATTATTTTCCCGTGGGTAGCTTCCCTTTGCTGCGCAATATTTACATATGTTTTAGACCAATGAGCGCTGGTATGCATATTCGGTGCGGATGCATGATTTGACGCCAAGTGGAAGTTAGCGGCTCGTCCAAATGATGATTAATAACAACCTGCAGCGGACGGAAGCTGAAAATTAAAGGTACATACAGTTCAAACAATCATTCAACTGTATTTATTTGACCTTACACAGACTGTAGGAAGAGGCAAACCGTCTTGAACAATACTTTTCCCCAGGAAGCGACTCCAAGAACACAGAAGACTCGAAGGTGAGTGACGTACCTTGTAGTCTTTCTGTGATAGTAGTAGTCCAGTGGACGATACCTTCCGCCTGTGGCGAGGTTTCGCTGCTCACTTATCGTTTCGTTTGGAAAAGGCGTATCCGTTTGTACCAGTCCGTGCTGAAAACCAGTTTAGGAGCAAAGTCTGAATAAGAGAAGTGGACGCTGCAAAACATTCAAGCAATAGGTCATGAAAGGTATCTGAGAACCATCTAGTGCCAGTTGCATATCTATATGATACTCAATACTTTCCCGCATCAGCAGTATTATTCGACAGAATAGCGGCAATATAAACTCTTGTTGAAATAAACACCACATGACACCCACACACGCACACACACTGACACCGTGCCAAAAGAGCGTTTATAAACTTGGAGGCAGTAAGACGGTTAGATGATGAGGGAAGCGTACAGTTTACAACCAAGAAACAAAATAACTACAATTAGAATACAAACAAGTTTCAACTGTGCTGTGCAACGTTCATGGCGAACCCATTCAAACTCCCAGAGGGGCGGGGATGTAGCTCAGTCGGTAGCGCGCTGGATTTGTATACAGTTGGATGCTGTCAGCGTGAGTTCGTCCCCACGTTCGGCGAGAGATTTATTTCTCAGAGTCAACTTTGTGTGCAGACTCTCCTCGGTGTCCGAACACCCCCGTGTGTACACGCAACCACAAGACCAAGTGCGCACGAAAAAATCCTGTAATCCATGTCAGAGTTCGGTGGGTTATAGAAACACAAAAATACCCAGCATGCTTCCTGCACGGGGTAAAAACGGTCATACACGTAAAAGCCGTGGGAGTTTCAGCCCATGAACGAACAAACAAACAAACAAACAAACTCCGAGTCTTTTTTCGTTTGCATGCTCGATTCTTGTCTATTACACCCTCGTTTACCCGGTCGTCTGAGACATCATCGGTCTGGTCCAGATACAAAAAACTGTTTGATAATTCCCAACGGTTACTTCTTCTTCTTCTGCGTTCGTGGGCTGAAACTCCCACGTACACCACGTGTATTTTTTGCACGAGTGGAATTTTACGTGTATGACCGTTTTGACCCCGCCATTTAGGCAGCCATACGCGGCTTTCGGGGGAAGCATGCTGGGTATTTTCGTGTTTCTATAACCCACCGAACTCTGACATGGATTACAGGATCTTTTTCGTGCGCACTTGGTCTTGTGCTTGCGTGTACACACGGGGGTGTTCGGACACCGAGGAGAGTCTGCACACAAAGTTGACTCTGAGAAATAAATCTCTCGCCGAACGTGGGGACGAACTCACGCTGACAGCGGCCAACTGACTGGATACAAATCCAGCGCGCTACCGACTGAGCTATATCCCCGCCTCCAACGGTTACGATAAGTCTATATAAGAGTCTAAAGCTTATGGCTTTTTCCGAATGTAAAATATCGTAGCTTTTGAATATAGAGTACCAGTAATGCGTTGACATTATTTTTTTTAGACCGCTCCAATCTCCTTTGTCTCGGGTGGAGAGGGGGGATGGGCTCTGCAGAAAATTCACTGTCATTGGATAGACACAGTCGTATGATAATTACCAAGTAAGGTGTGTCTTTTTCCACTCACTGTCTCCCGCCTTCGTAAAGTACCGGTACTATTTCTAACGACTGTCCAACTGAACACGATGCGTTTATTTTAACTATGAACTCATTAAATCGCGCAGTTTTTCCGGGTATGGAATTTCGCAACACTTGGAAATGCAGTAATATTATACTGTGTCCCATCCCCATCGCCTCTAGGCTTCAATGTTCTGTCTGGTGCAAAGACATTAACCTGCCGTCAACTGAAACTACACACACACACACACACACACAAAACCACCATCATCAGTCTCGCTGGCTCGCTCTCATCCCCTCCTTTCAGTTTTCTCTCTCTCTCACTCTGACCGCCTTTCCCTTCGCAATTTGATTTATTTACTCCTTCCGTCCATACCACTTGCTTTAAAATGACCTACTTTCGTACTCTCGTCGCCTGCATTCCTGCCTCCTTGCTTGGCGTCCTGTGGGTAAAGATCTCACAGTTAACGATAGACCACAAGTCAAAGCAACTCGCTGTCTAAGATTTCAAGTCTTACTTTCTTGTATCACTTGACATTATAGAAGAGATTAAGTAAGTATGTAGATGAAACGAGAATGGAAAGGAAATCAGAGTTTGTGAACTCACCGAGTGGTACACTAATGATGATAATTATGCTCTCTCTCTTTCTCTGTCTCTCTGTGTCTGTCTCTCTGTCTGTCTGTCTCTCTGTCTGTCTGTCTTTCTCTCTCTTTGTCTGTCTGTCTGTCTGTCGGTCTCTCTCTCTCTCTCTCTCTCTCTCTCTCTCTCAACTCAAACTCTCTCTCCCCCTCTCTCTCTCTCTCTCTCTCTCAGTATCAACCTCTCTCTCTCTCTCTCTCTCTCTCTCTCAGTATCAACCTCTCTCTCTCTCTCCCTCTCTCTCTCTTTATCACCTTGCAGGATACAAATGGGCTGTCAAATCACTGAACCATGTATCTCAAGGTCAAATGACACACTGCCAAACGTCTGACTGGTGTATGGTTTATTTGTGAATGGATGACCGAGTCAGGAGCGTTACACCAAGGGTCAGGATTGTAGTCAGCCGTATGAAATGGATGACTGAAATTCTGGATATATACAGGGATGCTACTCTTCCGTCTAGAACGGAAAAGTCCGTTTTTCGAAAAAATCCCAAAAGACGGAAAATCCGGGGTTTTTTAAATGTGAAAAAAACCCTGAAAGAAAAACAATATTAGGATTATAGTCATACATTTGAAATGGATGATGAAAACAGGGGGCTTTTGTTGCAGGGCCGTCGCGATATAACCTTCGTGGTTGAAAACGACGTTAAAGCCATATGTACTCGATGACTATACACGCTAATTGCTTTACCAACAGCTGGAGACAGACTAAATTAAGTTCCCTGCAAAATATTGTGGTCTAGGACCCCTTAAATGTTGAGATATTTGAATTTTCATTTTGATCTGGATCGTCCTATTTATAGATTTGGCAACACATGTAACGTTGATGCAAGGGAGAGAACACCGCGGCTTTGTTGACATCCTCACTTTTTCAGAGGCTAGAACAAGCTGTAATGCATGTATTATGGTCCGCGCATGGTGACGTATCGTCATTATATGGTCTTATGGTGCGTTTGACATCGATTGTGGGCAAACTACACTTTGTAAACACGGGAGTGCGTTAGTATGCCTTTAAACACCAAATAAAGAAAGAAATTTGTTGCAGGGTAGAATTGTACTGACAATCGTAAAAACAGACTAACCCGACAGACAGCTAAGTACCGGAGAATTAGTAAACCATGTCTTATCTGTCTTTACCCCATTCCACGCAACACTATTAAGAAGAAACATGTCGCGTAAGGCGAAATTATTACATTTAGTCAAGCTGGTGAACTCACAGAATGAAAGTGAACGCACTGCATTTTTTTCATCGAGACAATACAGCTTCGTCAATCCCCGCGGCACATTTCCCGTGCAAACAGAAGTGAAATTGACAAGGCAGAATATCGCAATAGCGTACTGCGCGCTTTTCTGTATTCTTTTTAACTTGTGAGCTTGTTTTGAATACAGCATAACTATTATATCTATATGTTTTTGGAATCAGGAAATGATAAAGAATAAGATGAAACCCTTTTTGGATCGATTTCTTACATTTTAATCGTAGTACTAATTTACCTATTTTCGTTAATTGTGATCACATTTTAAAAGTAAACATAACATATGTATATATCGTTAGATTCGGAATTTGATGAAGAATACGATGCAATCAATTTCAAATATACCGAGCAACAAAAGAAACGCGAAAACAATCGTCATTGTTTGATTGACAAAATCTCCAACAATTATAGAGTTAGAATTATCAAACCACAAAAGTTTGATGAAGGCATGTTTGACCTTGCTTTTGTGTGATTATTTTGATGCTGCGACTGTTTCAACACACGGGACAAGCAGGTTTAACGTTAAACACATAATGCGCGCTCGCAGCACGTGCAAGTGGAGCAGGAGAAATCTGATGTGTGAGATGTGTTCACTAATGCATTAGCAACCAAAAGAGACCATGGCACGCTTGCTGCCAGTCTCACTTTTCAATCAATGAGGCTTATATCGCGCGTATTCCGTGGGTACAGTTCTAAGCGCAGGGATTTTTAATTTTTTTAATTTTTTTTATGCAATTTATATCGCGCGTATATTCAAGGCGCATGGAATTATTTATGCCGTGTGAGATGGAATTTTTTTTACACAATACATCACGCATTCACATCGGCCAGCAGATCGCAGCCATTTCGGCGCATATCCTACTTTTCACGGCCTATTATTCCAAGTCACACGGGTATTTTGGTGGACATTTTTATCTATGCCTATACAATTTTGCCAGGAAATACCCTTTTGTCAATCGTGGGATCTTTAACGTGCACACCCCAATGTAGTGTACACGAAGGGACCTCGGTTTTTCGTCTCATCCGAAAGACTAGCACTTGAACCCACCACCTAGGTTAGGAAAGGGGGGAGAAAATTGCTAACGCCCTGACCCAGGGTCGAACTCGAAACCTCTCGCTTCCGAGCACAAGTGAGTTACCACTCGGCCACCCAGTCCTTTTGAAACAGCCAGGATGCCAAGATTGACACCACCAAAATGTCAGGTCGATTTAAAGCTGGTGATGATGCAGAAACGCTGGCATGTGCTTTAAACGTGCACATGTCAACAGTCTATCACCTTCAGCAAATGTTCTGTTCACATTAGAAGCACTGCAGTTATGCAACGCGGTGGATTATTCGCATTACCTCAATAAGAAAAGATCGCAATTTCCTGCCACAACGTCTTTGAGATCGATTCAATACAGCCACTGACACTACCAGGAACATCATTGGAAGCCACCAGTGTCCGATCAGTGGCCAGAGAGCGCGATGAAGACTGACTGAGCGAGACCCCCAAAACTTCGTTAACGTTAAACCTTCTTGTCCCGTGTGTTCAAACAGTCGCAGCATCAAAATAATCACACAACAGTTATGTCAAATATGCCTTCATCAAACTTTTGTGGTTTGATAATTCTAACTCTATAATTGTTCGAGATTTTGTCAATCAAACATTGCAGAAGGTTTTCGCGTTTCTTTTGTTGCTCGGTATATATTTGCGAAAATCTTATTTTAATAACAACTTTAATGAGCAAACTAGTTAATTATTTGTTAAGCCTCCACGCTGAAATGCAAAACCAAAGTCCGGGCTTTGTCGAAGATTACTTGACCAAAATGTCAACCAATGCAATTTGGTTGAAAAATGAGGGCGTGACAGTGCCGCCTCAAGTTTGACTAAATGTCGGATATGACGTCATCGAAGACATTTATTGGATAAAAGAAAAATGGTCCGGGGATATCATACCCAGGAACTCAGGCTAATATGAAATATCATGAAGATCGGTCCAGAAGTTTTCTCGGAACCAATCTACACACACACACACACACACACACACACATACACCACGACCCTCGTCTCGATTCCCCGTCAACGTTAAAACATTTAGTCCAAATGTAAAAAGAAAGAAAGAAAGAAGTAGATATGCGACAGTTAAAGGCACAGTAAGCCTCCCGTAAACCATCACAGATACTGTCAGGCTTTTACACACAGTACAAACACCCTTCCATTTGAACGCTCACCAAACGGGAACATCCTAGGTGCCCTACGTAAAGAGCGAGCAATTTTCAAAGAATTTATTTTTGCGTGGTTTATCTTACCCCTGAGCCATCGTGAACCCGTGTGATCCAGTTTCCCTTTTTCACAATGCAGTCGTCATTGTAATTTGAATGGGGCTCGCTGTGAGCTTATCTGCAATAGCACGTTATGTACCTCTGACTTTTCACGAAACAAACGAATGTGATTCATAAGAACTCTAGCGATGGCTTTTGACTGCCTATAAACCGCCGTCTGCTACGAAAATCACGACCTTGCGTGACCCTGCTTTCGGGCTTTTCAAGCTTTCAAAACTTCGAATTGTACTGATCTTGTCTTGATGAAAAAATAATTCTTTTATGATTTAAGAATGTTTGTGTAACAAGCTGAGAATTTATTATTTAGATTGTAAAAGTTAGGTCTTGCGCCAAAACGCACCACGGTCCGAATCATTCTGATAATTATCGCTCCACGGCTATCGCCAGTTGAAGGGAAGTAACTCATTTTTGACCTGAGTTCAGGATGGGTCCGATTGAGATGGAGACAATCCGAAAAATTATTTCTTTGAAAATTGCTCGCTCTTTACGTAGGGCACCTAGGATGTTCCCGTTCGGTGAGTGTTCAAATGGAAGCGTGTTTGTACTGTGTGTAAAAGCCTGACAGTATCTGTGATGATTTACGGGAGGCTTACTGTCCGGGCGTGATTTCCGGTATCATAACAGCCGTCCAGCACCAAAACGAGGCGCCATTGTTGTAGCAGCCCAAGTCCACGAAAATAAATTCTTTGAAAATTTCTCACGCTCGACAGAAAGCAGCCAGGATGTTCCCGTTTGGTGAGCGTTCAAATGGAAGTATGCTTGTACTGTATGTAGACGCTCGGGGAGCTCTGTGATGGTTTACGGGAGGCTTAGGCCTACTGTGCCTTTAACACGATGGCGTTGCAACAGCAACAGTTTCATAGCAATAAGCAGAGTCCTTGTCAAGGTCAGATGAAAGTTCCACATTTTCGAACAGCGGTCCCTCCAATTTTAAGATAAACAACGTCATAAACGAGAGTTAGTCTTGAAATGAACGTCAATGTACAGAGATTCTGAACAAAACATGTCAGTGAAAGCTTAATTATTGTCTTAGACGTGTGCTGAGGCCGTCTCCAACGGGGTTGGTCGGTAGAGGCGGGAGAGGGGGGGTGAGGTATCTTAAACGGAGGTTTCACTGGATCATTTAACACTGCAGACGAGTGTGCTTTCGATGTTACGCATACAAGGAAAAAGTGACAAGACACCGTTGTTGCGAGGGTTGCAAAATTTATCCTTCATGCATGGTGTGTTGCAAACATATCATGTTCATTCAAGCGTGAACGGACACAGATTCTTTGGCTATATGGGTCGCTGCGTCCCATTAAACAATGTTTCTTTTTATACCATAGAAGGGGAATCGAGACGAGGGTGTGTGTGTGTGTGTGTGTGTGTGTGTGTGTGTGTGTGTGTGTGTGTGTGTGTGTGTGTGTGTGTCTGTCTGTCTGTCTGTCTGTCTGTCTGTCTGTCTGTCTGTCTGTCTGTCTGTCTGTCTGTCTGTCTGTCTGTCTGTCTGCGTGTGTGTGTAGAGCGATTCAGACTAAACTACTGGACCGATCTAAATGTTTTAACATAGAGGGGGAATCGAGACGAGGGTCGTGGTGTATGTGTGTGTCTGTGTGTCTGTCTGTCTGTCTGCGCGTGTGTGTGTGTAGAGCGATTCAAACTAAACTACTGGACCGATCTTTATGAACTTTTACATGGAGGTTCCTGGGAATGATATCCCCGGTTTTTTAACAAAACAATTTGATAAATTTCTTTGATGACGTCATATCCGGCTTTTTTGTAAAAGTTGAGGCGGCACTGTCACACCCTCATTTTTCAATCAAATTGATTGAAATTTTGGCCAAGCAATCTTCGACGAAGGCCGGACTTCGGTAATGCATTTCAGCTTGGTGGCTTAAAAATTAATTAATGACTTTGGTCATTAAAAATCTGAAAAATTGTAAAAAAAAAATATTGTTTTATAAAACGATCCAAATTTACGTTCATCTTATTCTTCATCATTTCCTGATTCCAAAAACATATAAATATGTTATATTTGGATCACAAACAAGCTCTGAAAATCAAAAATATAAAAATTATGATCAAAATTAAATTTTTGAAATCAATTTAAAAACACTTTCATCTTATTCCTTGTCGGTTCCTGATTCCAAAAACATATAGAAATGATATGATTGGATTAAAAACACGCTCAGAAAGTTAAAACGAATAGAGATAAAGAAAAGCGTGCTATCCTTCTCAGCGCAACTACTACCCCGCTCTTCTTGTCAATTTCACTGCCTTTGCCACGAGCGGTGGACTGACGATGCTACGAGTATACGGTCTTGCTGAAAAATTGCAGTGCGTTCAGTTTCATTCTGTGAGTTCGACAGCTTGACTAAATGTTGTATTTTCGCCTTACGCGACTTGTTTCTTTTTCTTTTTACCTTTTATATGCATTTGGGATTGTCTCTCCAGTGGGTTTGCCTTTGCAACTGATCCAACCTCGGCTTTTATGAATAGGCCACTAAGGTTATAATATCCATTACCTCTTTTGAGCTGAAGTTTTCTGACTTTGAAAATGCCCCAGTGTATTGAAATAGGGTGTCCCGGTATAAGAAACACTCTGTACGTTTTCCATTCAGTGAAACCTAAGATTGAAGGGGTGATTGAACGTAAGGTTTTGAAATCACCCATAGTGACGACGAGGGTGGGGGTTTTGGACTTAATGTGCAAAGAAAGAAAGAAAGAAAGAGAAAGAAAAGATAAATGAATTAAGAAATACCGTGCATGAATCAATAAATGCATAATGAATGACAGCGTACAGAAAAAAAGGTTACATGATCTTTTAACAGAGCTAAAACCCGCGTCATTCACTCACTCAATCAATCATTTCATTGAATCAATGCCCACTGCAATCAATAACGATACATTCTTTGAAACCCGTCGTGGTCGAACTGTCACAGTGCTCAGGAGGAAAAAGGAGGATAACGAAGAAGAAGCCATGATGATATAAGCTGCTATGACTCAGAGAGCACACACACACACGCACGCACGCACGTCGCACACACACACACACACAAACACACTCACTCACACACACACACACACACACACACACACACACGCGCGCGCGTACATACACACACATACACAAACACACACACACACACACACGCATTTAACGACAGTCTGGCCTCTAGCTACAGGCCATAGTTGAGACGACTCTGCACCATCAATTAAAATTTGTTTTGTAACTGTCGTGTCACGCAAATGAAAGAGGGGAAGAGAGAGGTGGAGAGATGAAGGTAAGAGAGAGAGAGAGAGAGAGAGAGAGAGAGAGAGAGAGAGAGAGAGAAGAGAGAGAGAGAGAGCGAGAGAGAGAGAGAGAGAGAGAAGCGGGAGGGAGGGAAAAAGGGAGTGGGGGAGGGAATGTGTGTGTGTGTGTGTGTGTGTGTGCGTGTGTGTGTGTGTGTGTGCGTGCGTGTGTGTGTGTGTGTCCGAAGTGCCAGAGGAAACAACATAATGAAAAACAACAACATTGATCTCTTCTGTTCTTGCCACACCTGAAGAATAAACATTTTACATGTAAAAAAAACGTCTCGGTGACCTCGGTCAAAGTATATTCTCCAGCCATACGCAGGAATATTACCACTGATTTCACAGTCAGTCAACAGTTGTGTTGAGATAGACGAACTCTTCTGAAATCTGAAGATGGAAAGATGGCTTCACATTTCTATAGGATGAGACCTAACGTTCTAAGCTGCAGGCGTAAGTTTAGCAGCATTTTCTGTTGTTCCACGCCAAAGCAAAACACTGCCTATGCATCTGCTTACTGCACTGTCTTTTAACAGCGTGATATAACTGTGGTTGCGCGATAGGCCACGCCGCCAAGACCCCCCCCCCCCCTCCCACCATTCCCATCCCCCATCCCTCATGCCGCCAGGCGGTACATGTATCAAGTGCCGGTATTTGTGGAAAGGAAATTCATTAGTTTTGGCTGACTAAGGCCGTGCAGTGAACAACCTTGGGTAAAAATGGGCCAACTCTTCTACGCACCTGAGCGGACATGAAGGTTAAAACGATGACACTACCGAATTAATGTTTTCTAAATGTAACCCAAGCATATTCTCAAACAGGCGAGCAGGCATATAATACTAACAAAAAACACAATAAACATTTTTCAAGGTGTATTGTTTGAAAAAAAGAATGGCTGGTCCGCTCTGAATACACTATGCCTATGCGGGTGTGGGTCTTGCGCCTGCGATCGCGAAGCGGCTTACATGTATGTGCCTTGGCCGGGAATTCGTTCCCGAGGTCTATACTTTCGTTACCGAGGCGGGCAACAAAAAAGATGACGCTGATGTAGTCTTACAAGTCTATTTTTGTTGTGTGTTATAATTATGGTCCACTTGTGGTAGTCTTTTATCACGAGGGCCCACTTTCTACGCCGGGTGGGTTGAACACCTTTCTACGGTTTCTTCAAAGCGAGCTCCATCTTTCATGTGATATTCGGCCCCCAACCCAGGGCCGGACCAAATGAGTTGTAAGGGGGGGGTTCCTCCTTTTTTGGGGGGGCAAATCAGCGAAGTGGCGAAGCCACAAGCGCGCGCCTGCAAAGCAGGCGCGCGAACTAGGGGGGTCCGGGGGCATGCTCCCCCGGAAAATTTTTGAAAAACGGTTAAAATCTGTGCAATCTGGTGCATTCTGGGCCTTGTTTTGAGGGTTAAGAGCAGCATTGTTTTGGTGCTAAAACTAGTAAAAAAACAACCCACTCAAAGCAAGGTACATGCTTTTTCCAGGGGTGGGGTTCCGGAACCCCTGGAACCCCCCCCCCCCCCCCCCCCCCTGGGTCCGGCCCTGCAACCCATTCCGTGGAGACGGATCAAATGGGGCTGCGTTGAATCCCCCTGACAAGGCTGAAAAAGGCGTGTGCGCAATTAGTTCCGGAAGGTCCCTCCTATGATTATACTTATTGTGCTACATTGCTCAGGGAATCTTTGTGAATACTCGCCTTTTAAAGAGATAGGTACGATGGGGGATACTGTCCCGTTAAACCTGGGTTTAACTTTTCCGCAGCCACGGTCCAATATCTGGGGGAAAGTTGTGAGCGAGGTCAAACAAATGTCATCTTGGCAATGGGTCTTGTCTTTAGACAGAAGTATAACAGTTGTGTCAAACTTCCGATAAGCAAGAATATCGCTTGAACCTTTCTTTCAATACATCTTGTCCAAGTCAGCATCTCTAATGTCATACCCGTACAGAAACTTGTTCACATGCGCACGTGCCAACCACCCAACATTAAGTTTCTCCCTTCCTCCAACTCCTTCCTTCTTCGCTTTCAAGGTGCAAAGTGTGTGCTATTTCATCCACCAGACTAAACACAGCAAATAATGAGTAGCAAAACCAAGATTCCTTCACAAAGCAGAACTCAAAGGAATCAACAATCAGCGAATAAGTCTGGTCTGAACTCGTTCACGAGGACAATGATGCATGTAACATGCGTATATAGCTAGCACTGAACGAATGCCAATGCTAACAAAAAGGATGTTGATGTCTATGATAGTGTGAAGCTCCTATCCGATTTATCTTCTTATTCGCAGGATTAAGAGTGACGTACCATGCACGTTACCATTCTGAGCAATATGCAATGCAGCTCTTGAAATGGCTCATTCAAACAACATTCACAACCGTGTGCTAAAGTGTGTTTGTCCTTTCACAGATTAAAAGCCTGTTGGACTGAAAGCTTCAAGGAATAAAACATCAGACTGATGTAAACCATGCACATATAAAACGCCCCCCCCCCCCCCCCTCAATCCCTATCGTGTGCGGGAGCATGTTTATACGTGAGCATTCTCTCATTGCTTAAAAAAACCGCCTTTAAATCACTTGAAGCGCCGGCTGATCTTAAACCATGCCCATGTTAAACGCGCATGCACAGCCAGGGCTGAAAGCAAGACGTCATTGTGCAGTCTGTTTATAATTTCTGAGAGGTTTGTATGTTTTCTGAAGCCGTCTGGATGGGTGGATCTTATGGAAACAATGAGTGACGCATGAAGAAAACGCTTCAGTTGCTAAAACAAATCCCCACATACAACCTGCAACCGACATGTCCGCTCAAATAGAAAATGTTGAGAAATAACTCTGTCGGGTTTGTATGTGTTGTGAAAGAGTGAATTCCCTTGCTGTTATTGAGGGGAAGTTTCCGGCCACGTGACATTATTGGCCAGTCCCTAGCAAGTGGTGTGTCTGAAACACGTGGACATGGAACACACGTGAAAAGCTTGCCTCACTAACAGCAAGAGCATTCACTCTTTCACAACCCACACAGACCCGACACAGTTATTTCCGGAGTTCGTCTATCTTTGCACGTGAGAAACTAATACATGTATGTACAATTGGAAAAAGTTAAGAAAGCTAAAACATCAAAACAGACAAATTGAAAGACATTTAAAAATCACATAGGAAATTTCAGACCGCGGAAGTATACCCATGGGAAAATTGCCTCTTTCGCACGTCATCAGTATTCTACCATACGAATTAACATACAAACGGGAACTGAAGGCTGAAACATACACACTGGGACATTTCAGAAGGCTGAAACATACAAACTGGGACATTTCAGAAGGCTGAAACATACACACTGGGACATTTCAGAAGGCTGAAACATACACACGGGGACATTTCAGAAGGCTGAAACATACACACTGGGACATTTCAGAAGGCTGAAACATACACACGGGGACATTTCAGAAGGCTGAAACATACACAAGTGAGAATTGAAAACATGTACACTGAAGAATTAAAACAAAATTGAGACATACACATGGACAAATTCTGAAAACTGGAACCCACACATGAGAAAATGCAGAGTGCTAAATCGAAAACATGAAACAAATCGTGTAGAAGGCTGAAAGCCACGCTGGTTCCCTCCCCCTTATGTCCGTGTGGCAAGAATCAGACAGCAGAGCACATCCATACCACAGTGCTCTGAGGGACACCATCTGGCCAGAGGAGACAGCGCTACAAAAGAAGCTATACGGCCCCAGAGAGGACTTGGAGAGGACAGCACGTTTCGCCCTGCAGTCCGGACTGACGATCTAACAGCGAACGACAAGAAGAAGAAGAAGAAACCCACGCTTGGGAAAATCGCCCATGCCCTTGTTTTGTCGCATACGGAATTGGAGGAAAACATAAGAATAAAACATTTACATGTGTGGGAAGTTTTGCCTTTTCCCTTTCCCAGTTATGGTCTCATTAACACACACCCACATCCACACCCACATCCACACCCACGGGAAAACATAAGAATAAAACATTTACATGTGTGGAAAGTTTTGCCTTTCCCTTTCCCAGTTATGGTCTCATTAACACACACCCACACCCACACAACTATATTCGTCACATTAGTTAACCTCATATCGATATTGAGCGTATGCAGGACGGTATCTTAGCACTATAAATCGGAGGTAGGGGTAAAGGAAGGCTTTCATCTCCCCACTGAATGCGTGGACACTCGTGTGTAGCGAACATCACAGTACAATCGGAAATTAAGTGTAAACTACCGCCTTTTGTTGAAGCGAGCCGTTTGATGTCAAAGCAAAGGTAGGTGTGTGTGTGTGTGTGTGTGTGTGTGTGTGTGAGTGAGTGTGTGTGTGTGGGGGGGGGGGTGTTGGAGTGTGTGTGTGATAGAGAGAGAGGTATACAATTTGAAACTACAGGGACTATGCTATAATTGTTGAAATGCAACAGTTTTCAAACACATTTAAAAAAAAAAGTAATCAAGAAACGAAGTTTTAATACGTTTAAGAGAATGTTAAAGCTCGGAAATGAATGTTTTTGTTGACGTAAAAGTTGGATAATTTGCGTGCAGGTTTGCTCGAACAGTATATGACAAGAAATTTTTCATTTTCATTTTTTTCATTACTTTATTGTCCCATCGCTGGGAAATTCGGGTCGCTTCCTCCCAGTGGAAAGCTAGCAGCAACGGAGTCGCGCTACCCAGGTGTCTGCGTGTTTAGGTGTATTCAGCCACCTGCACTTATGGCAGAATGACCAAGGTCTTTTACGTGCCATTGTGATGACACGGGGGTGGGACATGGCTTCCGTCTCTGGGTCTGCACATAAAGTTGACCCGTGTCCGTCCCGGCCCGGAGTCGAACCAGCGACCTCTCGATCACAAGTTCAGTGCTCTACCAACTGAGCTACCGGGCATTGATATGACTTTGTCATGGTGAAAATATGGTGCAAAATATCAAAGAAGGTCTACGATGTTTGACTTTGTTTTGAAGCAAACACAACTTAGCCTAGACACCTTTGTTTCGTTTTCTTTTCATCCTGCGAACATTACACTTTCACTGTTTATTCTTCGCGACACATGTTACCCTTTTCAATAGGAGGGGTCTAAAGTGAAATGTACTTGCACTTCATTTCCCCCGGATTCATATGAAGGATACACACACGTTTTGGAGTGGTAAGAAATGGGGCCTTGTTCTCTTACAATACACACACTCTCTCTCTCTCTCTCTCTCTCTCTCTCTGTTTTCAGCTCACTCTTAATCTCTCTCTCTCTCTCTCTCTCTCTCTCTTCTCTCTCTCTGACCCTACTTCCCTTCCCTTACTTCCACCCTCCTTCCCTTACTTCCACTCTCTCTCTCTCTCTCTCTCTCTCTCTCTCTCTCTCTCTCTCTCTCTCTCTCTCTCTCTCTCTAACTATTTACACACTGTGTTGCTTTTGTGGTTTGGTTTTTTTCGGGGGTGGATTTTTGTTGATTTGATTTTGATTGTAGTCATGTTGACTAGCGCTTGTGGGTAGTTTGGCTGCGCAGTATTCCCAATGAATCCGAACTGTTTTGGAAAGACCCCTTTCGAAGAGTTCCGACGGTTTAATTCAGGATGCCTGCACCGAGATGAAACGAACTGCTTACACATGAAATGTATGTGCATAGTGACACAGCAATGCATTCATTCGTGTTTGTTCGTGTATTCTGTTTTTAACTTATTAACTTCATTCACCTTCGAACCGGCACGGTTGGCCTGGTGGTAAGGCGTCCGCCCCGTGATCAGGAGGTCGTGGATTCGAACCCCGGCCGGGTCATACCTAAGACTTTAAAATTGGCAATCTAGTGGCTGCTCCGCCTGGCGTCTGGCATTATGGGGTTAGTGCTAGGACTGGTTGGTCCGGTGTCAGAATAATGTGACTGGGTGAGACATGAAGCCTGTGCTGCGACTTCTGTCTTGTGTGTGGCGCACGTCATGTCAAAGCAGCACCGCCCTGAGTATGGCCCTTCGTGGTCGGCTGGGCGTTAAGCAAACAAAAATTCACCTTCGTAGTCAGTTTGCTAAAAACACAGGATTGGTGCCTCAACTTTTCTTTGAAAGCTGTCAGTAGGGCCCTGATTCTTCAAAGGCAATGCTGAAATTGGTGCGGAATACTTCCACAAAATAACGTGGGAAAATACAGGGAGAAAAAGAAAAGAGAATGTCCTCTTTCTGTACCAAAGGAAATAATATCACAGCACATATTGCATAGTTTCTCTATAATAATAATAATAATAAATGAGCATGTATATAGCGCAACAACATAACTTTACAATTATGCTCTTTGCGCTCTGTAACATAAAATGTCGACTTTACATTGTGACGCAAAACTATGTGACAAAACTAGCTGGCTGCGCAACACGAACTAATATCAGTCCACGCGTTGCATTGCTTCTGATTAATATCAAATGAAGTCGTTACAATTGACAAAGTGAATTGACAAAGTGAAATGTTACCTTCCTGATCATCGTAACCTTAGATTTAATTGGCTACGCATATATTACTCTCGCTAAACAGGAACTCCCCCCCCCCCCTTCCCCAATCCCATTCAATGCTTATAAAGTATAGCGTCCTGAATCTGTAAAGGCAATGCCGTCTTTCTGGTGATGCAGGATTTGTGTGCCAATCAACGTCACGGCAACGAGTTAAACGTCACAACAGCGAGTTAAACGTCACGGCAACGTCACGGCAACGTCGTTTACGTCACGGCAACGAGTTAAACGTCACGGCAACGAGTTAAAGATCCACTAGATGTTGTTTCTGGAGACATAAAGTCAACAACCGATGTTTTAAAACAAGCAGTTATTTGTGAAGTCAGACTGGGATGAGGGAAGGGGGAGGGGGTGGGGGTGCACGACAGAGAAGGGTCTGTTGGTGTTTTATCAACTTTAGCTCCAGACTCCTGTGTGACGCTGGCGAATGTTAAACCTTCAAACCTTCTGAACTTCCTAACAAACCCTCAAAACAAAAAATCTGCTCGTTCAACCATAAAAGTCAAAAATACTCCGCGGAATAAAACAAAAATCGTCCACACATACTGCTTTCAGTTCTCCTGTTTTTAGTTGGTTTAAACAATTTATTCAGAAAAGTACAGATAACAATGCCGCATACAATCAATTTAACAATGGAGCACAACAAGCAAAGCTTATACACGTGCTCTTAAAAAGCAATATTATATCTGACTAGGCGGACGACACGGAGATCTGTAGTTCTCTTTGACTGGGTAGTATATGAATACCTCTCAGCCTGAGATCGCCACTTCACAGCACTATTTTTCCTCCCTCTCCAGGGTAATTTCTTGTCCTCGAAACACGCTACTCACCTCCGTTAGCTTCAGGCGTACCATTGTGTAGGTCATAGTACAGGTGGGAATTTTTAATTAAGAGAGAATTAGCTCGCCCATTCACCCAATAGAACACGACACCTTTTTCGGATAAAGTATTGTTCGTGATGTCTTGGACATGCTTGTGCGTCACTGCCGAAGACTGACATGGGTTCAGTCACGGACAATTTTTTTTTATATATTGTCCGATTAAAAATGACACTTGAAGTCTGACAAAGGGGTCAAGTGGAGAAGTTATTATTGTGGAACGAAATTTTTGTCTTGAAAATAGCAAATTTGTTTTTACTTTATTTTTTGATAAACGCAAAAACAAGTGTGTGTCCCTGTTTACCCTCATTTGCTGTTCAGTTTCAATTTGTGGACTAAAATACTTCTTCAACAAAACAAAAACTCTCGTCGTCTTGTTATTTTTCTTCTTCAAGTCTTAGGCGGAGGCAACTCTTTTGAATCGCTAGGGCAGAAATCATGTATTGCTAAAATCATATTAGCTGATTTGTGACATTCAAAACAACACAAACGTTAGTTTTGTCGCTAATTTGATCCATCAATATAAATCATGAAACACTTAACAGTATGTGATTAATATCAGTAATAAGCGTACCTTGAAACGTGGTCACCCATGCGAGCCGACCGGATCAATATCAAGTTATTCATCCGTGAAGGCGTTTGACAGAAACTCACCGAGTTTAAATGTTTCTTTGATTGTTGTTGTTGTTGTTGTTGTTGTTGTTGTTGTTGTTGTTGTTGTTGTTGTTGTTGTTGTTGTTGTTGTTGTTGTTGTTGTTGTTGTTGTTGTTGTTGTTGTTGTTGTTGTTGTTGTTGTTGTTGTTGTTGTTGTTGTTGTTGTTGTTGTTGTTGTTGTTGTTGTTGTTGTTGTTGTTGTTGTTG
Source organism: Littorina saxatilis (assembly GCF_037325665.1). Taxonomy (NCBI): domain Eukaryota; kingdom Metazoa; phylum Mollusca; class Gastropoda; order Littorinimorpha; family Littorinidae; genus Littorina; species Littorina saxatilis. Next base: position 15,948,132 of record NC_090259.1, read on the forward strand.
TTGTTGTTGTTGTTGTTGTTGTTGTTGTTGTTGTTGTTGTTGTTGTTGTTGTTGTTGTTGTATGCACCCAGGGTGTTTGTTTTTTCGTCATGTTTTGTAATACCCTGGGTTTTTTATAGTACCATGCTCATTGTAGTTTGGTTGGAACATTTGAGGGTCGGTCCTAACTAAGCTATAATTAGTTTAAGCCAATTATGTACAGAAATTAAGTCATTAACCGCTTTCAGATTGAAACTGTTCACAAACAAGTATTTTAGCTATATTTTCTCTTTAAACATTTGAACAAAACTAAAGTTTGTTTGCGTTTGTTTGTTCGTTCATGGGCTGAAACTCCCACGGCTTTTACGTGTATGACCGTTTTTACCCCGCCATTTAGGCAGCCATACGCCGCTTTCGGAGGAAGTTTGTTTGCGTGATTTGCACTGCATCCTGATGCAAATGTTCAAAAACAAGCTTACATACGCATGACAGGCACATTCTCTCTCTCTCTCTTTCTCTCTCTCTCTCTCTCTCTCTCTCTCTCTTTCTCTCTCTCTCCCTCTCTCTCTCTCTCCCTCTCTCCCTCTCTCTCTCTATCTCTATCTCTCTCCCTCTCTCTCTCTCTCTCTCTCTCACTCTCTCCCTCTCTACCTCTCTCTCTCTCTCTCTCTCACTCTCTCCCTCTCTCCCTCTCTCTCTCTCTCTCTCTCTCTCTCTCTCTCTCTCTCTCCCTCTCTCCCTCTCTCTCTCTCTCTCTCTCTCTCTCTCTCTCTCTCTCTCTCTCTCTCTCTCTCTCTCTCTCTCTCTCTCTCTCTATCTCTCTCTCTCCCTTGCAGATCGACGGCCTTAGCATATTTATACGCAGAACAAGGTGCTCAAGTGCAAAAGGTTCTGGCGAAACAAAAACACCTTCCTTTGACTGTGCTTGTTTACATCTCTATTGCCATTGCTGATGGCTGGAAAAGCGAGAAAAGGAGTGAGAATGGTGTTGCAATCGGTGATGCAGATGCTGTATGTGATTTCTGACTCAGTACACTACGCATATAAGTTGTTTTGCAGGATAGTCGTAAATACTGACGGCATAGAGACAGGTAAGGGATAGACAAAGAGATCATAATCCGCATTAAAACTTACAAATTCATTGTCAAGTTACCCGGACAAATACAACACGATCCCTTCTGTCCACGCAAAATAAATTCTTTGAAAAATTCTCGTTTTCTATGGAGGGCACCTAGGGTGTTCTCTAGCGGTAAGTGTTTAAACGAAAGGGTGTTAGTACTGTATGTACAAGCCTGACAGTGTCCGTGGCCAGAAACTGATGGTTTACGGGAGGCTGAGTGGGTCTTTAAACGGTCTGCGTAAAATTAACAACAAAAACAACAAAAATCGCTCAATATTCATAAATGGGTATGTACGGAGAGCTCTCACCTGGTGGCATAATTAATGAGGGATTTTTTAACCTTCAGCTGTCGTCAGTGTTGGCTCTTGACATGTCTGTGTTTGAGGAGGCTCCCATCTTGTCCCGCCCACTGGAATAATTTGTTTGAATGTAGCAGATTCTTGGGCCCCCCTTGTTTGATTTGGGTCCGCCTCTGAGGGTTTTAGCATTCTGGTCCAGCTACTTCTGACGCTCTCATACCCACGTTTTTCATGTCGTCTGTGAAAAGGGGAGGAAGGTATGTCTCCAGTAAAGAGCAAAGTCCGCGATGAATTTAGCTTCTTGATTCTTGACATTTGAGGATTTTTGAGAGTTATAGTCAATAAAGCAGATTCATATGTACATGTATTCAGTTTTTTGTGTGGTTGGGTTTATAATCAGACGTGTATCATTCGTGACGGCATTACCGTTCTGACGGATAAAAGTGCCGTTCATGCGATCACATCATTAATTGTCTGATCCCAAAGGAGTTTCAACTGTCGGTTGCTTTGGTTTTGTTTTGTTTCGTTTCTTGCGCCTTGTGCAACAGTGTTTTTTAAAGTATCATTGTGTTCTGGGAGCTTATTTGAAGTCGTCCCCACGTTTCGGCTGTGACCTGCTGTGTCATTAATATTCCAAGATACATCGTTCTTTAAAGGTCAGTTTGGCAAGTGAACTGCTACAGTGTGCATTTGGTGTCTTGTACATTTATATTCTGTTCTCGATGGCAATTTTCTTCTTGTGTTTTGTCAAATGTGTTGCTGTTGTTGTTGCTTGTTTGGGTGGCAGACACTATTTGATATAACGATGTTTCTATATTGTCCCACCTCTTCTCCCTCCGTCATCTCATCTCCATTTTCTTCGTCCATTGTTAGTCTTTTGTTGCTAACGTATAACTTGAGTGTCTGCTTTCAAATAACCACGCTAGTACTCGCTTATTGACCACCCAAAAAGCACAGGCTCAAGAGGTTTGCAGTAGGTTGGTCGTTAAAAACACTATCAGATGACTCTCTTCAGGAATACTAAAATCTTGACACAGCACAGGGACACCGACCAGGGTGAAGTGGGTTTAGCTGGTCAGTTTTCGTATCACTGGTCAGCTTTCGAAATGTAGGTTTTATTCACATTGAGTGCTGAACAAACAGCAAATAAGATGGCGATTATTCCCTTTGACCTGTCACGAACCTCCGTCGATCCTCAAAACTCCGACAGGGGGTTGTTACGAAAACGTCTTTACTACATGCCCTACAGGTAAACCTATGATGATAATTTGTATTCGTCGATGAAGCTCTACGGCGGCTACCATGAGCTGAAGATGACGGCCCTAGCCATCACCCGAACTGTATTGATAAGTCTTGCCTGCGAACACAAAGAGAACAGAAATGCGTTAATAATCTCGTTTCCTCCCCTGTTAGACTGGGTTTTCTGTACTTTCGAATTACCGTTTGTGCCAAACATCTTCAGGCTGAATACGTATTGGTCGGCTGGGTGTTAAGCAAACAAACAAACAAACAAACAAACGTTGATTTTGAATTGTCTTCCGTTCAAGGCGCGTACTGCTTTGACCCTTCGACAACTCTGAGACCCAATGATCTTCAACTGCCCTGGAGCGGCTTAGCTTGATTTATTCCATCTTTATTGCATGCTCCAGGGGTAAATCTATGCTTATTACTTTTATGCGTTAATATTTCCCTCTTTTCCTATCTCTAATTTGTCTTGTTTATTCTGAATCGTACGTTTGTATGGATTGTCTTTAGATGATATGCGTATATCCACACTGAGTTGATCCTGCCCTATAGCTATGGCGCCTGCAATTTACACCTAATCGTATTCACTGAATTCACACAGGAGTCGGTCTTTGCTTATTACCTTATAAGGAATAGATCGTCCAGGGGCGGACGAGGGGGGGGGGGGGGGTTCTGGGATTTCCGGACCCCCCCCCCCCCAGCCAAAAAATAAAAATATTTGTGTGTGTTTTTTTGGGTTGAGTTTCCATTTTTGGGGTATTAATCAGTGACAAAATCTGCTGCCTGAAACTGGTAATGATCATCCTCAGAATGCACCAGATTGCACCATTTTGCATCCTTTTTTCAAAATTTTCCGGGGGGACATGCCCCCGGACCCCCCCAGTAGCAAGCTAGGCGCTTTGCGCCGTCGGCTCGGCGCTTCGCGCCTTCACACCCATATCTTCACAATATACTTTTAGAACCCCCCCCCCCCCCCCATAAAATGAACTGATCCGCCCCTGTCGTCTGCTGTTTTTCTGGTGGACTGTATTGTCTTTACTTTACAGTGACCCTTTGTGCGATTTGTCTTCAGGTTCGATGCACACATTTAGCAAAATTAGCATATATGTAACTTGAAGGTGATTTTCGAAGCCTCTACTGCTTTGACATGCCTGTAAAAAGTTGCAACTAAATTTGTCTGAAAAATGCACGTGTCCACTCCATTCTGGCAAGCAAACAAAAGTATCACGGTGTAACTTTTTCTCAAGGTTCTATTTCAAACCTGCCGTTCGCGCTATAATATTCAGCTGACTTACTGATGATTACACAAATGCGCAGAACACAATTTACTCTGATTTTCTCAACATAACTCTTCTTTAGACTTTAGACTTTAGAGGGCAAGTAACCCGTCCATAAATTACCACAACTGTGATAAATTAGTGGATAGGATTACCGACCCACTCGGGCTATTCGCCGGTTCCTTTACCAGACAACTGAAAAGATTAACGCGAACAGAGGGTTCATATTTCAAATCCCATTGTCTTGACACTCCATCCGGAACAAACCCTACCGTCCATTAGCTTTTAACTTCAGAAACATAATCCGAAGTCGAGTTCCGATCTGTTTCTGACACAATGAAATATGATACGTAGTATTTTATATTTAGGAGAAGTGCAGAGTGCGTGTTCTTGTATGGGCAATATTCTTTCAATTAAGTGTTAACTGATACCGGGGAAATTATTGTGCGTTTGTGGGTATTATACGCACACCTGTAACATCCGACTAACAAAAAACGTGTGATGATGCAACCACAATGAAAAAACAACAAAGAAAAACAGATCACACACACACACACACATACACACACACACACACACACACACCACACACACACCACACACACACACACACACACACACACACGCACACATACGCACACACACACGCACACACCACACACCACACACACAAGCACACACACACACACATGTACACACACACAGACACACACACCACAGACACACACACCACACACACACACCACACACACACACACACTACACACACACACACACACACACACACACACACACGCACACACACACCACACACACACACACCCAAACACACCCAAACACATATACACGCACACACACACACACACCACACACACACACACACACACATACACACACACACACACACATACACACATACACACACACACACACGCACGCACACACCCACAACCTAGAAAATGGACAGCGGATGACATCCAAATCATTGCTGTCTTCGCAGCAACTATCGCGATCGACGCGGTTTAAATGCGCCACACAACCGAATATAGAAATACCTCGAAATGATAAAGCCAGCAGCATGTCTATTAATAAAAGTTATAAACAGATCATAAATTGTGCATACCCTGTGTGAAAAGGACACACTCACCTTGGGTGAAGGGGGTTTACCTTTCACAGGACACACATGAATGAGTTTTAACAAGGTCCTGTGAATATTGATGGCATCAAAAACATCATGTGATCGTTTCCCCTGTGGGCGTCTTCATACCGAGGTGCATGTCAGTGAAGGTAAAAACGTTATATGTTGACGTGGTATGTGGATTTGTGTACCCATCCCCTTGGTTAACACAATGTTATATTCTTTTACATGATCCTCCGACCTACGTTAAAGATCCCACGATTGACAAAAGGGTCTTTCCTGGCAAAATTGTATAGGCATAGATAAAAATGTCCATCAAATACCCGTGGGACTTGGAATAAAGTAAAAGAATTCCATCTCACACGGCATTAAGTCTCAGGAAACATGAATACACGCATGCAGGAAAAAAAAATATGGGTAGCGCCGTATGTATGGCAGCTCGCTTTCCCCGGGGAGAAAGCAGCCCGAATTTCCATGAGGGTAACCTCACTGGACTGTAAATCTTATCCAATCCAATACACTCATAGGTAGGAAAACAGCAACAAACTGTGGCTTAAAGCGGTGTCTTCAATCAAAGATGACACTCCGGGAATCCCTCTGTCGGGTGTGTATGGGTTGTGAAATGATGAATACCTTTGCTTTTATTTGTGCACATTGGAAAGTTTGCCTCGATAATATCAAGAGTGTTCACTCTTTGAAACCTGACAGAGTTATTTCCGAAAACCGTCTATTACAACTTGTGGTGAATATCAAAATGGTGAATAGCCAGATTGTAACAAAAATTAAAAAAACAAAAACAGTAAGTCATCTAGTTTTACGACGGATTTTACAATCAAATTATTCTGCTTGGTCCGAAATACGACGTGACAAGTTACTTGGTATGACAACCGGTAAAACGCGTCAACGAAGTGAATGTTGACGGGTAAAAACAAAAGCCGATTTAGACGATGACACAAATTTGTGTGGGAGGCGATGGCTTAAATCGGACTGAAGGATTGATTTGAATGGCTGTCCTACAAACAATGTCATGGCTTATTTTGGGGGGACATCATCGCAAAGTTGTTCCCCATGCTGCTTCTTCTCATCCTACCCTGCTCCCACGGTTATTCTCCATCCCCTCCCTTTCAACCTCTCACACGCAATCTTGTTTCCATGTATGCACATACACAATGGCACACGTGGTCATGAACACGCACACACTGATCATCATTTTGACAGTCATGTCCTTTTTGAAACGAATAACGCGCAGTTGTTTTATGATTGGAAAATACCCAATTGTATGTGATTCACTGTCGCAATCGACGCGTGTTGAGCGGCAGCGGCAAACCCGATCCCGATCGTGGATATATAGAGAACGCGAGTTTGAAAATGCACGGCTTTGTATCTCTCGGCCACGGAGCACAAAAAAATTGCTGCCGCGCGGCATTCACGCCAAAAGTAGGCGTGGTCTTAAAATCACATATAAACAAAAACTGTATACCATTTCTGTGCATTACTTGACTGGATGTTAATTTGTTCGCACAGGTTACATTTTTGAAGGTATCTTACTTTTCGTGTACAACATCTAGAACATCAACATAGATTCGTTTTGTCATTTACATGGGATAAAAGAATCCCTCCAAATGACCAAAACAAGAAGTTGTTTTTTTAAATAACATCTTTCCTGTTTTCTGTGTGTTGGTGACTTAATTTCGTAACTTACATTTATGTCAATCAGCATATTTTCTTGAAAAAAAAAATTCATACAACCCAACAAAGGATCTTTTTTAAATAACGGCCTATTACTGTTTTCTGTGCTTCAGTAACTTACTTTCGCAACTTGCATATCGTTCAATCAGCACAATTTCTTCAACAAGAAATGTTTACTCTGCACAAAAAGCTGTCGATTTTGTGTGTGTGTGCCTAAGTGGAAGAATGCTCTTATTCCATGTAAACATCTGGAGAGATCTGTTGTGCTTCACTTGACACTTTACACAACACGGAAATAAAGTTTGGGGGGAACGACTTTTGCGTACAGTTCGTACACATGTGAGCATGAATGAGTATTACGCTTCCTTACACTGGGTTTAAGAGTCTGTGTTCTTTTTGGTTTCAGATCCTCACGGAAGATGTGGTTATCGACTGCCGCAAAGGGCATGTGGCCTTTCGTCGTCGTTTTTGTCTGCCAGCTCGTCACTTCTTCTTCAGCAAGTAAGTGCAAACATGAATGATATTTGCAACCGTTTGTCTGTACTTCCAGAGTTCTAACATCTTTAGGCCGGTTGTCTAAATGCCAGAACAAATTACAAGCGTATTTTTTGTTGCCACTCTGATAATACGTGTCCAGCATGCCGACACTTTCACCATAAAAGGCTTGTTTTTTTCTCTGTGTGCGTGTGTGTGTGTGTGTGTGTGGGTGTATGTCGGCGTCTATGTGTGTGTCTGTGTCTGTCTGTCAGTACATGCTCGTGCCGGCGCGTGCAGGTTCGTTCTTGTTCCTTTCTTCATGTGTTAACAAAAGAAAAGAGTAGGTGACTCTTTGAGCCTTGCATTAAACGCCCATCATAAAGCTATAATTCTCAAACCAACAAAAGCCCCCCACCCAGATTTTTTATTTTTGACATGCTGGCTTTGAAAATCATTGCATGCCTTGTCATAAGCAATAGATCTACCCTCCACCCTTAAGTTTATTCATACCGTTGTATTCTCCGGAATTCCTGGAGTGACAACTGCATTGAAATACAAAATCTTAGCAGGCGTCGAGTTTTCGTTTCTCTATGCGTCTTTCTGACCCCGACCCCCCACCCCCTCTCTCTCTCTCTCTCTCTCTCTCTCTCTCTCTCTCTCTCTCTCTCTCTCTCTCTCTCTCTCTCTCGTGCCATGAACGAGGTTACGCATAAGCAGCGTAAGCCGTCTTTAGCGCCCTCGGTCGTGGAATCGCCAGACACGCTTAACAACCACTTCTTGTCCGCCGCATCCCTCCTTACCCAATCTAATTCTATAGCCACACAAAACGAGTTCTCTAACCCTCTCCTTGAGAGTTTCTGTAGTGACCGGCTGCGGTCTGCTGACCAGAGCCCTATCCCTGCACTGGCAGTTCATGAAGTAGGGAAATATATATCTGACCTCAAGAATAAAAAGTCCGTGGGCGTAGACACTATTAGTACCTTCTTTCTAAAACTTTCACTTCCGTATATAGTAGAGTCCCTGACGTTCTTGTACAATCTATGTATTAAAACAAAGGTCTTCCCTCTGGAGTGGAAATGTGCTAAAGTTATTCCTATTCCTAAGACGTCGGATTCTAGCGACATCAACAACCTTCGTCCTATCTCTGTTCTATCGGTGCTCTCTAAGCCTCTTGAGATGCATATCCATAAACATGTAATCCATCACATGGAAAGCCACGATCTTTTTTACCAATTCCAATCTGGTTTTCGTAAGTTTCATTCTTGTTCCACGGCTCTTGTCCGTCTCTGTGACACCTGGCTGTCGGCTATCAACGATTCCAAATTAGTTGGTGCAGTTTTCCTCGATCTGAGGAAAGCGTTTGAAACAGTCGATCACAATATTCTCATAACTAAACTAAAGTTTTATATAAACAACAGTGATACAGTTAAGTTGCTTGCATCGTTCATCACGAACAGATCCCAGCGGGTATATCTAAATGGTCAATATTCACAAGATGGTGTTCTAAATTGCGGAGTTCCTCAGGGGTCCATTCTTGGCCCACTTTTATTTAGTATCTTCATAAACGACCTACCTTTGCATATTACGAATAAAAATGTATCTTGTGAGCTTTTTGCTGATGATAGCTCTCTTCACTCATCGTCCAAAAAAATAGTTCAAGTGGAGGCTGACCTTCAGCAGGGAATCAACGACGTTGAACAGTGGTGTAGTAACAACAAAATGACCCTGCATCCCAAAAAATCCAGCAGTATGGTAGTCACATCTAGACAGAAACATCAGAGAGCGCCCCTTCTCCTCAACTTAAAACTGCACTCAGATCCTATAGAACAGGTTTCATCACACAGAGTACTAGGAATTGAAGTTGACCAGGAGCTTAGGTGGAACATACACGTTAAGAATATCTGTAAAAAGCTGTCAAGCAATCTCCATCTCCTATCTAAACTAAAACCCTTTGTAGACAAGGAGGGACTGAAAATGTTTTACGTGGCACACTGTCTATCATATATTAATTATGCCTCCACGGTATGGTGCGGTGCCAGTGAAAATATAATGAAAAAACTAAACTCCTTGCACAGAAGAGGTGCTAAGCTTATTGTAACCAATCCTTATCTGTCCACGTCAGAAAAGTTGAAGGTAGCCAATATTCTTCCACTTCAACAGCAGTTTGATTACAACATCTTAATTCTAATGTACAAGGCGCTCAATGAGCTGGCCCCACCATACCTAAATGCATTCTTGACTAAAGCTTCCGAGCGTTATGTGTCAAACAAATCTATATATATATTACCAAGGACTCGCATAGATCTATACAAAACTAGCTTTGCTTTTGTGGGACCTTCTCTGTGGAACTCTCTTCCTTCGAATGTACAAACGTGCCGTTCATTGAACGCATTCAAAACCTCCCTCAGGAAACACATACTGAGGTCTTCATAAGTTACGCTGCCGGTATTGTAGCTAGCTTTGTTAATTATAATTATTTTATTACTCTGAAATATTGACTGCTGCATGCCTACATAATGCTAAATCTACCTGTCTTGGTAGGCTCACTGTGTGCTTGTTGAATGGCACTTAGTTGTGTGTATATTATTATTAGTATTATATGTGTTCCTCCTTGTGCGTCTGCGTGTGAGTGCGCAAATGTGATTGCGTAATTAATGTTCCATTCTGTAATTGCTTTATTGATGTTCCATTCATGTATTTTCTACTACTTTTCTCATTTATTATTACTGTATGCTTGATGTTTCTATGATTCTAGTCGGGCGCACGCGTGAATATGTGTTTGTGTGAATGTAAAGGGCACATTGTAAGATTAAGCCTATGGCCTAAAATGTCTACCCTTTATGTGAATAAAATGTTCTAAGTCTAAGTCTCTCTCTCTCTCTCTCTCTCTCTCTCTCTCTCTCTCTCTCTCTCTCTCTCTCTCTCTCTCTCTCTCTCTCTCTCTCTCTCTCTCTCTCTCTCTCTCTCTCTCTCTCTTGCGCAGGAGCGCGCGCGCCCACGCACACGCGCTTGCTCGCCTTTTTACCTTCTCATCCATATCAAAATAAGTTCAAATTTCAGCCTTCAAAAGAGAATGTCAAGAACTCAGTAAAACTATTCGCACCACGCTGTAAAAAAAAAAAAGTTGTACTGACTCCAAAAAAATTAAAAACAAGAACAAAATGATGGATGGCAGTAATAGCAGGTTCCATTGCAGATAATTGGGGGAATAGGGTAGATAATGATTGCAGCATACGGGTGGATGGGTGTTAGGCCTACATACCCGTGCATCGGGTTACAAGGTGCGAGTGCTAAGCCCCGTGTCTGTTCTTTTCTTCTCCTTGCTGAGGTGAGCTTATTTCCAAAACATTTCACAAAAGCGTATGTTATTATAGGTCAAAGGCAAGGTTATTTCTAAAAATTGTAACTCAGTCAAAAAGATTGAAAGATTAAGGAATCTGCAGGGTTTTTCAATAAATTTATGTAAAATATGCGTTTGAGTAGGTGGGACATGTAGAAAGCTTCTTTTCATACCGTCGTCTTTAAACTTGAAGGAAGTATACAATGATTTAAGGAAGGTAGGAAAGGATGGAATTTAAGGCGTTGGGATGTAAAAAGGAGGGGGCAGGATGCAGGCTCAAGTTAGAGAATATTTGAAATAAAATATCTTGCTTATGTCGAAGAGAGAGAGAGAGAGGGAGAGGGAGAGACTGAGAGAGAGAGAGAGACAGAGAGAGAGAGAGAGAGAGAGAGAGAGAGTGAGAGAGTGGAGAGAGTGAGAGAGTATGAGAGAGTGAGAGAGTGAGAGAGAGAGAGAGAGTAGAAGTTATACACAGTGTGTCCATGTTATATAGTGCTATATGTTTTATGTAAAATCAATGTCTTGTTTGTATTATTGTTATGTACCACCCCTGAATTTCTCTATGAGATAATAAAGTATTCTTATTCTTATTCTTATTCTATTGTAGAAAGAAAATGTACGTATAGCCTACACTTGTCAACATACGTATGTCACGTGTAATTTAAAAAAAAACACAGTCAGAGTTACAGGGTGCACAAAGGATCACTCTTGTTCCACAGCCATGTCACCGCCAGTCTTTCCTGACCTCAGTTGTAGAAACCACCTGTACCCACGCCATAATTGCCCTAAGGCAAATTCCACTGCACTACTAACCTGATTTACAGTTTCACCCTCTCCCGTTTAAGTCGACCTTCTCCCTTCAATTGGGGTTACTGCCTTTCTCAATCCCCAGCTGTGCTGACAAACTTCAAGTGGTCATTTCAGAGCACTTCACTTTTCAAGACAGCTGTCTGGGGATACAACCTAAACCCAACTGGTTTACTGGTCTTGAGTTCAATGTGTCACCTACGGAGACAGTTCTAGGGAAGGTATAATTGGACAAGATAGCAAGGAACCTTGAAGGTTTCCACGTATCTTCCTGTTCTCGGATAGCCCGGCCTTTCGGATAGGTCCTCAAGGATGTCAATATAACTGATACGAAGATCAATTATAGTGTCTGGCTTTTATCAAAGACTGCGTACATTCACAGAAAATCTGAGGTAATGCGCAAGTGAAAGTGCTGTCTAGGGGGCTTAGATACACTACGTTCCGTAGAACTAATCGCCAATTTCTGTTTCTAATCGGACCCTGGGGTCAGTACGAACTGCGTGCCTGTGCCAGAAATCGAGAGAACAACTTATCATAATTATGACAGCCATGCTTATGAATCGCAAAATTATAACAGTTAACCTTGGATAATTTAGGTTAAATGATAAAGATTTCACTGAAGAACCAGTAAACGTAATTAATGGTAGTTTCGTAGGTTGACAGAAAGGGGGGAGGGGGGTATTGAGCAAGAGATTGCAGGTGATAATAACTAGAACAAGATAGAATATTCTATTTCCTGGTGACGGTTTCCACGTATCTTCATCGGGGAGGGGGGAGGGGGGGTATTAATTTTTTAAAAGAGTTAAGTCAACGAAGAGGGCTTTGACGGTCCTTACATATTAACTGTTCACAACAATACGCAAATCTGTTAATTAAAAAATTGCCATGTTTTTTATGTCAACCGTTAGCGCCCTTAGTTTTCTAAATTCAAAGTCTTCATTAGATCATGACTGAAAAAACGAAAGGGCGAAAGCGCTCTTGCTGTATACGACATGTGCAACCAGAGTAAGTGAACCTAACACGATTCTTTTATAACCAACACGAAGATAATATCAACAACTGTGATGATAATTTCTCAGGGATTTGCTTGGGCGTCGGGCATCGGTCTTTTGCCTTGTTAAATTCGGAAAAGACCGACACACATGGGTCTCAATCCGTCAACTGACCGACAGACATGCAGCAGAGTCAGTCAGCACGTCTTATTTTTGTCTGCTGTCTTGTTCTTTCTTTTTTTTCCCTTCCTTACTTAATTGAAATAAATATGGCTATTGTGTCCTCAGACTTTTTATTCCTCTTCATGTAAGACAATTGGATAATAAACAAGAAAATGAAGAAATGAATTGAATTTTCCTCTCATTTGTACATTGTAAACAACTTTCAGACGTTTCTTCTCACTGCCGTGATACACAATTGCGGCAGTCCCATGGTGGAAGGAAAGTGGGGTTTTTCTTGACTGATTGGTTTGAAAAATGACTGATTGATTCGTGGCTGAGTCAGTCAATGGACCTCTAGTGGACAAAACCCAAGCCAATCCCTGATTTCTGTTTCTTTTTTTTCCAGCCAATCCGTGCTGTTCGTACCCGTGTCAAAATGACGGAATGTGTATGACAACAGGCCATGACACCTACATGTGTGACTGCAGCAATATGGACTTTTATGGGGACCACTGCGAACACCGTGAGTATACAAAGTTATAACAAAATCTGGGGTTACTTGGAAATATGATAAACTTCTTCTGCTCTTCTTCTTCTTCGTTCATGGGCTAAAACTCCAACGTTCACCCATGTTTTTGCACGAGTGGGTTTTGGCGTGTATGGGCGTTTCTACCCCGCCATTCAGACAGCCATACGCCGCTTCTGGTTAATATACTATATCTGTCCGTCTCTTTCTTTCTCTCTCTGTCCCTCCCTATCTCTGTCTCTCTATTTCTCTCTCTCTCCCTCTCTGTGTGTATCGGTCTATGTCTCCCTCTCTCTGTGTATCTGTGTGTGTGTCTCTCTCTCTCTCTCTCTCTCTCCCCCCCCTCTCTCTCTCTCTCTCCCCCCTCTCTCTCTCTCTCCCCCTCTCTCTCTTTCTCCCCCCCCCTCTCTCTCTTTCTCCCCCCTCTCTCTCTTATCCCCCTCTCTCTCTCTCTCCCTCTCTTCTCCCCCTCTCTTTCTCTCTCTCTTTCTCCCCCCCTCTCTCTCTCTCTCTCCCCTCTCTCCCCTTCTCTCTCTCTTTCTTCCCCCTCTCTCCCTCTCTTTCTCTCTCTTTTCCCCTCTCTCTCTCTCTCTCTTTCTCCCCCCTCTCTCCCTCTCTTTCCCTCTCTCTCTCTCTCTCTCTCTCTCTCTCTCTCTCTCTCTCTCTCTCTCTCTCTCTCTCTCTCTCTCTCTCTCTCTCTTTCTGTCACCCCTTTTTCTCTTTTACCTGTCGTACAAATCCGTATTCGTTATGCTCCCCGGCTCCCAAATCTATCTCATGCTGATTATCTTGCAAAACTTACAGTGTTTGTAAATGTTTGACTGACTGACTTTGGGGGTTTAACGTCCTCTGAGGGAACTTGGACCTATTTGGGATGTGATTGTTTAAATGTTTGTGTTTTCCAGCAACCTTGATGAAGAGAATCAAGACGTGGTTACGGCCCGATACCGAAACCACACACTACCTCCTGGTGGAACCCAAGTACAAATGGATCTGGAACATCGTCAACAACCTGACGTTCCTCAGTCGGCGGATAATGAAAGTGATTTATATGTGTGAGTATTGTTTTAGTTCTTGTCGTATGAAGGCTGTTTCTCATGTGTCGTAGAGACTGACTGAAAACAACATGCTAAAATCTCAATATTCGATTTTTTTCGGTCGGTAAATTGGTTGATTGGTGGACTTATCGGTGTGGAATGACTTATTTGCAACTGATGGATGGATGGTTAGGCTTGGGACACCGATCGGTTATTTTGTTGGGTACTTGATTAGAGGAAAAACGACTGGTAGTGTGTGCATTTCAATATTGGTTGGGTTGTCAGTAATGATTGGATGTGGTTGATTGATTGGCTATTTGATAACTAATTGGTGGACTGATTGATTGATGAAACAACGCCTCGTGAATAAAAAAAAAACCGTCTCGTCTCATCTCGTCTCGTTTCGTCACGTCTCGCCTTGTCTCAAAAGTGTCTTGTCTTGTCTTGTAATGGTCTTGTCTTGTCTCGTCTCGTCTCGTCTCGTCTGTCACATCTTGTCTCGTCTCGTCTCGTCTCGTCTCGTCTCGTCTCGTCTCGTCTCGTCTCATCGTGTCTCGCCTTGTCTTATCAAAAAGTGTGTGTTTGTATTTTTTCAGTAAGAGCGGACGTGTTGGACAGTCCCCCGATCTACAACTCAGCCCATAGTTACGTCACGCTGGACGCTGCCTTCAACAGATCCCTGTACTCACGGATATTGCCTCCCGTCCCTGAAGAGTGCCCCACGCCTATGGGTACCAAAGGTGAGCCGTTTGAATGGTGAAGTGTATGTAATGTGACTGACCTGCTGAACAGGGATATGGATCAGGGATGGCCAAATCTCAACACTTTTGCTCGCCAACCGGGCGAGTAACATCAAGAAAGTTACTAGCCCGCCAGAAATGTCGCTGGCCCGGTACATCCCACAGTTGCTGCATCTGCAGTGTTTATATGGCTTTGAAACTCGATATTACAACCAAAAGTGTTGCATTGGTACAGAATTTTCACTGGCCAGCCGGGCGAGTTGCCAGGTGGTTTCTACTACTAGCCCGGCGGAATGTTTACTCGCCCCTGGCGATCGGGCGGACGATTTGGCCATTCCTGTGGATGAATCTGCATTGACAACTAAAGGTGTCTGAAATATATCATCAACAACAGAATGACACCCCCACCCCCTCTCCTTCCGAAAGATATAAGTAAACAGATAGAAATATAGATACATATTTTTTCCTAAATATTGCTCAATTTCTAGTGAAAAAGGACGAAGTAAGAAATGTAAAACACAAATGTCAGATAAGCGTCTGAATTTCTTTGTCGACGGTTAAATGGTAAGTTTCGGGACTCTTGGGGAGCGGGGGAGGGGGGGGGGGGGGGGAGGACAGACAGTAAATAACTTCGTCGACGGTAGAATGGTAATCCTGGAGGGGGAGGGGGGGTGTCAAACAGAACACGGCCACATTTCTGGCGTAAAATTGATTTCGGTTAATTAAAAGTATTAAATGTCATTTTAAACTTCACGTGTGGAAACGTTTACATCAACCTCATTGTTACTCATTTATAAAAAATAAAAAATAAAATAAAAATCCGTTTCACAAACGTTTCACAAAACTCATTATCTTTCTGCAGGGCCCAAAGAACTACCAGACGTGGACCTGCTGATTAAGAAGTTTTTCACCAGGACCAAGTTTCTACCGGAGCCCACAGGCAGCAACGTTCTGTTCTCCTATTTTGCTCAGCATTTTACGCACATGTTCTTCAAGACTGACTTCCAGAAAGGACCTGGCTTTCAGTGGGGAAACCACGGGGTAAGTTTAAGTCTATCTCTTTCAGTGGGGATACCACGGGGTAAGCTTTAGTCTATCTCTTAGAATACGTGTATGTTAGAAATCCGTCGCGATATAACCTTGAATGGTTGAAAACGACGTTAAACACCAAATAAAGAAAGAAAGTGTATGTTAGAAAGGGGAAGATTTCTTTTCGGCATAATAGACTTTTTGTTTGTTATTGGTGTGTTTTTATATTTAGTCAAGTTTTGACTAAATATTTTAACATCGAGGGGGAATCGAAACGAGGGTCGTGGTGTATGTGCGTGTGTGCGTGCGTGTGTGCGTGTGTGTGTGTGTGCGTGTGTGTGTGTAGAGCGATTCAGACTAAACTACTGGACCGATCTTTATGAAATTTGACATGAGAGTTCCTGGGTATGAAATCCCGGAACGTTTTTTTCATTTTTTTGATAAATGTCTTTGATGACGTCATATCCGGCTTTTCGTGAAAGTTGAGGCGGCACTGTCACGCCCTCATTTTTCAACCAAATTGGTTGAAATTTTGGTCAAGTAATCTTCGACGAAGCCCGGACTTCGGTATTGCATTTCAGCTTGGTGGCTTAAAAATTAATTAATGACTTTGGTCATTAAAAATCTGAAAATTGTAAAAAAAAATAAAAATTTATAAAACGATCCAAATTTACGTTTATCTTATTCTCCATCATTTGCTGATTCCAAAAACATATAAATATGTTATATTCGGATTAAAAACAAGCTCTGAAAATTAAATATATAAAAATTATGATCAAATTTTTTTTTTCGAAATCAATTTAAAAACACTTTCATCTTATTTCTTGTCGGTTCCTGATTCCAAAAATATATAGATATGATATGTTTGGATTAAAAACACGCTCACAAAGTTAAAACGAAGAGAGGTACAGAAAAGCGTGCTATCCTTCTTAGCGCAACGAATACCCCGCTCTTCTTGTCAATTCCACGGGCACTGCCTTTGCCACGGGCGGTGGAGTGACGATGCTACGAGTATACGGTCTTGCTGCGTTGCGTTGCGTTCAGTTTCATTCTGTGAGTTCGACAGCTACTTGACTAAATATTGTATTTTCGCCTTACGCGACTTGTTTTTATATTATTTTCTTCGATACATTTTGGCAACCGAAATGAAACTTTCCGTCGTAACATCACAAAATAAGGAAAGACGACAGACAAACAGAAATCAATTACATTTTCTGAGACCAAAACCAATACCTTGAGAAAGTAAATCTCTTTCGCTTTTCTGTCTGTTTATTGTTTCTGGTTGTTTGTTTGGTTGGTTGTTTGTTTGGTTGGTTGGTTGGTTGGTTGGTTGGTCGGTTGGTTGGTTGGTTGGTTGGTTGTTTGTTTGGTTGTTTGTTTGTTACCTCTTGAGCGGAAGGGTAGTCCACAAACGTTTCAATCAAGTTCATTCACTAAATGCATTTTGTGGTTTGACCATTTTCCCATTTTGGACAAGTTGAAAGTTTGATCTTATTACACGCACGTATTGACATCAAAATGTAATTTAGCACTTTAGAGGCACTGGGGAAGCAATAATGCTTATCTTATTTTCTCTACAGGTGGATATGAGCAACGTTTACGGAAAAGATAAAGCTGCGGAAAATAGATTACGAAGCTTCAAGGGAGGAAAGTTTAAAATGCAGGTGAGTGAATGGTGGTCTTTCATCTTTCAGACAGCACACGCTCACGTGCGCACGCACGCAGACATACCCGACAGACACACGCACGCACATAAATCTAACTGACACACACACACATACACACACACAAACACAAACACAAACACAAACACAAACACACACACACACACACACACGCACAGACACACACGGCGACTAGGAGGTAGGTCGTCTACTAAACTGACAATGCTTAAATAGGACTGTACAGTATTAAAAGATGCAGCCTCTGCGGTCCTCGAGGGCCCCAAAGGGTTTAAAATCGTGATCGTGATTGGCGTTTTTTGACCTTTATGTGATGCCGAAATTTCCATTTCTGTGATCGTGATGGGACTTTGCCCGTGATCCGTGATGACAAAAAAATCAAGTCTCGTGATCGTGATCGTCATTTGTTTTCGTGATTGTGATGGGCATTATTGCAAAGCATTTTATTTTCAACGTACATTTTTCACAGCTGTATCACTCTATGATCCTCTATTCGTCAAGGTGTTTGTGATCGTGAAAACAAAAATCAAGGTAACTGTGATCGTGAAAGCTAAAATTTCCCTTCCCGTGATCGTGATGATACCCCCCCCCCCCCTTTTTGGGGCCCTCGTCCTCATATAACTGGCTTTACCTTCCTTTTTGTGATTTGCTTCCTATATAGTACCTCGGACTCAAAAGAACTATTCAACCGTCTAGAAATCTCAAGCAAAGATAATGTAGACTTTTCACTGTTCCAATGCCCTTGGTCCTCTTTTTGCCCCCCCCCCCCCCCCTCCCCTGAATCTAAAACAGGTGCCAACAGAGAGCCTTGAATCCTTTCTTTAGTACATTAAATCCAAAAGAACTATTCGACCGTCCTAAAATCTCAACTGAGTAACTTCACGCAAGTCCTTGACCCTGTTTTCGCCGTCGTGTGTTCATAATAGAAGATGAATACGATTGGACGGCATTGTCGGAAAGGTACCGGCCCCGAGGTACTCAGCTTGTATGACTGTCTTATCCTTCCCTTTTTTTTCTCACGTTTTCTTTCATACCCAAGATTGAAAAGAACTGTTCAGTTGTATCGAGATCCAAAGAAAGACGACGGAACAATTTTTCCTGAATATTTGTCCTTTGCCTCACCCCCCCTCACCCACCCCCTTTATTACCTCGAATCCATACCACGTGAGGAAAAAGAGCCTTGAAGACGGAGCTCTTTCCTCATTCATTTTATTTTTTCTCGGTTTGATCCTGACAGTTTATGGCAAAGAAAAGATGGCTCCGGTAATGACCGCACTTCTTTCCACTCCTCAGAGCTCGGGTTACTCGAATCAATGTTTGCAGTGACGGAAAATAAAATGTTCTTTTTCCTTAATGTTTTCCCTAGGTTACTTATTACAACCTGAGGACAATTTATGAGCATAAATGAGAATTCGTATTTGTCTAGACCTACAACTTAAATACACAACATGGCCCTGCACTTAATAATAACAGTGTTTTATTTACCTGCATCTTGAATACAACCATTGGTTTAAACATAAGTTTATTTTAACAAAAGTTACAATCATGACATGTATACAAAATAAACAGGTAACAGCAGCAAGCTAGAAGCTTATAGTGGTGTTCCTGCATGGACATTACAACGTAAGGCGGTAACGGCTGAATAATTCGTCCAAATAAACAACCATTCTTACATTACATTTCTTTCTATCTGCCACTGGCCCTGCACTTAAAGGCACAGTAAGCCTCCCGTAAACCATCACAGAGCTCCCCGAGCGTCTACATACAGTACAAGCATACTTCCATTTAAACGCTCACCGAACGGGAACATCCTGGCTGCTTTCTGTCGAGCGTGAGAAATTTTCAAAGAATTTATTTTCGTGGACTTGGCCCTTACAACAATGGCGCCTCGTTTTGGTGCTGGACGGCTGTTATGAATATCCCGGAAATCACGCCCGGACAGTAAGCCTCCCGTAAACCATCACAGATACTGTCAGGCTTTTACACACAGTACAAACACCCTTCCATTTGAACGCTCACCAAACGGGAACATCCTAGGTGCCCAACGTAAAGAGCGAGCAATTTTTAAAGAATTAATTTTGCAGATTGTCTCGAACACTTTTTGGACCCATCCTGAACTCAGGTCAAAAATGAGTTACTTCCCTTAAACTGGCGATAGCCGTGGATCGATGATTATCAGAATGTTTTTGGACCGTGGTGCGTTTTTGCGCTAGACCTAACTTTTAAAATCTAAATAATAAATTGACAGCTTGTTACACAAACATTCTTTAATCATAAAAGAATTCTTTTTTCATCAAGACAAGATCAGTGCAATTCGAAGTTGTGAAAGTTTGAAAAAAGAAAAGCCCGGCAGCAGGGTCACGCAAGGGTCGTAGCAGACGACGCCGGGTTTACGCGGCATATCGCCGTTCCTCTCAACAGTGAAAAGCCATCGCTAGAGTTCTTGTGAACCACAGCCGTTTGTTTCGTGCATAAAAACGTGCTATTGTAGATAAGCTTACATTGAGTCGCATTCAAATGACTAACTGACGACTACATTGTGAAAAAGGGAAACTGGATCACACGGGTTCACGATGGCTCAGGGGTAAGATAAACCAAGCAAAATAAATTCTTTGAAAATTGTTCGCTCTTTACGGAGGGCACCTAGGATGTTCTCAATCGGTGAGTGTTTAAATGAAAGGGTGTTTGTACTGTGTGTAAAAGCCTGACCGTATCTGTGATGGTTTACGGGAGGCTTAATGATAACAGTGTTTTATTTACCTGCATCTTGAAAACAACCATTCTTACATTACATTTCTTTCTGTCTGCCACTGCACTTAATGATAACAGTGTTTTATTTACCTGCATCTTGAATACAACCATTCTTACATTACATTTCTTTCTGGCTGCCACTGGCCCTGCACTTAATGATAACAGTGTTTTATTTACCTGCATCTTGAATACAACCATTCTTACATTACATTTCTTTCTGACTGCCACTGGCCCTGCACTTAATGATAACAGTGTTTTATTTACCTGCATCTTGAATACAACCATTCTTACATTACATTTCTTTCTGACTGCCACTGGCCCTGCACTTAATGATAACAGTGTTTTATTTACCTGCATCTTGAATACAACCATTCTTACATTACATTTCTTTCTGACTGCCACTGGCCCTGCACTTAATGATAAGTGTTTTATTTACCTGCATCTTGAATACAACCATTCTTACATTACATTTCTTTCTGACTGCCACTGGCCCTGCACTTAATGATAACAGTGTTTTATTTACCTGCATCTTGAATACAACCATTCTTACATTACATTTCTTTATTTACCTGCATCTTGAATACAACCATTCTTACCGTGATTACATTTCTTTCTGACTGCCACTGGCCCTGCACTTAATGATAACAGTGGGTTTTTTTACCTGCATCTTGAATACAACCATTCTTACCGTGATTACATTTATTTCTGACTGCCACTGGCCCTGCACTTAATGATAACAGTGGGTTTTTTACCTGCATCTTGAATACAACCATTCTTACCGTGATTACATTTATTTCTGACTGCCACTGGCCCTGCACTTAATGATAACAGTGTTTTATTTACCTGCATCTTGAATACAACCATTCTTACATTACATTTCTTTCTGTCTGCCACAGTTGGTCAAAGGAGAAGAATACCCGCTGCCCGTGTCCAAGACCGGGGCAGAAATGGTGTACCCGAAGCACGTGCGCGAAGAACACAAGTACGCTCTCGGCCATTCTCTCTTCGGACTTCTGCCCGGTCTTTTCGTGTACTCCACCGTCTGGATGCGAGAACACAACCGCGTGTGTGGCATACTGGCAAAGACCCACCCCGAGTGGGATGACGAGAGACTGTTCCAGACGGGAAAACTTATCATTTTAGGTGAGTGGATTTATTTATTTAATCTATTGTACACATTTGTTTATCTATCTATTTGTTTTGGTGCGTTGCTTCTTTTTCTTCTTTTGGTTTTTCTTCCTTCTTTCTTTTTTCTTTCGCTTCGTTTCGTGTCCTTTTCTTTTCTTTTCTAATTTCTTATCTTATCTTATCTTATCTAAGCTTATCTTATGTTTTCTTTTCTTTCTCTTTTTTTTCCATTCGTTTTTTCCTTCCTTTTTTCTTTCTTTCGGTATTTACACCCCCGGTATAGGGGTGTGTATAGGATTCGGTCGATGTGTTTGTTTGTTTGTTTGTTTGTTTGTGTGTTTGTGTTCGCATATAGATCTCAAGAATGAACGGACCGATCGTCACCAAACTTGGTGAACAGGTTCTATACATTCCTGAGACGGTCCTTACAAAAATTGGGACCAGTCAAACACACGGTTAGGGAGTTATTGGTGGATTAAGATTCTACAAGGACTTATAGAGGGACATATTAATGGTCAAAGGGAAATAACCTTCTCAGTTGGTGGCAGTGAGAATGGTGAGGACGGGGTGTTTTTCCTACCTCGGAGGAATTTCTTGTTATTTATTTATTTTGGTAGGGAAATGGCGTGTAGACAAAAATATACGAGCATTTGAAGCAAGAAGGTGAGCAGGGCGTTCGAAGATATAATTTGGTTCAACTTATCGTTGGTCCTGTTGCTCGCTACGGGTACCTAAACGCCAAGGGTTAATAAATTAAACAAATTGATGTTAGATGAATGCTATGGTACGTAAGTAAAATCACAATCTCATAAGTGAGTACCCTTTGGTACTCAAAGTGTTATGCTTCCATCCCGAAATGAGTAAGCCTTACAAAAATGTTTTTATTTAAAACACACACAAAGTAACAGGTTTATTTACGGAATACGACCATCCAAATATAGCTGATGATAAATGTGTACGTAACTGTCAGCATAACTAATGCGTACAACATAGAAATCAGCATTTACAATGACAGCGATGATTATCAGGTAGTATGAACCATAATAACACCCACACCATAATTATTTCACTAATAATTATGTGGTATGTTTCAAAACCTTTCAGTAAAAAAAACACGCGTTTTAGCCTGTTTTAAGTATGCTTTTGTGTAACACGGCCTGTGCGTTCAATGCTCAGTGTTATTAGGACCTTATTGGCATTCATAATAAATAAAAGTCAAGTTCTTTCTGACAGATTAAATTGCTTTTCACATTATAATTGGCCACGTGTAGTTTCTCGTGCCCCTTAAAGCTCTCCTCCAATTAAGAAAAAACCTTCAAAATTGTCCGCTTGAGTTCTCTCCTTGTCCGTAATCTCTGAGGACTTAGAAAAAAGAAACCTTTTGGATAACTTTAGCTGTAGGGATACTTTTGCCAGGAGACCCAAAAGGGACTCGATTAGTCCCTCTACGGAATGTCACGTTTAGCTGAATTTGGGGATTACAGAGGACTAAATTACAGAGGACTAAGTCCAGGGGTACCAATTGCCTTGACACCTTGAGGCAGAACTGTTAAAGAAAGAGGGAGGAGTAAGCTTTCTTTCTTTCTTTCTTTCTTTCTTTATTTGGTGTTTAACGTCGTTTTCAACCGTTCAAGGTTATATCGCGACGGAGGAGTAAGCTGGAGAACCCGGAACAGGGCTCCTTGTGTCCTGCACCCACTATAGAAGCCGAATAAAGATACTGTATAGAAATTCATGGAGGGGGTTCCGGGGACGACAGAAAGAAGAGAAAACACAAGAAAAGAAAAAGAAAAAAGTTGCTGCCCCCACAATACAAAAAAAATCAGCAAGCGGCAGGTTATTTATTTACATGGGAGATTTATATAGCGCTTGACGTTCTCTAAGCGCTTTAAGTATTAATTTCTGCCGTGTGAGATGCAATTTTTTACACAATATATCACGCATCCACATCGGCCAGTATATCTCAAGCCATTACGGCGAATATTTACTTTTCACGGCCTATTATTCCAAGTCACACGGGTATTTGGTGGACATTTTTTTTATCTATGCCTATACAATTTTGCCAGGAAAGACCCTTTTGTCAATCGTGGGATCTTTAACGTGCACACCCCAATGTAGTGTACACGAAGGTTTTTCGTCTCATCCGAAAGACTAGCACTTGAACCCAGGAAAGGGGGAAGAAAATTGCTTACGCCCCGACCCAGGGTCGAACTCGCAACCTCTTGCTTCCGAGGCAAGTGCACTTACCGAGTGCCGAGTGGCCACCCTTGCTGTAACAACAAAATACAATTCTACTGGCATCATTAAACTGCCTCCGCATGATTAAAATAAAGAAACACATTCCAAGGAGTGTTCCCGTGTTTCCTACTCTACTGATATTATCAAAGCTTTTGCTTACAAATTCAAAAATGTATTGTTTGCTTATGCGTTGGGTTGTTTAGCTTCCAACTACTGTAACCTCTTTACCCCTCATTAACCCAGATTATGAAACTGCAACAAGTAGCTGCACTCATAAACTGTAAATTTTTAATGCATCGAAAGTCGCTTCAAAATCTTGAAATTTGCAGAGGTGGAGACGCTTTTGTTCTCGGGTTGAACAGCGTGCTATCCAATAACCATTGTGATATTATACTGCAATAAGAATTGTGATGTTATACTGCAATAACCATTGTGATATTATACTGCAATAAGAATTGTGATGTTATATTGCAATAACCATTGTGATATGATACTGCAATAAGCATGTAAACAAAAAAAGTCGATGCTGGAGTGGACCAAACGTATGCCTCACGAGCACCGGCGCTAAACGGACCGCTAGGATAGGTACACTTACAAATAATCCTTCACTGAAAATGGACCTCAAGGACCTTTGACTGGATTCAAGAGACATTAGTCAAGGTACGTGTAGTGAAAGGGGCCTGTCGGGCTGTTCCTATTGTAACACACAGCAGGTCAGGGTCATAAAGAGGGCTAAGGCGTGTGTTTGGGTATGGGAAGTATATTGTTAAGTTCCGTCCGCTAGGTTTTCAAAAGAGATGTCACAGGTACAAATATTACCAGGGGGCTATTTCAGGGTCCCGTTTCCATGACCAGCGAGGACCTGAAAAGAGCTTTGAGAATTAAAAACAAATGCCAAGGAAGGGAGAGAACTAGGTGGTGTGGTTCTTCTCTCATGGGCCAGTGAACGCGTGTAAAAACTATTTAAACCGTTGACGGTAGGGGTCCCCTTTGTTCGTTTTGAGACAGGTAAATTGTCTGACCGCTATAATAGAAAGATTTACCAACAGGGGACACGATGTCGTGCAGTGTAAGAATGGTACTCAAGATTGTTAGGATATTCTGCTTCGGGTCAACTTCATTGTTCTCTGTTACTGTGTGGCTGTTTAGTTTCAACATAGACTCAAGTAATATGTTGGAGAATCCTTGGTAGCGGAATGGGGTGCGGGAGGGGGGGGGGTGAGTGGGGGGGGGGGAGAGAGAGAGAGAGAGAGAGAGAGAGAGAGAGAGAGAGAGACAGACATATAGACACAGACAAGAGGTTCAAGTGCTAGTCTTTCGGATGAGACGAAAAATCGAGGTCCCTTCGTGTACACTACATTGGGGTGTGCACGTTAAAGATCCCACGATTGACAAAAGGGTCTTTCCTGGCAAAATTGTATAGGCATAGATAAAAATGTCCACCAAAATACCCGTGTGACTTGGAATAATAGGCCGTGAAAAGTAGGATATGCGCCGAAATGGCTGCGATCTGCTGGCCGATGTGAATGCGTGATGTATTGTGTGTAAAAAATTCCATCTCACACGGCATAAATAAATCCCTGCGCCTTGAATATGTGCGCGATATAAATTGCATAAATTTTTTTTTTAAATCCCTGCGCTTAGAACTGTACCCACGGAATACGCGCGATATAAGCCTCATATTGATTGATTGATTGAAGAGGTCTAACGGACGAATAGACGAAGGGAGGAAACAGGGAGGCAAAAAGAGTGGGAAGGGGAGGAGGAGGAGAAAGCCAACTCATTATGTTGTGTGATCGACAAACGAACAAGAGTAAAATACCTGTGATGCTGGCTATTAAAGAATTGCATTCGAGCAGTCTAATATTTTGAACCGACGAATATATCTATCTACAAAACAGACTTGGAAATTAATTTTACCTGTAGCAGTACCAAGCGCGGTCTGTCTGTCTGTCTGTCTCTCTGTCTGTCTGTTTGTCTGTCTCTCTCTCTCTCTAATCCCGCCGTGCTCTTCCTCCCAATCCCTATCCTGCTATCCTCTTCCATCACAAAAAAACCACCAAGAAAATAGCAAATCCAATCACCTAACCTTTTCCATTTTCGTTCCCCAAACAGGAGAAACTATCAAGATCGTCATAGAGGACTACGTTCAGCATCTCAGCAGCTACAA
Organism: Littorina saxatilis; assembly: GCF_037325665.1. Classification (NCBI taxonomy): domain Eukaryota; kingdom Metazoa; phylum Mollusca; class Gastropoda; order Littorinimorpha; family Littorinidae; genus Littorina; species Littorina saxatilis. The sequence goes on from NC_090259.1 coordinate 15,973,958, forward strand.
CTACCAGCTTCTCTTCGTGCCTGACGTGCTGTTCGGCGAGCCTTTCCAGTACCAGAACCGCATCGCTGCGGAGTTCAACCACCTTTACCACTGGCACCCCCTCATGCCCACCAACTTCAACATCAGCGGCACCGTGTACGAGCTGAAGGACTACATGTTCCACTCCGAGCTGGTCATCAAACACGGCTTTGCCAACGTCTTGGATTCCATGATTAAGCAGAGAGCCGGCTTGGTGAGTGGACGTAAAGCCCGATAGTAGTTGGACGACCGAAGTCCACTTCGCGAAGCTGGCTGCACGAACCTTTGACACTGGACAGCTTTTATGCTGACAATGTGTTTTTGTCTTGTTTGTGTGTGTTTTGTGTGACTGCTTGTCTGTCTCATTGTCCGAGTGTTTTGTGACTTTTTCTCTGCTAGTTACATAGTCTGTGTGGGTTTTTACACCCCCGGTATAGGGGTGTGTATAGGTTTCGGTCGATGTGTTTGTTTGTTTGTTTGTTTGTTTGTGTGTTTGTGTTCGCATATAGATCTCAAGAATGAACGGACCGATCGTCACCAAACTTGGTGAACAGGTTCTATACATTCCTGAGACGGTCCTTACAAAAATTGGGACCAGTCAAACACTCGGTTAGGGAGTTATTGGTGGATTAAAATTATACAAGGACTTATAGAGGAACATCTTAATGGTCAAAGGGAAATAACCATTCTCACTCAGTCACTGCCACCAACTGAGAAGGTTATTTCCCTTTGACGGGGATGTTTTTCCTACCTCGTAGGAATTTCTTGTTTTACTTGTTTTTTGTGCATTTTTGTGATTGTTTGTGTTTTCCATGTGTCTGTTTGTTTGTTTGCTTAATTTATGTGACTGTTTTATGTCACTGTTTATGTGTTTCATGAGATTAGTTTTTCATAGGGCTAATTATTTTTATAAATCAATTGCACCCTGTCAATCACAGATTGTACATTTTTCTTCTTTCTGTGTCTTTTATTACATTTGAAAACGAACAAACATCAGATACATCAAAAATGAACTGTTTCAACTTTCTTTCATATATTTTAGAGTTTGAAAAAAACACTTATTCTTACAATTAAATCCTTGACTTCTTCGTGTGTACGTAGATATATGTCCCTCCATTGATACATAGTTAGAATGATTGCACTATCGTTCGAACAAAAACAGTTCCTTTAAAACAACTCTTCCATTTTCTTTGTGCATACATAGATGTCACATCACAACCACGGTCCAGGCACTCTGCACGTGCTACGCGACTCTATCATCCACCAGAGACAGCTGCGGTTCCAGTCCCTCAACAACTACCGCAAGAGGTTCAACCTCGCTCCTTACACCACGTTTGAAGAACTCACCGGTAAGAATCATAAACATATTGTTGTGGAGATCGCTAGATACCACTGGAATCGAATGGAAGGATATAGAACTTACTTTGATTAAGTGCGCAGTCACTCATGACGTAAGCGTAGACGCTCATCGAACAGACGGAACTGTGTAGATCTAACCAGATTAGTGTCGATGTTTCCCGAATATTCTCGTATGTCCATTAACTATATAAGTAGGGCTGCGCACACGTATTGTTGTTCTTTACCAGTCTTGCACTTGTTCTTTCTTACACTGTGCTGAGAGATATTGTCACCGTTGTTCCAGCTGTTAATAAATCTACAGAACCTACACAAATCGTTGTGTCTCCTTTGCGACTGAGAGTGACGAAAGGAAAAACACGACAACTGGCGTCGCCGACAGTTACTTCCCTTGTCTATTCGGAGTGACTTATTACTGCAAAATGACGGAAACAGAGCAGCTGATAACGCTTCTGAGGCAGCAGTTGGAGCAACAGCAACGCCAGCACAAGGAAGATATGGAGCAACAAATGCACCAGATGGAGATGATGATGAAAGTGTTCAGTGGTGCCGCAGCTTCTGCCAGGGAGGAAAGCTGCGACGATCCGAGTGCTTCGAATCTACGTTTTCCCATTACTACACAGGCAGCTGCAATCCCATCTTTTGTTGCGTTTGATGCAACATCGGAACTGTGGCCTGACTACTGGTCAAGATTTTGCACGTTTGTGGTCGCCAACTCCGTGCCGGAGCAGCGCAAGGCTCAAGTTTTCTTGACGAATCAGACTGCTACGGTCTACAAACAACTGGCAAATCTGGCTACTCAGCAAAATCCGCCCAAGGACATCAACAGTTTGACAATGGACGAAATTGTCAAATTCATGAAAGAACAGTTCGACCCGAAACTCTTCATAGTGCGAGAACGTTTCAAGTTCTGGAGTGACATGAAACGGAAGCCAGGCGAAACTCTCCAGGAGTTAGCAGCGCGCATACGCCAAGACGCCGCTACCTGTGACTTTCCTTCGATCAAAAACCCACAAGACGAAGCTCTGAGACAGAGATTCATATGTTCTGTCAACAATGAGGCTGTCTTAAAGGCTCTATTCAAGATCAAGGACACAGAGCTGGATTTCGCACGTGCTGTCCAAGTCGCGATTGAGACTGAAGACGCAGCGAAGGTTGCCAAGGAAACTGTCTACGGTTCCAAGACCATGCCAGTCAACAAGGTCCACCAGAACAAGACGACGGGTCCACGAAAGAACCACAAGCAGTCTAATTCCACAGACAGGAAGTGCTACCGATGTGGAAAGGCCCACAAAGCAACAGACTGCCCCTACAAAGAAGCCAAATGCCGATACTGTGACGTCACAGGACATTTGGAAGCTGTCTGTAGAAAAAAGCAACATCAGAATCGGGAACGACATTCCCAGGCTTCCGTGAAGAGAGTCACGAAAGCAGAGCTTGTCAACGCGATCCTCGGTGAAGTTCCCCAAGATACTCCTAGGTTGGATGTACCCATAACAATCCAGGACCGACAGTTCACCATGGAACTGGACACCGCAACTACAGGAAATTTTGTTTCTCTTCCGGTCTGGAGACAACTAGGAAAACCGAAGCTGGATGACGTCACACATCGTTACGAGTCTGCCAGCAAGCACGACCTGCCCGTGCTGGGAACTTTCATGGGCCAAACCAAGGATCCAGTGACTGGTAAGCAAAGCTCAATTCCGTACATCGTCACCAAGATCCCTCATCTGAATCTGCTAGGACGCAACGCAATCCAGACTCTGGGAATTTCTGTGGACAATGCTCTAGGACTGAGGAGCATAGAGAGTCACGCAAAGAGTGAGGGTGCAAAACCTACGCATCCAGCGACCTCCAACGCGCCTTATGCTGCCCTGCAACGAGATTGTCACAGACTGTCTGATAAATTCCCAAATCTCTTCAAACAAGAATTGGGATGTCTCAAGGACTTCGAACTGGACGTGAAGTTCAAGTCTGATGCGAAGCCGGTTTTTCACAAGGCACGTCCGGTACCTTTCGCTCTTCGTGATGACCTCGCCAAAGGCTACGAAGAAGGCATCGCCAAAGGAGTCTGGAAGCCAGTCCAGTTCAATGAATACGGAACGCCAGTGGTACCAATTCGTAAGGCACAAACCTCGGGCACCCTGAAGCCCAAGCTACGGATCTGTGGTGACTACTCAGTGGGCATCAATGATCAGCTTGAAGATCACCGTCATCCAATGCCACTCCCAGAGGAACTGATGCAGAAGCTAGGAGGTGGATTCGGATACACCAAGATCGATCTTGCTGATGCCTACAACCAGATCAAGCTGTCATATCATATCTTGGTACAACAGGAACTCGACACGAGGTGGGCGGGGCTTGTGTGTGTTGGATGTCACGAGGTTGGGTTGACGGAAGGTCTTAATCTCTCCTACACAATACTATATCTTGAGAGCACGTCATCCAACCCACAGGCCCCGCCAACCTCGTGTCAATCGCCTGTGCTTGGAATGGGAGAGAGAGGGGGGGGGGGGGGTAAGCTGAGAGTGTCTGGAATCAGACATGAAATAGAATCAACGTGAGCAACGAACGAAAAGAAGAAAAAGAAGAATCAACGTGAGCTTCTAGAAAAAAAATACCATAAACAAGGAGTCGAGCTTAGCGTTTGCAAACCCTGTGATAAAAGTTATGCAGAAGAATGTCTAGGTTAATGTGGAGTAGTAGACTTGATCGGAAGTAAAGCGAAGGGAAACTGGGCAAGGGGTTTGGGTGAAAGAAGCCATGGAGTAAGAAAAAGAAGAAATTCTATTTCAAAACAATATATTTTCTTCTACAGGAGAAACAGTGATGGCGGCAGAACTGGAAAAGCTGTACCACGACGTCGACGCTGTGGAAATGTACGTGGGCATGATCGTGGAAAAACGCCGTCACCGCGCCATGTTTGGCAGCAGCGTCATAGAAATCGGAGGACCCAACTCCGTAAAAGGACTCATGTCTAACTACATCTGCTCGCCACAGTATTGGAAGCCTTCTACGTTCGGTGGGGAGGTCGGTTTCGACATAGTCAATACGGCCTCAATGCAAAAACTGTTCTGTCAAAATATCAAAGGAAAATGCCCCGTGGTGAGTTTTAGGGTGCCGGACTATGATGAAAACGAAACGATAGAAACGTGGGACGGAAAGCTGCCCCATGATGAGTTGTAACGAATAGTTATTTTTATTGTTGTTGGTTTTCTTGTTGGTGTTGTGTGTGTGTATGGGGAGGGGTGTGTGATTTTTTGGTTGTGTTACAGTATGAAAAAAAGAAGTGTAGGGTGAATGTTTTGTGCATGTGTGAGGATTCTGAGAGTCTGTTTTAATATCTATTTTATGCTTTGGAGAGTATGTATGTGCGTGGTCCATGCAGTGTGTGTGTGTGTGTGTGTGCGTGTGTGTGCGTGTGTGTGTGTGTGTGTGTGTGTGTGTGTGTGCGTGCGTGCGTGTGTGTGTGTGTGTGTGTGTGTGTGTGTGTGTGTGTGTGTGTGTGTGTGTAGTGCGAGCATGCGTGTGTGCAGTGCGAGTGTGCGTGCGTACGCGCACGTGTGTGTATGTAGTCTCGTGCGTTCGCTTCAGTAACTTATTATCAGACGCATAATCCGTGACCAAAGTAATCCAACCATGTTCAGTATGATGTGCGTGTCACATAGCCCTCAACACCTAGAACCTGAACCAGCTGTGTCATTGCAAGACGTTCTGGGGTCCTTTTTAGGCGATTCGGGCTTGAAGTTCGACAGAACCCTAAGACTGGTACCGCTTTATGAATCATGTCTGTGTGATTGTAATATTCAGTGCAGGACGCGGCAACTTTGGTGTTTTACTATAGCTACGACAGTAAGCTTACTTAATTACAACCGTCATGTTCTGGTTCGGAGACGGATATGTGACATTTGAACTACATGTATATGATGTGTGACCGCATGGTTTTAGTTCGTCGTAAATCAAATTGTAGTGTAAGACTTGCCACAAAGCCCCCCTCCCCCCCCCTTCTTTAGCGACACTCTCTTCCTCATCCCCCCTCCACCTCCCATCCCCCTTTCAGCAGCCTCGCTCCGCCCCCCCCCCCCTCCTCCTCCCTACGGTGCCTTGTCTTGCTTGTTTGTTTTTTGCAGCGCTAGATCTGTGATAATGTTGTTATTAAAGTTTATTGTAATGCTACGGTATGTGGTTTATACAGTGAAACCCTCCGATAAAGACCCTCCTATGTAAGACTCGCTCCCTTTTCAAGACCTGTTTTTTCAGATTTTCTGTTCATGGCCTGTTCATGTTCTGTTCATTTTCTGTTCTAGTTCTGGAAAGTTGCCCCCGTTTTAAGATCTTCTTCTTTTCAAGACCTGTTTTCTCAGATTTTCTGTTCATGGCCTGTTCATGTTCTGTTCATTTTCTGTTCTAGTTCTGGAAAGTTGCCCCATTTTAAGATTTTCTTCTTTTCAAGACCTGTTTTCTCAGATTTTCTGTTCAAAGCTTCTAGAAAGTTGCCCCCGTTTTAAGATCTTCTTCTTTTCAAGACCTGTTTTCTCAGATTTGTGGAGGCCTTAAAAGGTGGGTTCCACTTTTCTTTCTTTCTTTATTTGCTGTTTAACGTCGTTTTCAACCACGAAGGTTATATCGCGACGGGAAAAGGGGGAAGATGGGATAGAGCCACTTGTCAATTGTTTCTTGTTCACAAAAGCCCTAATCAAAAAATTGCTCCAGGGGCTTGCAACGTAGTACAATGTATTACCTTACTGGGAGAATGCAAGTTTCCAGTACAAAGGACTTAACATTTCTTACATACTGCTTGACTAAAATCTTTACAAAAATTGACTATATTCTATACAAGAAACACTTAACAAGGGTAAAAGGAGAAACAAAATCCGTTAGTCGCCTCTTACGACATGCAGGGGAGCATCGGGTAAATTCTTCCTCCTAAACTGACCGCGGGGGGTCTGTGGGTTCCACTGTAAATGTTAGTGTAATGATACGGTATTGTGTTACATAATAATACGATATTCCCTGTGTTGTACCCTGCACCTTGTCAGCTCGTTTCAAGAGGGAAATGTCTCGAAGACCGAGACAGAATGGAACTGACTTCGTCAGTGAGGGGTAGCATTAAAGGTAGTGTCTCCGCAAAACGTGTGTTAAGTTATGGCATTAAGGGCTGCCTCATGTGGATCTGAGAACGGTTGCCTTTTTTGGGGGTACAAAGTACAAGAGAGAGAGAGAGAGAGAGAGAGAGAGAGAGAGAGAGAGAGATCGTGTGTGTGTGTGTGTGTGTGTGTGTGTGTGTGTGTGTGTGATTCGATCATAATGTATCATCCGTGTGGAATTTGTTTGTCATTTACATATTGTTATTGTGTTTACTTATCTTGTTGTGATATCTCACATACTGCCAATACGTTTCCTGCTATTTATGCCGAATGTTCACTTGAATTCTACCACTTTCTGTCTGCCACTTATACGCCTTCTTTTTGCTTTCCTACATTAAATTGACCTAACAATATTTGTACGGGATGTACTTTTGTGTGTTGGTTTTTGATCGAACTCTGTGTGTGTGTGTGTGTGTGTGTGTGTGTGTGTGTGTGTGTGTGTGTGTGTGTGTGTGTGTGTGTGTGAGCATGTTGCGTGTGTTGGTTTTTGGTCGAACTCTGTGTGTGTGTGTCTGTGTGTGTGTCACTGTGTTTGTGTGTTAGCATGTTGCGTGTGTTGGTTTTTGGTCGAACTCTGTGTGTGTGTGTGTGTGTGTGTGTGTGTGTGTGTGTGTGTGTGTGTGTGTGTGTGTGTGTGTATAATTTTATACCAGTTCAACAGCTTCGCATCGACTGACCTGCATCTCCGAAAACATAGCTTGCACACAAAATGTCTTTAATCTCGGCAGTCAAGGGCAAAAAAACCCAGATATACAAGGCCAAAACCAAAGACAGAACGCCGCACAGCAGTATCCAATTTGGTAAGCAGTCAACACGCCGTGGATCGTGTAACTCTGCATTTGCGCCACCGCAACTTTTTCAGTGCATTACGCGGACGAAGTAGCACGCTGCAAGATAGGTCTCTCACAGAAAATGAAAATTTGTAGGACTTTCAGGCATCATCTAGATTCTTCATTAGTACATTTTAAAGAAGTATATCCTCAAGGTCTAAGGTACGTGCTTTTTTTAGTCGAAATGTCAGGTTTCGGCAGTTCAGAAGTCCGATTTCTGCTGGAATTGTAGCTGAAATTGCACGATTTGTCCCTTCCCTCGTAACTTCAACGAAACAGCACTAGTTGATGCATTCCCGTGATGATATCCTGTGAGCTAAACATGTCCTTTGTATTCTTGATGAATGCTGTTGCACAATTTTGTCTTTGGGTGACGCACGCGGCAAAAGAAAACACAAACAATTAGACTTCATGTTATACGCCACCGATGCTTGGTGTAATTCGCCACCGCAATTTCACGTCTTGGATGTTATTCGCCACCGCAACTGTCTAATATGTTGAAGAGTTCAGTGACACGTACGCTCACATGGTGACAATCGTACAACACACACTCACCATGTGGTACGAAGGATTAAAGCTGCTATTAGGAAATCAGAATTTGGAAAGATTTTTTTTTTAATTTTTGCAGATGGGCGGAATTAATTTACAGTTTTGAAATGGTGGAGGAAAACAAACTGGTAGGACCCGGAAGAAAACCACTGACGACAAGCTTTTAATGCATAGCGTAAACCCAAATTCACTTTATGAACTGTCCCGGCAAGGGATTGAACCCGCGGCCAAGGAAATCAAGCGGATCATAGGGGCAGTACGCTATCCATCCTGCCATTCGTCGCCTTACACTAAGTAATGTTCAAACCATGCGGAACGTTTTTGTACATTCTTGTATGTGTAGTCAATCTTCCGAATGTAAATGAATGCATAAGAGAACATGAGGACAAACTTTTCATCAGCGTGCCTTCCTAAAAGTGAAATCTCATTGGTGAAAACGTTGGTCTTCATGTTCTGATGTGTCTTTATTTTGCTGCGTAATCTGTTCAGATCATCACTAGCAGTCATCGATGCATTTCCCACTTGTAAATATAGTATTTTTTTCACTCTTTCGGGTAAGCACTGTTATATTTCCTATTGATGTCATCATACCCTAAACCTCTTGAATCTCACAGTCCCAGGGATTTTTTTTGGGGGGTCATATATATAAGCACATTCCAGTACATGTGGGTTATACACTCAAGTACAGATAAGCATACTTTTCATACAGAAGAAGAAGAAGTAGAAGAAGCAGAAGAAGCAGAAGAAGAAGAAGAAGAAGAAGAAGAAATACTACAGTTTGATTTGTCAACTCATGGTGCCTTTAAATCCTTTGCATAGGCAACATCACGCCACGCCCCTGAGTTTAAAACTTGCAGCACTAAAGTTAAAATGGTCCTATCAATTGCTGTCAGTTTTGTGACAAAAATAAAGGTTTAAATGCCTCCACGATGTTGATGCGTTTGAAAATAACAATTTGCGTACGTAGTGCGGTGGCGAATAACAAAAAATGCGGTGGCGAGTTACATCTAACATTGAATTGATGCGGTGGCGAATTACAGAGAGTTGTTGACACTCTGTTTTTATCTGCTTCTTGCAAAGTATATATGGAACTATATACAGAGAAACTACACGTGGAGATTCATAAAACATTAAAGTTATCAGTGAACATGTCCAAGAATGACCAGTAATCTCCGTTTTGTTGCATTTGACGCAGAAACTGAAAATATGCCCAAAACATGGGGAAACGAGAAGAAAAACAGATCGTCACGATCACCAGGGCCATCAAAGCATCAAAAAATATATACAGAAATATAGCTAAGGATATAAGTTAGTGAAATGCAACACTTGAGAACATGCTGAGTGCCTAGCATTCTAACAATTTAATTTATCATTCGAGAGACCTACCTCGCAGCTTGCCTCTTCGTCGGCGTGAAGCGATAAAAAGTTGCGGTGGCGCAAATGCAGAGTTACACGATCCACGGCGTGGTCAAACTCCACGTTGAAAACATGTGCTGTTCTCAGGCCTTAGTCTTGAGTCAGTGACGAATACTTTTTTTCTTTTTCTGTTTTTTAATCTGGCGCATTGTTCTGGACACTGGCCGGTCTTCCGTCCAATAATTTGACATGCATAGCGAATACTACATGGCTTGCTGTGTCGTACCAGATTTACACGAGTTTTTTGGTTTTTTTTAAATATTGAACTGCGAGCGAAAGCGAGCTGTTCACTATTTGAAAAAGCAACGAGTTTATACATACTGTACTTACGTGTATTTTACGTCCCGCAGTCGAGGCAGCCAAATTGAAGACGTTTCTTTTGGAACCTCGATCTCTTCTAAAGCCTCGTGCCATCTATTACGTCAAAGCAAAGAAACGTCACTCTGGAAAGTGTTTGTGACGTGTTAGTTCTAAAAATTCCTTGAGGGGATTTAGCCAGCGCAATTTTTTTTTCTATAATGACGTTTGTCTCGGTGACTTTGGCATCATAAGCAGTGGAAAAACAGGTCCCTGCCAGACTTGCTTGACATGACCTCATTTACATGATATACACACGTGTGATTTGAACGATTATTATCTCATGAGTGTCCTCTCACGTACGTAGGATAAAAAAGATGTCATGTCCAACAATTGTTTTGTAGCCATGACATTTGGACATATACATGTTTTTAATAAAGGTCCAACTGACCTATTGTCCTTTTAAGTCTGGAAACAACATTGGAAAACCACAAATTTCTCATTTGTCTATAGCTTGATTCTCACAGGCATGGCTGGAAAATATCCGCGAATTTACGGAAATTGGGCGAAAGTCAACAAATCCTATAGCTATGATCTAAAATGCTTCAAGAATAGGGCAGGAAATGGTGCTTAAAAAAAATCAAGAAAGGAACTATAGGAAAACCTTTCAGCTGGGTACTGTACTATGCCGGTCCATAGTGTCACGTCTCACTCAGTGTTGGTCTCTTCAGCTCGGGTCAGTCTTTACCAAAGTAGGCCTACATACTTTGCATATTGCCGGGCGGACCTTTTGACCAGTAATTCTCAACATACACACACACACATACACGCACACGCACGTACACACATGCACGCACACCGCACACACGCACACACACACACACACGCACGCACGGCACACCCGACACACACACACACACACACACACACACACACACACACACACACACACACACACATTATGACAGTATTTCAAAAAATGTTTAACTCTTACCTCGTCAGTCACTGACGGCGCCCTCTGTCACTTGGGCAACTTCTGAAACAACCTGCATCCAAAATGAACTTGGCTCATATCCCTTCTTATCCCTTTTCGCACTGATAATTCCGCTCGATTTTGAATTCCCTTTTGGTTTAAGCGTGTTTTTATTAATTTCTTGTATACACGTTTTAAACAGTAACAGCATTAAGAACGTTAACAAGCAGACTGCTTATGGACACGTTCTAAAACTGATAATCAAAACACATTCTGATAACAAGACATGGCGAACAAGTGATAACTTCAACCCTTTTCTTTCCAAATATTTCATAATATTATTTACAAATAAAGAGACTGAGAGAGAGAGAGAGAGAGAGAGAGAGAGAGAGAGAGAGAGAGAGAGAGAGAGAGAGAGAGAGAGAGAGAGAGAGAGAGAGAGAGAGAATGCTTTGCTACATCTATTGCTGTCACTGTTAATATAATATCAGCCGAAGCGATCAGTTGACATAACGTAATCTTGTACAACAGAAAATATTTTCGTGTTCAAAGATATAGTTAAATCAGTATTTCCAAACAAAAGTGTTTTGCAATCCAGAGCGTGCGTTGGCAGACTATTGAATAAAATGGTTCTATGTTCTTTAAATTTTGGACAATGTAACAAAAAGTGTTCAGCATCTTCCGGACGTACTCCACACGTGCACTCTAAATTATCAGAGAGGTGTCGGTTAACAAGGTCTTGTTGCAAATCGCTCATATTTAATCTCAACCTGCTGTGAAATACCTGTGCCTTACGGTTGCCTAAATAATAATACTGTGGAACAACAACATCTCCATTGGTCAAAAATCTTTTAAATTCACCAACTGACTGCGTTTGTCGTATATTTTCTGGAAGATTATTCCACAAAGCTGTCGTTGAAGGAAAAAATGAAGATTTACATAACTCACTTCTGCATAATGGAACCTTACGTTCAAGAGGGCGTCGTCTGTGGTAAGGATTTACATCGGAAACCAAGACCGGCAGTTTGGAATATAAATATGCTGGGGTTAAACGATTTACAATTTTATAGTACAACAAGAGTTTATGACGACGTCGCCTTTCTTTCAGGGGCACAAAACCCGATTCATTATACAATTTTTTGTGGCTTGTACCACGAACTGCGCCTACACTTGAATAATTCGGATTGCATCGAGATGCAAGGTCTCCAACTCGTCTGCTAAACACTTCGTACAGTTATCCAAAATAACGTCCGCGTAATCAAACAATGGTAATATAAAGGACTTGTATATAACTTCAAGCGATTTCCTGTTTAAACGATACTTGAATAAACAAACACGCAATTGACTTTCTACATTTAGCAATGAGACTTTTTATGTGGGAATCCCATCTACAATTACCTTGTAGGATGACGCCAAGGTGCTTGTGATTTTCAACATCAATCAAAAGTGCATCTTCAAAATACAATGGTGGAAGTAACACATTTTTTTGCCTACAAATGTCCAACAATTCTGTCTTTTGACAATTGAAAGTGACTTTCCATTTTAAAGCAGTGTAACGTTTTTCTTTCCGCATTAGTTTAAAGTGTATTATCAAAACATGCTTGTTATAGTTGTCCACAGCTGCTACTGAAGACGTCAAATCCCATTTTCATCCTTTTGATCACATTTACTACTGCACACAGAAGATTAACATTAATTGCTGATCCGAACGATTTGCCACAGAGGACTGCTAGACGTCCAGTGAATATCACGTTCTGAGTTTCTCGGCCCCGGCCATGGCATATACAGAGAGCATACAGTCTACTGCATTCTCTTGTTTGTCTATACAAGCTGTTTCTGGGAAATGTCTTCCAACGGGAGGCTGCAATCTAATTATTCGGGATAAATACCTACTCTGGTCTACTATATCAGGGACCTATATTTAGAGGTCTATGACTATATGTACTCCATACAGTCGCTGGGGTTTGCAATCCGTCTTATAAATTGAAACGGAGGCAGTCAAGTCAAGTCAAGTCAATATTTATTTCAAAAACCCCTAGGGTTACATGAATAAAATAAAAATTGCAATAAACACGTCAAAAAAGATATATGTATTAATGAGACACAACACTTCTAATTAACCGAAAATGAATCAAGCTTAATTCATAACAAAATAATTGTAATCATACTTTTTTTTACAGGAATGTATAGATGTTTCTGTGTTTGTTTTTGTTTTTATTATTATTATTATTATTATTATTATGAACATTTGTGCGCCTAATCTAAATATAGCCCTAGGCGCTTACAAAATATAAAATACATAGTGAACATTATACGAAACACAAATCGACAAGGACTCATACACTCGCAGACAGGCGCACAGCGAGAACGCGACGCACTCACTCATACCAACTACAGGCACATGCATTCTAGACGGAAAAACAGTCGTAAATAAATAAATAAAGTATTGGATACATAAAGTTTGTTGAGAGAAGAAGAATAGAGCTGGAAAGGGAAGAAGAAGGAGAAAGAAAGAGACAGATCAAGGACCAGCAGGAGAGGGGGATGGGTGGTCATGATCGGACTAGTGAGGGAAGAGGTGTGTTTTGAGTGAGGTTTTGAATGATTGCATAGATGTGGAGTGCCTGAGTGAATGCGGGAGTTGGTTCCAGATGGATGGGGCCTGGTAGGAGAAGGTGCGCTGGCCATATGTTTTGGTGCGTGCTGATGGTATCCTAAAAAGGCGGGTGTCTGCGGAGGATCTTAGGGAGCGAGAGGGGGAGTAGACATCAAGAAGGTCAGAAAGATAGCTAGGGGACGATAGATCAAAGTTTCTGAAGCAGAGTGTGGAGATCTTGAACTGAATCCTCTGTTGAACAGGCAGCCAGTGTAGGGTTTGAAGAAGAGGGGTGATGTGGTCATGCTTGGAAGAACGAAAGATGAGGCGGGCGGCATGATTCTGAACACGCTGAAGCTTTTCGATGATGTAGTTGGGAGAGCCAGATAGAATGGAATTGCAATAATCGAGTCGGGATAGGACAAAGGCGCAGAGCAGAGTTTTAGTGGCATCCTCAGTGAGGAGATGACGGATGGAGGAGATGCGGCGGATTTCAAAGAAGCAAGTGCGACAGACATTGGCAACATGCTGATGGAAGGACAGGGACTGGTCAAGAGTGACACCTAGGTTGCGGACAGCAGGAGAAAGAGCAATAGAAGAACCATTGAGATCGACAGACGAGGGAAGAGAAGGATGATTGAGATGTTTTTTAGGAGAGACAAGAATCATTTCGGTTTTCTCCTCATTAAGCTTCAGCTTATTCAGGTCCATCCACGCCTTGAGGTCGGTGATACAAGACTGGGTGGAGGCAATGAGGCGAGGGAGGTCAGAGATAGGTCCAGAGAGATAGAGTTGGTTGTCGTCGGAGAAGCTGTGGTGATAGAGAAAGTGGTGAGCGGCAATTGAAGGGATGGGTTGGGTGTAAAGGACGAACAAAATAGGCCCCAGGACGGAGCCCTGGGGCACACCGTACTGTAGAGGAGAAGCAGAAGAAGATAGGCCGTTCACAGAGACAGACTGGTAGCGATCGGTGAGATAGGACTGAAACCAAGAAAGGACAGACTGAGAAATGCCAAAAGAGTTTTGAAGGCGGGACAAGAGCACGGCATGATCAATAGTGTCAAATGCCGCGCTCAGGTCCAGCAGAGAGAGAAGGCAGACGTCGTTGTTGTCGAGTGCAGTCAGTATGTCGTTGCTAATTTTCAGTAGAGCGGTTTCCGTCGAGTGTCCAGAGCGATAGGCAGATTGATTGCAGTAGAGAAGGTGGTTGGCTTCAAGATGGTCCAAAAGCTGGGAGAGTACGATTTTTTCTGTTATTTTGGAGAGAAATGAGAGATTAGACACTGGTCTGTAGTTCTTCAGATTTTCAGGATCCAAGGAAGGTTTCTTGAGAAGAGGTCGGAGGATAGCGGATTTGAAAATGGCAGGAAAGGACCCAGATGAGAGAGAGGCGTTGATGACGGAGGTGAAATGCGGGAGGAGAGTATCTAGACAGTGAGTGAGGATAGAGGCGGGAAGGGGGTCAAGTTCGCATGTTTTGATGCCGGCGTGCATGATAGTTTTTCTGACTGTGCTTTCGGTAACAGGCTGAAATGAGGAGAAGGCAGGGCCAGAATAGGAGGGGTCAGGGATGGGGGACTGGGTGGGGGGGAGAGCGTCAAGAGACTGGCGGAGTGTGGAAATCTTGCTGGCAAAGAAGTCGGAGAAAGCCTGAGGAAGACGAGAAGAAGGAATCTCAGAGGGAAGTGGAGACGAGTCAGATTTACCAAGAAGAGTGTTAGTGATGTCGTACAACTGTTTTGAAGAAGAGCATGCGAGTATTTTGACATTGTAAAATGCAGTCTTGGCTGCGTGAACGATGCTAGTGACTGCTTTGTTGGCAACTTGAAAAATCTGCTTATGAACAGTCAGGCCTGATTTCAACCATTGTCTCTCTGCTCTACGTCTCTCACGCTTGGCATCTTGCAACTGCAAATAAAAAAAAAACCCACGTGATCAAATAATCAGAACTCTTTCAAAATACTCTTAATAAAATATATTAAATTCAATAACTTTCGTTTCTTTGTTAATTCAAATAAATGTTTAAATTTGACTGCATTTGAATTTCTACGAAAATACAATGGTAAAAACCTTTTCCTCACATTTTCAAAAAAATGACACTGAAATATATAATGAAATTCATCCCCGAGTTCTCCAGACTGGCATTTAACACATATTCTTTCGTTATGTGGTATATTTAACATTCGGCCTTTCTGTATTGGTAATTTATGATTTAATGTTCTAAAACGTAAAAAAGAGAGTGCTAGGTTATTGGGTAAAATGTTCAAATAATTTTCAAATATAAATGTATCTTTAAACAATCTATAATTCAAACAAGTTTCTTTTTCATTTAATTCTGAAAACCACGATTGTATATATTGATCTTTTAGGCATTGCAACGTTTTCAATTTAAACCATTTTTCGGAACATCGTAAATTAAACTGGTCATGCCAAAAACCACTAAGACCAAGAGCATTCAACATGTTCTAAATAGGGTGCTTCATATATATGTTATTTACATAGAGGCGATGCAAAAAACGGTACAATACATTTGAAAACTTATTACTATTATTACAATCCACCAATTTAAAAACTAAATATTCTATTTTTAACGAGGACATCTAGTGGAAATTTGCCTAATTCGCCTAATACCATACACGTTGGGGTCGACTTTCTCAATTTCAAAATAATCTTATAAAAACGTAGCTGCAATTTTGTTGCTAAATTTACCGAATTTGGTCCCCATACTTCACAGCCATATAACATAATCGGTGCAACTATTCTATCAAACAATTCAATTTGTATATCTATGGACAACGACAATTTTCTACACTTCTTTAACAAGCTAAACATTGCTCGAGAGGCCTTATCATATAACAACTTTTGTGATTTATTAAACTTATTATTATAATTAAAAAATAGACCCAAATATTGAAAACCGAACACGACCTCAACTAATTCATCTTTGTATTTGAATACTGACAAATTTCGTATTTTACCTCTTGAAAAAACAACTATTTTCGTTTTTTTGGCGTTCACCCGCAAACTCCACAGATCGCAGTATTCGGACAACACATTAAGCGAGTCTTGTAATGCTTCTGGGGATTCTGCTAAAATGGTTGTATCATCTGCATATAATAAAATAAACATTTTAAACATCAGCTCAGCGTCATCCGGCTGCAACCTCTCTTTCAATAGTAGGGAGGTGTTCAGTTTTATCAAACATATAAGCTTGTAAGTCATTTAAATACACAACAAACAATGCAGGTGACAAGTTTTCCCCTTGATGTCAGGTCTGCAGGCTGAGCAACCCAATCACATCAATTCAATGTGTGATTCACTGGTTCAACCCTTCTCCTTCTTAGCCATCTCCATCTCTTCCAAGTGTTTGGGGTGGGTTGGATGGAGGCGTGGGAGGGTTCGGACGCCATTCTTTCTTTCTTTGTCCTTGTTTATTTTTTAATAGTCATCAGTTGGCTATACATTTTCTATAAAAAGAAGGATGGTTTTCCCCATTTCCTCGTGATCACTGCGTGTCTTTCTCTTTGGGTTTTCTTCTTCTTTTTTTTTCTCTCAATTTTTTTAATTTCTTTTTTTTCAACTCAAGCAATTCCATATCCCACACAGTTCTCGTGTCTGTCCGAACTTCAGTGCCAAAGAATGGC
Organism: Littorina saxatilis; assembly: GCF_037325665.1. Lineage (NCBI taxonomy): Eukaryota > Metazoa > Mollusca > Gastropoda > Littorinimorpha > Littorinidae > Littorina > Littorina saxatilis. Next base: position 15,990,784 of record NC_090259.1, read on the forward strand.
TAAGATAATCAGATGTTCAGTCTTTCTAAAGCGTAATTTGTTTATTTCACTAAATGTTTCTTTGCCTGGTCATTTCGGAATGCAGGCATGACGATCAGCCAAAATCTTCTTGTTCATGAAGGAATAAATTTACCTTTCGTCTCAAAAACTGCCACGGTGTGCTCCCCCGAGAGATGTTACACGTGTTTCTTCTGCTTTTTCACCAAATTTGAACGTTTGGAAATAGTTTCTTATCTAGTAAAAACGATGGGCACGCTCGTTTTCTTTGGCTCAAAGCGAGAGAAGCAGACGACACCATTGCCATCTTATCCAGCTGTTTGAGAATACGACCATTTCAATCAATCAATATGAAGCTTATATAGCGCGTATTCCGTGGGTACAGTTCTAAGCGCTTGTCGAAGAGTTGTCAACACAGGACTAACAAAGAAACTAACATCTTCAGACGGACACGAACCCTATCACACACTAGCAAACCCTGGTAAACAAACAACTGTTTAACAACAATGTACACATCAATAGCTAGGTCCAAACAAAATAATATTAAGCACAAAGAAAACACCTCTCACAGAGCACAGCACAAGAATGTCTTTTGGGGCACAACACATCACGTCGAGCATGAAAGTCGCAGCCAGCTACGGGAAGAACTGAGTCTTCAACCTACTCTTGAACGCGTCAAGAGAGGGGCCATTTGCGGATAAACTCAATTCAGTGGTAACTGACATGCCTTTGTGTTGTTGATTCTGTTGTAATGTTTGTTCTCTCTGTCTCTCGTTCTCTCCGAAGACATTTTTTTTATCTTTCTAATATAAAACTCTGTTGTGTGCATAAGCTTAGTAGGTATCTACTTCAGTGTGTGGGAAGACAAGCCACAAGGGTCATTAACTTCATATTTTTGTAAAATAAAGTTATCTCTCTCTCTCTCTCTCTCTTGGCCCTATTCCACACAGACCACAAATCGCACGAATCGCCACAGATGGATACATTTAAGGATTCGTAGTTGAATCGTAATCAGTTCGTGAAGTTCTTAAACTGATTTGTATATATTCGTAGTCGGTTCTTACAAATCTTGAGCAATTGGGATCTCATGGCAAAAGTTTTGAGCTGTTCAAAATTTTGGCCACGAATCCCCGAATGAGTTAGGAATACCTACGAATCGATTACGATTCAGTTACGATGCCTAAGAATGTACTACAAATTTGTTACGAATTAACTACGAATTTTCGGAATCAGGAGTTTGTGGCCAAAATTTTGAATCGTGGGATTCGTGGTCTGTGTGGAATAGGGCCACCTTTCTCTCTCTCTCTCCAGTGCCTTGAAAAGCAATACGTGTACCACAGTAGGTATCATCCCATCAGAAAGAACACCCAGTACAGTCATTGTAGTTGACACTGATATTGACCAGACATAACCACAGAAACATTCACACAGAACAAAATTCAACACAAATCTCATCAAGGCATCGGTTGTCCTTTATTAAGTCCTACTTTTCATTATGAGTATGCTTTGGTCAGCTGTATTTTTTTCAATACTGAATAGACTAACTACACAGACACAGTCCTGTAACACAGAATTCCAAAGAAATCTCAAGACATGGGTTGTCCATTGTTTAAGTCCTCCCTTTCTTTATATCACTAGCGGTTGATTTATGTACAATTAATATTTTTACTTGTGTGCTAAGTATTTCAAAATTCATGTTTGTGTATTGAAAACTTTGTAAATTGTATAAGTTTATTTTGATGTGTATTATTATTCACACAGAAAAATATCTTTAAAATCATAACAATTTGTACAGTTTCTTATTGAGCAGACTCCCTTTGTACAGAGTTCACTTTTGGGTGTTTTTTGTTTTGATTTTTGTTCTGTAATGTTACAGCTTTTTTTCAGATTTTGGCTTCAATTAAAAATGAAATAAGCATGACCCATTATACACTTGCAAATATATCTACACTCCAGCTGTGTATACCATTACATCAAATCGAGCTAAAAATGAAAAATATATAAACGCGAACACAAGAAAAAAATGGCATATTGTCCTGCCAATCAAAACCTTGCATGGTCATAGATGGTGCAATCACTTCCTTAAAAATAATGACTATGATTTAACTGGAAAAGTACAAGCCAAACTAGAAAAGCAAAATAATGACGTTCAATTTGCCACATACTTTTTTTCATAGTTCAAAAAACAACAAATAAACAAAACAAAAACAAAAATGCTAATTTTCAAAACAAGAATTAATTTTCAGCACAGACACCAAAAGCGGGGTTCAGGGTAGATCATTTTAATCTAAAGCACATTAACAACACTAGAACACTAAGCGTACCATCGGCCTTTAGCAAAGACTTGACATAAATATAGCATACTTCATGAGGCAAGTACACACTTCAATTTGCAGTGCACATTATATTACATGGGCTGGACTTTGAAGAAAAGCAGCTTGAACAATATTTTCTGGGCTGCAATAGCCTAGTGGATAAGACGTCGACCTCCCATGTAAAAGGTTGAGTGTTTGAATCCTGGACACACCTGGTGGGTTAAGGGTGGGGACTTTTCCAATCTCCCAGGTCAAATTATGTGTAAACCTGCAAGGGTCTTATCCCCCTTCATGTGTACACGCAGCCACAAGGCCAATTACAGACAGGAAACATCCTGTAATCCATGTCAGAGTTCGGTGGGTTATAGAAACACAAAAACACCATGCAAGCATCCCCCGAAACTGGAGTATGGCAGGCTGCCTAAACAGTGGGGGGAAAATGGTCATGCATGTACACAGTAAAGAGACATAGTGCTTGCTGCCGCACGAGCCCGAGAAATATTTCTCTCTTTATCTTTGCTGCGCTGGCCGCAAAACCCCTCCGCGCGGAGGTGTTCCCAGACACCTCGTACGTAGGGTGTACACATAAAAACATTCTTGTGAAAATAAACACCATAAGTATGTGGGAGTATCAGCCCACGATCGCAGAAGAAAAAGAAAAATTTAACTAAACATGGCACATACGAAATACTCACTCATAGAAGCTTACAGGCAGCTCTAGGCACCACCCACTCTCTCAGTGTACAATGCCGCATAGTCAAAGCAATTAAGAATCTAGTGAAATTGCGTCACTTATTTTGTCTCAAAAGTTCAGCATGGTTAACATGTGATGATATTTGTGTGATCATTTGAACTGTTAATACATGTTACCTGAGATGAGTGGTTGACTGCACCTAGGTCACAAGTGTCCACTGAGTGACAAACATAAACAGGTCGGAGGGGTCCATTCTACACTACAGTGTCCACTGAGTGACAAACATAAACAGGTCGGAGGGGTCCATTCTACACTACAGTGTCCACTGAGTGACAAACATAAACAGGTCGGAGGGGTCCATTCTACACTACAGTGTCCACTGAGTGACAAACATAACCAGGTCGGAGGGGTCCATTCTACACTACAGTGTCCACTGAGTGACAAACATAACCAGGTCGGAGGGGTCCATTCTACACTACAGTGTCCACTGAGTGACAAACATAAACAGGTCGGAGGGGTCCATTCTACACTACAGTGTCCACTGAGTGACAAACATAACCAGGTTGGAGGGGTCCATTCTACACTACAGTGTCCACTGAGTGACAAACATAACCAGGTCGGAGGGGTCCATTCTACACTACAGTGTCCACTGAGTGACAAACATAACCAGGTCGGAGGGGTCCATTCTACACTACAGTGTCCACTGAGTGACAAACATAACCAGGTCGGAGGGGTCCATTCTACACTACAGTGTCCACTGAGTGACAAACATAACCAGGTCGGAGGGGTCCATTCTACACTACAGTGTCCACTGAGCAGACCTGTTTACCCCCCCAAATGAAAATGAGGAATGCAGCTGGTACTTTTCCGTAATATGAGGCATCTTTGAGTAATCTTTTTTATCAACCATAAACCAGCTCGAAAACGATTAAACGACACGTTTATTCGCGCGCTACCATGCAAAACAAGTACAAAATTGATAACCATGTTTAACAGTATTGTACTACACACACAGAAGCTCGATGACACACACACACACAAACACACGACACCTGATATATAATATGCAAGTTAACTAAGACAAGTTTACTTTATCTAAACAAAAAAACACCACAGTATTCAGGGGCGGAGCAAGAGAGCTAGAGGGGGGGGGGGGGGGGTACAACCTGGGGTCCAGGGGTTGGGGGGGTCTGGCTGAAGAGTTTTAGCTATTTAATTAACAATGTGTAGCTTATCCTTGATTTTAAACATGATAAATTGGTGTCAGCAGCCACTCATTATTTCTTTTGAAGTTAGTATTAAATAATGGCAATTTATCTTCATTGATATCTGCTCCCGACAACAACAACAATTTCACAGACAGAAAATGTCTTTAGTTTTTTTCCTAGACTGAATTTTTTTTTTTTTTTTTTGCTTTTTTGACAGCAAAGGGGGGGGGGGGTCCGGAACCCCTGTAACATCCCCCCACCCCCACCCCTCCGCCCTTGGACTATTTACAATCACTTGAAGATGCATGTGAACAAAACCACCTTACATTCTGTCACATCAGACATCCTGCATTAAAACCAGTCATAATAACTCACTCCAGAAGCTACCTTTAATTTTAGAGGACCGATTCGTTTATTTCATTTAAACATTTTGTTGTAAGTTTTTCGATTCAAAGAACTGTGATCTTTGCTATATTGGAGAAATATTAATGGAGATCAGTTTTAGGCTCAGAAAGACTTGAATTTCGGCAACAGCCAAGTAACTGATGAGCGCGACCATAGACCTACATCTATGTCTCTGGCGCGACTGACCGTAGTGAGAGATCGGTTCGCAGGTCTGAGAGATTCTGTGGAAGTAGAGACCTAGGTCAAATAAACTCGATGCGAAGCAGGCTCATGTTTTGCCAAACATAATTTCGTGTTTTTGTTTGTTTCCATGTTCATTTGTGTACTGCATTTTGTTAAAACTAATGCTGCGTCTAACCTCGGGACACGTGCCGCGACGTGACTCGTAACTGACTAGCTTTGTTGTTGCACTGATCTCAAGTTGATCACCAAAATAAATGTGGTTCGCTCTTCTTAAACTTCACCAGACACCGCCACTTGACTTAATAGTTTTGCCGATATTTCTGTACAACTTTCGCTTTTTTGGTTGGCATTTCGTCCCCACAGAGATCGGCCCTATATTTCCCTTCGGACCAATGTCGATCTCAAATCCGCGGAATCCGACAAATACCTTTGCGCCATGCGCAGAAAAGGCTGTTTCGGCCAGCCTTGAAATCACATTCCTGGTGACTACCACAATTTCGACTTCGAATTTTCACGCACGAAAAAGGTTCTCTCGACCGGAATTTCCGGAATTTTTGGTAGTATTCCATAATACCGGAATTTAGACCCCAAATCCGTAATAATTCCGGACAATCCGGGAGGGTAAACAGGTCTGACTGAGTGACAAACATAACCAGGTCGGAGGGGTCCATTCTACACTACAGTGGACCCCTCCCCCCTTTTAAGACCTCCAAAAAAATGTTGGAAAATTAGATCTTGATAGGGAGGGAGTCTGAAAATGGAGGTAAATTTACACAAGCTAATATAATTATATGAACAGCAAATCTGAACAAGAAGGGCAAAGCCCATACGACTCACATGCTTTACACATTTTTCCTACCAAAATACATGTGACCTTGACCCAAGGTCAAGGTCATCCAAGGTCATGCAACACAAAGCTGTTAATTCAAGACATAGGAAGTACAATGGTGCTTATTGGCTCTTTCTACCATGAGATATGGTCACTTTTAGTGGTTCACTACCTTATTTTGGTCACATTTCATAAGGGTCAAAGTGACCTTGACCTTGATCATATGTGACCAAATGTGTCTCATGATGAAAGCATAACATGTGCCCCACATAATTTTTAAGTTTGAAACAGTTATCTTCAATAGTTCAGGGTCAAGGTCACTTCAAAATATGTATACAATCCAACTTTGAAGAGCTCCTGTGACCTTGACCTTGAAGCAAGGTAAACCAAACTGGTATCAAAAGATGGGGCTTACTTTGCCCTATATATCATATATAGGTGAGGTATTCAATCTCAAAAACTTCAGAGAAAATGGGAAAAATGTGAAAAATAGCTGTTTTTTAGGCAACATTTATGGCCCCTGCGACCTTGACCTTGAAGCAAGGTCAAGATGCTATGTATGTTTTTGGGGGCCTTGTCATCATACACCATCTTGCCAAATTTGGTACTGATAGACTGAATAGTGTCCAAGAAATATCCAACGTTAAAGTTTTCCGGACGGACGTCCGGACGGACGGACGGACGGACGGACGGACGGACGACTCGGGTGAGTACATAGACTCACTTTTGCTACGCATGTGAGTCAAAAACCCAGGTCTTCAAAAGGAGGCAGTCTTAAATCAGGGGTTCCACTTTAGTCTTAACCCAAACTGGTCATCACAAGGCAGTCTTAAATCGGGGGTTCCACTTTAGTCTTAACCCAAACTGGTCATCACAAGGCAGTCTTAAATCGGGGGTTCCACTTTAATCTTAACCCAAACTGGTCATCACAAGGCAGTCTTAAATCAGGGGTTCCACTTTAGTCTTAACCCAAACTGGTCATCACAAGGCAGTCTTAAATCCGGGGTTCCACTTTAGTCTTAACCCATCACAAGGCAGATCTATACAGACTGGGAACTTCTCTCAAACCAGTTTACTTCCTCAAACCAGTTTGTAACACAGTGTTGTTCTGAGGCCCCGGAATTCGGTCACTGGCACAAACGTTTCTGACGTAACGCATTGTTCCGACCCCTGGCCTGTTGACCGTCTGACAGTTTTGACTTCTAGAATGTCTACTAACAGAACTTACTTTTGCAACCAGGACAAGTAGCTATGCGGAACAGAAATTTCAAACTGAACACACTGTTGAAAAACAGGTATACTTTTGTAGCACTCAAAGAGCTCAACACAAATGCATATTTTCAATCCAGGTCCACCTGACTTATTAGGGTTCTAGATGGCCGAACGTGTAGCAAAGACCTGTACGTGTAGCCAAGACCTGTAGTGTAGCAAAGACCTGTACGTGTAGCAAAGACCTGAACATGTAGCAAAGACCTGTATGTGTACGTGTAGATGTTGCGTCACCCGTGACTCACTTTTTTCTCCAATGTTCCAAATGCATACGTTGTTTTGCTACCACCAAGACTGCAGATCTTGGCAAACGCGTGACGTAAAAATTAAATTTGATGACGTTACCCGTACACGTTCCCGTACATGTCCTGAAAAGTGCCGATCTAGATCTTGCTAATGTCCTCTGAGCCCGAGATCAACACTGTAACAGATGGACGATAATAATCTAACACTGAGTGAAAGGAATACTGTTCTTCCCATGTGTTTAAAGCACAATAACATCAAGATGTGCTGGGTGGTTGACTGGCGAGAAGTTTCTTCTCTGCCGCTTTCACCGTTCTCAGGAAGCTGCACATACTGCGTCTGTTGCTTGCCTGAAGAAATCTGGTGAATGTCGCATCTGCAAATAAATAAACGAACAAACAAAATAATTAATGAATCAATTGAATAATAAATGAAGGGTACACTGCCCAAAATCAATCTTCAAGGACAGGCCGTGCTAGTTTAGAAAAGTTAATGAACCAAAATCTTTCCAACCTAAAGAGCAAGACTGAACCAGGGGAGGTAACCATCTATTCAAACAGATCTGAGATCACAAGCTATACATAGTCGCAGAAGTGCATTATGATTAGAAGTAGTTAACGACCACTACATGCAGTCAACGCGCTATGATACAATCGCCCATTTGGCTTTTCTAAAGATCCGATATAACTAAACAATAGATTGGGTAATTATAAAATCATATGAAAGTTGTGTATCAAAATCATCACAAGAACAAACCTGTTGCAAAAGTGCGCTTTTCTCCCATTTTGCACGCCAAGACTAGCATAAGCAAACTCAATGATAACACCTTCACACTAAACTATTGGCAGATCTCAAAATGGCAAATACAAATTGAATCTTTTCTGCACCTGGACAATAAATAAAATGTACCTGGCTACCACAGTGACTTTCTTATAGAACATGTGTAAACACAAACAGTATCACTACTTTCCAGCACTTGAACTTTCTTTAGAAAAATACCCAAAATTTCCAAGCAATGCACATGCAAACACAGACACAGACACATCCACACACACACACACACACACACACACGCACACACACACACACACACACACACCAGCACGACCGACCACCTAAAATCTCACCGTTCACCATCTCCAGAATCGGCACAACCCCCAACGGAACTTCAACACAGGTCCCAACTCCTGCATTTTCCTCACAGCCACCACAATGCTTGGTCATTCCTCCCTCTCTTTGCTGATCAGGCGAAGTTGGCATTGATTGATGATGATGAAGCACTCTTCCAAGAGGACCATAAGCGTCATCAGAGAGATCTCTTGTTCTCTTTGTGCGTAGACTGCTTTTTCCACTGCTGCCTTCAACTTGTGACTGGTGTGAAGCTATGCTATGAAGAGATGAACCACATGAACAAGAATGACTGTCAAAACTGAACTGTGTTGAACTGGTCACATCAGTCACAGGCATCACTCCTTTCACATTTTTCAGATGCATGGCACTGCAGTCTTTTGCACATGTGAGATGAGTTTTTGATTCTGCAGAGGTAGCACCATTAGCAAAATTTGCTGCCTGTTTTTCAATGTTTTCGTGAGAGCTGTTGCTCTCTCCTTCAGCACTTACAGTTCGCTTGATTTCTTTGGTATCTGCTGATGGAAACTTGTCGCATTTTTCAGGGTCGCCATGATTTGACATTTGTACGTCAACTGACAGAGTTCTCTTGGTGTCATTCTGACTGGGCATTGTGTCAGTGTCACCATCATGTGACATTTTTCTGTCACTGACAGTGTCACTGGGAGCAGGGTTATGAACCTGACAGTCACTTGGCACAGAGCAGTCTTCATGTGACATGCGTCTGTCACTGACAGTGTCACTGGGAGCAGGGTTATGAACCTGACAGTCACTTGGCACAGAGCAGTCTTCATGTGACATGCGTCTGTCACTGTCAGCGTTCTCGGCTGAGTCGCACTCCACACTGCTATGATGACAATGCAAATGGCTCCCGATGTCCGCAGTCCTCCTGTCACCGACACCTGACACTGCTGTTTCTGCAATTCTCGCATTTCCTGACTCATCATTTCCATGAGCCTCATGTTTACTAGCACCATCCTTTCTCTCACTACTGCCAAATCCACCGTGACATGACACGCCACAACCTCCAGCTGCCATCACAGTTTGGGTGCGACCAATCACATTGCGGGCACTCCCACAACCCTTCACACCCCCACTACCAGGTCGCAGGGACACATCATCGTTGACATTTTCGTGACATGCCACTCCACTGCTTTCATGTCCTGTGTGATTGTCGCAGTCGGCATCTTCTGCCATGCAGGTGTCATTGTCAAGGTCTTTCTGGGGTGCTGCATCAGGACATGGTAAACTGGGGGTGGGGGGTTGTGGCGAGGCAAACGCGTGACGCAAGGTCTCTAGGAGACGAAGGAGGGTGTAGGTGGGGTAACTCAGGTTGTGAAAGCACAACGTCTGGTGAAGGTACATGCTATCCCCTTTTCCTGCGCAACTTGTCTGTAGAAGAAAATGAAAAATTCAGTTGACACCTCACAAGGATAGCAAAAATCTACTAGGGGGTAAACAAAAAAGTGTTACGTTAGCTCTATATTTGATAGACATAACTGCAAGATGACTACAGAAGAGACAAAGAAACATGTGTATTTCCAGTATTAACGTAAGTAAATTGATAAAAAGTAACATTTCAAGTACTTCACTTGACTCTAATGACACAGATTTCACCAAGCAACAATCAAAGTAAATAAGAAAAAAATACCCCCCCCCCCCCCCCCCCCACACACACAAACTTTTCAAGAGAAATGCAAGCATGAAAAGACCAAATCTGAAGAATGTGTAGAATCTAAGAAAGGGAAGTAAGCACTGTAAACAGAGACAACAACAGTAATTAAGAGTTATGCAAAACCAGCTTCCTGGCACCAGTCCATATTTAGAGTCCTTACATCCTTTTATTTCTAAGATTTTGTCATTAGCGTTCTGTGTCACTTGGTTATGATTCTTGAATAATTTGTTTGTTTGTTTGTTCGTTCATGGGCTGAAACTCCCACGGCTTTTACGTGTATGACCGTTTTTACCCCGCCATTTAGGCAGCCATACGCCGCTTTCGGAGGAAGCATGCTGGGTATTTTCGTGTTTCTATAACCCACCGAACTCTGACATGGATTACAGGATCTTTTTCGTGCGCACTTGGTCTTGTGCTTGCGTGTACACACGGGGGTGTTCGGACACCGAGGAGAGTCTGCACACAAAGTTGACTCTGAGAAATAAATCTCTCACCGAACGTGGGGACGAACTCACGCTGACAGCGGCCAACTGGATACAAATCCAGCGCGCTACCGACTGAGCTACATCCCCGCCCTGATTCTTGAATAATTTGCAACCTTGAACAGTTGATATTTTGCATCTCGTAATAACTACATAATGCCGGGACGCACACGGGTCAACTTTATGTGCAGACTCAGAGATGGTATACATGTTCCACCCCCGTGTCACCACTGTGGCACGTTATAAGACCTTGGTCTTTCTGCCATAAGTGCAGGTGGCTGATAACACCTAAACACGCACACACCTGGGTATCTCGACTCTGTTGCTGCTAGCTTTCCACTGGGAGGAAGCGACCCGAATTTCTCAGTAATGGGACAACAAAGTAATGAAAATAAAAATGAAAATGATTGCTGACCTCTTGAAAAAGGCCTGCAAAGATGTAGAGCAAGCCGGCCGTGAGTCGAGTCAGAGCCAAAGGCATGATCACAACCACTGTGCTACCACAATCTATGTACTGCAACAACAAAACAACGCTGATTTTGACAATCCAAGAACAGATAGACTATTCACATTCCAAATTTCAGATTAAACAAGAAGAGCAAACGCTCGATCGAGTCACTTTCGCAGTTCTGAATATTATATGAGGCATCAGATGGACAGGAAGAAATTGCTATTCACAACACAATGAGTCACGTTCACATAAAATTTGAGCCCGGTCACTTTTATAGTTTCCGAGAAAAGCCCAACGTTAAGTTGTGTGTTGCCGAACAGAAAAGGCTAGTTATCTCCCTTGTTTTTCTGATAACGTTCGTAAAAGGCTACAGATGTAAATACTTTGATGTAAAGAATAATCCTACAAAGTTTCAATCACATCCGATGAACTTTGTCAAAGATATAAAATGTCTAATTTTTACTTTGACGCTGACCTGTGACCTTGAAAAAGGTCAAAGGTCAACGAAACCATCGTTAAAGTGTAGAGGTCATTGGAGGTCACGACTAAACAAAATATGAGCCCGATCGCTTTGATAGTTTCCGAGAAAAGTCCAACGTTAAGGTGGTGTCTACGGACGGACGGCCGGACGGCCGGCCGGACAGACTAACACTGACCGATTACATAGAGTCACTTTTTCTCAAGTGACTCAAAAACCAAGAATGGTAGGTTATTGGAACGTTGATCAAATTATTAATAACAAAAATTGCAACGTTTGTAATGATCTGTTTTGTCTATAATTAAAGGTACTGAACTTGTCAAATCCAGGTGCACGGAGCCCCTGGGGCTTTTAGTTATACCTCAGGCAGCTATCCGTTAGAAGAACTACCAAGTTTCATTGACTTGCACCCAAAGAGTCAAGAACTGTGATGTTTTTACAAATTAATTTCGTACTCGGACCCGGCTGGTCTTGACCTATTTTTGGATCTAAATTTAGATCAGGTAGATCACCACATCATGCACAAAAAAACACGTCACTAAGCAAACTATGTCAGACGTCATCATGAGTTTGTGTAAAACAAAATCGAGGCCGGAATCACTCAAGTTGAATTGAACTCCGACCAAACACCACGCAATAACTAGGTTAATTTATGCACTCGCGTGAACAAGAAACTGTCGAGCTTCACAGATGTCGTCGTTGGGTAGTTTTGGGTTTGTTTTACTACCATAGGAGGATTTTTAAACTGTAAATGCACTCAGCTGCAACAAAAACGCAAAACGAAGGCTGTGAGCTGCACTGTGCCTTTAAACGTTCCACTAATCTACCATGCTATATGTCACAACCCTGGGACTGATTAATCCTCAGCAACAATGAAGAAACTATCTTACCGCTTTATCATCCCCCCACCCCCCTATAAGTTCATAATGACAAATTACTCTCCTCCTCTAGAGTATACCGGATGAAACAAAGTACAGATGAAACAAAGTAACGGTACTTACACTAAAAACATTCAGCATGACTTCAAGCAGCCTGGTCTGGCAGCGAACCTCCTCCTCTCCCAACCACAGTGGACACGTAATATCCACCACCACCCCCACCATCCCCTCTCCAAGCTCATTCAGGTCTTCAACACAGCTCAGACGTTGGTGATGGAACATCTGGGAAAGTTCCGCAGAGCCGTGCGGCCAGAACGACGTCACGCTGCCCTCCAACGCCAGGTGGTAGAGGGCTGTGATGGGGTTGTGGCTGGGGTGGCGGTGGTGGTGGTGGCTGTTGAAGAGAGAGGCTGTGTGCAGAAGCTGGAAGGCCTCTGAGAGGGTGGTGACCGAGTGTTGTGCAAGCACTTTCTGCTGGTGGAGCTTCATCTGGAGAACAAAGCAACAACAGCCTGTCAGATGCAACACTGCCATGCACAGTGATCGTCTTGCCTTTTTATTGTTTTTCAGTTAACTTTCAGTTGAGTTAACTGTTGAACAGGACATGCAAAAGTTGCGACTTCCATTTCTGTTTTTGTTTGTTTGCGGGAAGCATAAACATTTTGTTTTTCATCCATCTACCTCCTCCTGTTAAAGTGTTTCTCCGGGCCTATTTGATACCATTGACAAATATTTTCACTGCATTTAAATCAAGTCAATTTCTAAAGCAAAAATCCACGAAGAATCCCACACTTTTTTTACACAGTGTCACTACACCTACCTGTGCATGTTGCAACATCAGCTGTACATCCCCCAGCATTCTGGGATCACAGAAATGGCTGCTGGCCACTACGTCAATCGGTCGTCCCATCTGCACCGTCCACTCTCTCAACTCTTCCTCTTCAAGCTCGTGGCGACACTGACAGCATAAAAAAGATCTAGGCTTACTCTAATCTTGCTACCTCATTGCAACATATACACACAGACATGCGCAGATGCACACACACACACACACACACACACACACACACACACACACACACACACACACACACACACACACACACACACACACACACACACACACACTCACACACACATTCACACACACACACACACACACACACACACACACACACACACACACACACAGAAAAACAAATGTACACTCGCATAAAAGGGATTCAAACACTGTGAAGAAAGTCTGACTATATCATTCAGGTAAAATTATATCAGCCAGCTACATGTACTCCAAATACCACTTCAATTCATCATTATGAACAGACAAGGAAAACGTCCTCTGCTGTTGTCATTATAATTTATGATCAAGTTGATTTCACCGGTATTTTCCTTCTGCAGTCGTGTGTCCCAATGACTTGTGGTTCCACTAATGAGGATTCAGATCTGATTATTAAGGCATGCTGCTACAAATATCCTGACAAATGAAAGTACTGTATCTATTAAATGGTAAATTTTTAATTAAATTTTGATTTAATAGATATACTTACCCAATTCTTATGAATGCATTGACTTCAGTCCCACATGCTAGATGTCGAAAAAACCACTCAAATTACCTGCCCTTAGTAGGGTGGTAACCAAGCTAAAAGCGACGCCATAGCCGTTGCTATGGCCTGACCTTGCTCAGTTACCCACAACACCCTGCGCACCACGTGAGCGCCAGCATCCGTAATAATCATTCGAGACTATTAAAACACCCCAAGGAAATAATACAGCGGGGATCGATGGGAGGGTATTAACTATAAGAATTGGGTAAGTATATTTATTAAATCAAAATTTAATTAAAAATTTTCCATTTAATCACATATTCTTACTCCAATTCTTATGAATGCAGATTCCTCCTAAAGGTGGAGGGAACCTACTTATGTCCTTGTAAGAACCTGCCCTGCAGCAACTAAAGCCAGCAATGAACTGGAGCCGTCTAGCCGCGTGCAGGAGATATCCCGAAGATAGAAACCGATGAACACATCATCTGATCTCCAGTAAGCCGTTTGCAAAGCTTCGCCTAGGCGACCAGAACGCAACACGGCAATAAAGGAAGCACAAAATCTGTACCCGAGCTGTTGGCAAACTTCGCATAGGCGAGAGGAACCCCACCAGCCAGAGAAGAACACCAGACTCTGGACTCCCTAACGCCTGAAAAGGAATAGAGGGAGGACTGAACGCCCCCCCCACCCTGTTCAAAACGCACCGCTCATAGGACTGTCCTATGAATGTAGCAGAGCCCCTAGAGAGAGACAAATAAAAGATGTCTCTTTCGCTCCATTGTAAAGAAATAAGAACCTGAGCTAAAGCTCGTGGTTCCAAAAGACAGTAAAGTCAAAAAGGGATTTAAAAAGTCTAACCAGACAGTTAGAAAATCCGAATCTCCCGGAGCGAGAATCCTCCCGAGAGGAGGGAATCAAACACCAGAGGATATTGACCAGGTTTCTGAAACCCCAAAACCTGGCCAAAAACCGTGAACAAACGGAACCAAAAGCCCTAAGGCTACATCCTCTGGCAAACCCCAAAAACGCATGCGCCTCACTGCCCTATAGGGCTGAGGCCCAGAGTAAGTAGAACAAAGTCCCACGCGCTAAACAAGGGGGAGCCTCTAAACCTCGTAAAACAAGGTCCTTTGATCATGCCCACAAGAGCTCCATGAGCAACAGAAGAGAGGCCTATTTGTTTCAAAACAGCTGAGATAGCCAAAACGCCGGAACCTCAAAGAAGAGGCCCAGCTGCCCAAAGCCAAAAACTGAAACAGAAGTGAAAAAACCACCTGGCTTGAGAGAGGGGCGCTAAGGAGATGCACCCCCGCTCTATATCCCCAATTGGCCAAGGAGGCCAAAAAAGGAGCATACACAGATAAAGTGGAGGAAATATATATGCTTCATGCCCAAAGACCAGAGTCAGAACCCATGATCTAAAACACAAACAGCCCGCCTCCAGACCCGTAAGCAGATGGGCCAACTCCTGTGCAAGCCCTGAGAGGACCTGTTAAGCGAGTCGGCCAGATCGCAGAGCTTGCCGGGGAGATATTCCCCTGAGAAAATGATTTAGTGTAAAAACCCCAATCAGAATCCCTTATACTCTGTCTGACAGGGAGTGAGAACTTGCTCCTCCCAGCTAGTCAACATAAGAAGCAACAGAAGAATTGCCCGAATGCAACAGGACATGCCTGTAAATAGTCCAAAAGAAAGGCTAGTAGACTAAGAGCTACTGCTCCTAACCCCAGGCAAAAGAGAAGCCCAAGGAGTTGCGTCTACATCACAGCCTCAAGACTGCAATTGCCAGTGCAGGCCCCATCCAGACGAAAACGCATCCATAAAGCGGTCTAAGTCCGGGGGGAAACAAAGCTAGGGAAAAAAACCGACACGTCCACCGTGTGTTGTCGAAAGTCGAGAATGATTATTACGGATGCTGGCGCTCACGTGGTGCGCAGGGTGTTGTGGGTAACTGAGCAAGGTCAGGCCATAGCAACGGCTATGGCGTCGCTTTTAGCTTGGTTACCACCCTACTAAGGGCAGGTAATTTGAGTGGTTTTTTCGACATCTAGCATGTGGGACTGAAGTCAATGCATTCATAAGAATTGGAGTAAGAATATGTGATTAAATGGTAATTTAGCAGTTCAATTGCCGTCTTCTCTTTCTGATTGCTCATTCTTGGCATGGTGATATCATGTGCTCTCCCGTTCGCAGTGAGAATACACAGTTTGACAGTCACTGTTTAGCACGAATTGCATTTGTAGGTACACACAACACATACACACAAACAGAAGTTCCAAGGTCACTGAAAACTCAACAAGTTGAATACAACACAGCAGTTTTAACATTCCACACAGTACATTAAAAAAAAAGATTTTTTATTTTTTAAATAAATTTAGCTCACCCTGATCATCATACAACCACCCTCATTCACAGGGTAATCTGGGATCTGTGTCAGTAACTGTTGCCATGGAAACTGATTCTGCTGCTGCCGCTGCTGGAAAGTTCCTTGGAGGCGTCCCAATGGTAATGAGACGGAACCACTTCCAATGCCGTTCAAGGCATGTTGGTTGTTTGAACGAGGTGACTTGTTGAACCTGTCCTGGTTTGGACGATGATTTAAAAACCGGCTGAAGTTGCTCTGTGGACGACATGGACAAAAAGATCTGTATCAACACTGATCACAGGAGCAGTTTGCAAGTATCTCCAAGAGACAAGTTTGAAAAGCAAAACATTACATGCTCAGAGCAAGCAATTCGACATCAAACAAACTCTTGAGGCTAATATTAATTCGGCAAAGTCGACTTCCCTCGCTACACAAAGGTTTGGCACTCAATTTTCGGTAAGGCCACACAAAAAAATAGTCGGTTTACGGTATCCCGACCGACCCTATTTTTTCGCGCGACCCTAGACTTTTTGGGGGCATTTGGGGGAAAAATAATAAATTTTTTAAAAAAGTCTTTGTTTTTTGGCAAAATAACTTAACAAGAAGAGCAAACGCTCGATCGAGTCACTTTCGCAGTTCTGAATATTATATGAGGCATCAGATGGACAGGAAGAAATTGCTATTCACAACACAATGAGTCACGTTCACATAAAATTTGAGCCCGGTCACTTTTATAGTTTCCGAGAAAAGCCCAACGTTAAGTTGTGTGTTGCCGAACAGAAAAGGCTAGTTATCTCCCTTGTTTTTCTGATAACGTTCGTAAAAGGCTACAGATGTAAATACTTTGATGTAAAGAATAATCCTACAAAGTTTCAATCACATCCGATGAACTTTGTCAAAGATATAAAATGTCTAATTTTTCCTTTGACGCTGACCTGTGACCTTGAAAAAGGTCAAAGGTCAACGAAACCATCGTTAAAGTGTAGAGGTCATTGGAGGTCACGACTAAACAAAATATGAGCCCGATCGCTTTGATAGTTTCCGAGAAAATATAAAATGTCTAATTTTTCCTTTGACGCTGACCTGTGACCTTGAAAAAGGTCAAAGGTCAACGAAACCATCGTTAAAGTGTAGAGGTCATTGGAGGTCACGACTAAACAAAATATGAGCCCGATCGCTTTGATAGTTTCCGAGAAAAGTCCAACGTTAAGGTGGTGTCTATGGACGGCCGGCCGGACAGACTAACACTGACCGATCACATAGTCACTTTTTCTCAAGTGACTCAAAAAATATGGGTTTTTTTTTTTTGGGGGGGGGGGGGGGGGGGGGGGGGGAAATTAAAAAATAAAAAAAATCCCGACCTACCGACCCTATTTTTTGGCTCACGTAAGTGTAGCCTGTGCGATGCTAAACTTTGTCTGTTTGTGCGTGTGTATGTGTACGTGTGTGATAGAAACTTTAACATTTGACTAACCACCAAAATACTAATTTTACCTGGTTATTATCCAAGCAACAGCTTCAAAATATTGAAGCAATGATCAACATTTCGTCGGCACGTATGTAGTTAAAGTGTGTATCCAAAGAAAACGGGTGGTGGGGGGGGGGGGGGGGGGGGGGGGGTTTGGGGGGGTAAAAACAGGTGACTGGTTTGTGTCATGTGTGGTATGTAGACAAGGTCAGGGGTCAAGGTTAGGTCAGATCGCGTGAAGGATTGTGGTATAGATACAGTTATCACCGAGCTGCAGTTCGCCGATTCGGAGAAGACGATTTCACATTGTTCGGTTTCGTAGCTCCAGAAAAATAGATAAAGAAGCTACCAAAGGAGATTTCCTACAGGTTAATCTGCACAGCGTGTTTCCAGTGTCTGCGCGAGGAAGCGCTGTCGAAAGCGCAGTGTCGATCTGGCAGTCGTGTCCCCGTAAGTAGGCTACAGACAGACAGATCTAGATCTAGTGTCTCGCACTCTTGCACCGTGTCACCTATGCTTACTGTGTGTGTGTGTGTGTGTGTATGTGTGACGGAGTGATTGAGTTTGTGTTACTGTTTGTCGATTTCTTACGTGAGCCTTGAAGGCTTCGCCTCTTGTTTTGCCTATGTTACCGTAAACAGACCTTTTTTTTTTTTGGCCTAAGAAGACTTCGCAAAGTCAACTTCGGGCTCAATTAGGGACAGCCTTGACAGACATTAGAAAGGTAACTCAAGAGATGAGTGCCTGTGACACTGCACCAACGACCATGCATGTGAGCCATTTTTACCAGGGCCGCCAACTTCCGGAGGATACAAGACACAGAGCATGGCCAGACAAGACCTCCTTACAAGAGAGAAGCTATTCGGCAACCTGGCTGCCTTGCTGAAAACAGTAGCGTTTATTATCGCCACGACATATAAAGAAGAGAACAAGGACGACGACACTTACTCTCTATCCCCTGTTTTTATCCCCTTCACCGACAGCCTCTCTCTGTCACTCCCTCCCCCCCCCCCCCCTTCACTTTATTTGTTTTTAACCAACAGCCTCTCTTCATTTACTAGACGCCCTAATATTTTCACCACCTTACACACACACACACACACCTACCTTGTAACTGTAAGGCCTGATTCTGTCCCCATCGTCAATCCCCTGAACAGCGCACAGAGCGACGTAATGCTTTGCACACTCGCTCTGCAAGAATGCCAGTCTCTTCTTCTGCGACTCTTCCATCGTGCCGTACAAGGCCAAGTTCCGAGAGATGGTGTCTGACTGCAGTTTGCTGAAGTACAGGCAACACTTTTGGTGTTCTGCCAGAAATTCGTCAGGGATGTCCTCCTTCGTAAGCAGCACAATGTGAGGATCATCTGAAGCTGAAGAGAGGCAGAGTAAACAGAACACATTTAGTTATACTGCTGACAATGAAGAAAAAAAATCTGGATGGATCTGGGTTAGAGCCAAGAATGATGATAAAAAAGACAAAATTTAGTAACAATGCTGACTAATAAAAGGCCATCTTTCCTCTTCCAATCACCCTGAAGAAGTCAGCTATTAACAGCTGAAGAAATAATAGAAGAGAAATACCGAAAGACTGGTTCTTGTTGTGTTTTCTCCATTGTTTTAATGAAAAGTCATGTCCTGAAAGTCAAGTTACACTTCATCACAGTACATGGATCTGGGTAGAGCTTAGAAAAATGCTTTAGATTTTAGGTATATATATGGAAGCAATACTATTAGCACAATATGGTTCAGAAACAGACGCTGAGCTGCACAGGAATGCTTCTTTTTCTCTTTCTCACAGAACACTTACATATCTATCACTAGCTCTCTCCCCTTCTCGTTAGTATACTTATGCACACACAGTTATAATGCTTTACGACATTCTCTTTTGAAACCCTCAGTAAAATGTTCTGCTCAAATACAAAGTCCTGATAAGAAGGATATAGTGTGTAGCTAGCCTTTTGAGGGCTTTACAATATATTATTCAGATCCAGATGAAATACCTACCTACCTACCTGCCTCCCCCCTCCCCCCCCCCCCCCCTCCTCCTCTCTCTCTCTGTCAACTCACCACACACTGCACTGAACATGGAGAAGAGGGCATCATGAGACAAAGGGGCAGAGTACCCAGAACACACTGCGTACACTTCAGAGTTGCCTGACTTGCTTGTCGCTGGTTTGCAAACAGTCACCTGCAAATTTGTCACAGATATCAATGACAGTCAAATTTGACTGCTAAAAAATTCACAAATGTGTTTTAACCTGGAACATTTGAAATAAACATTAACGCTACTTTTAGAATGTACAAATTGCTCTTTCCATACAAGAAAATCTTTGTGGTGCAAATAGCATGACATTTGACATGAGATTACCTGTCTCTTCAAAGTCACAAAAACAAAACAACAAACAAGTCGCGTAAGGCGAAAATACAATATTTAGTCAAGTAGCTGTCGAACTCACAGAATGAAACTGAACGCAATGCCATTTTTCAGCAAGACCGTATACTCGTAGCATCGTCAGTCCACCGCTCATGGCAAAGGCAGTGAAATTGACAAGAAGAGCGGGGTAGTAGTTGCGCTAAGAAGGATAGCACGCTTTTCTGTACCTCTCTTTGTTTTAACTTTCTGAGCGTGTTTTTAATCCAAACATATCATATCTATATGTTTTTGGAATCAGGAACCGACAAGGAATAAGATGAAAGTGTTTTTAAATTGATTTGGACAATTTAATTTTGATAATAATTTTTATATATTTAATTTTCAGAGCTTGTTTTTAATCCGAATATAACATATTTATATGTTTTTGGAATCAGGAAATGATGGAGAATAAGATAAACGTAAATTTGGATCCTTTTATACATTTTTTTTTTTTTTTACAATTTTCAGATTTTTAATGACCAAAGTCATTAATTAATTTTTAAGCCATCAAGCTGAAATGCAATACCGAAGTCCGGGCTTCGTCGAAGACTACTTGACCAAAATTTCAACCAATTTGGTTGAAAAATGAGGGCGTGACAGTGCCGCCTCAACTTTCACGAAAAGCCGGATATGACGTCATCAAAGACATTAATCCAAAAAATGAAAAAAAACGTTCGGGGATATCATACCCAGGAACTCTCATGTCAAATTTCATAAAGATCGGTCCAGTAGTTTGGTCTGAATCGCTCTACATGCACGCACACACGCACGCACACACATACACCACGACCCTCGTTTCGATTCCCCCTCGATGTTAAAATATTTAGTCAAAACTTGACTAAATATAAAAAGGGGAAAAAAGAAAGAAAAAAAGTCACAAAGACCACATATCACCAAATACATGTATACGTTCATCATCTGGACAGGCCATAGTCTAAACGAACCTTATCTGAGCGCTGAAGACAGCAATAAATTCCTACGAAGAACACAGAAAACTGTTCATGCACTTACCTTTTCAAAAGCGCAGTTGAGGAAATACAGCAGTGCGATACTGGACGCTTCCAGCATGGTGAACAGCTTGATGACAAGAGTGCCCCCTGGTGCCAAAAGGAGACAACTGGAGAGGACCTCACAGTGGTGTAGACGTGACACGATCACTTCCTGTTCTGCAGGATTTTCTTGACAGTCTATGCTTCCATCAGCTGTAATCTGAAAATGAAATAATAAGACGAAATCACAAGACGCACAGCTTGGTGTTGAGAGACCCCCCTGCAGGAGACGCTGTTTGGCGACCATGTGGCCCTAAAGAAGATGGCGGAATTCGTGCGTGCCACAGGAGTGGATGTCTAAAAGATGCGAACGAGAGGAAGAAAAGAAGAAAACAAAATCACTATCAGATCTAGAAATCAACCTAACTAATTCTCCTTCATTATAGAATGAGGTCCGACAGGAAACTCTGCCAGGGAGATAAAAGCAGAAACATGCATATATCACGAGAGGTTGTGTCATTTTTCTTTGTATAGCGATATGGGTACATTTGTACTCTTCTTTAGCCATACACAAGGCGATATCGGTCAATAGGGCGCAGGGGTTCAAGTTGAAGAGAAAAAGTTGCGCTTTATAGTCCCGGAAGTAAAGTAGTCATACAGGCACAAACCTTGCAGTTTCAATTTTTAATTTTCAAAGAATATCTTGTTTGCAAAGACGGTATTGCTCTCACCAAGTGGATGTCTCCCATGAGCTTAGCTCTCTCCATCAGCGCCAGCATGTTGTCCTCGGTCATGAGATCACCAGAGTCGTCTCTGCCGAAAAACCAATTGTCGAACGTGGTGCGGATGAAGCGATCGTCGCTTATCATGCGTCCTGTGTCGTTTCCCTCGTAGTAAGGGTTCAAGGTTGTGCCCAGCCATTGCCAATTGTTATGTGTGTCAAACCCTGTTGTGGAAAGAAAGAAATGTTCAGTTAAGCAAATTTTAAAGCAAAAAAATCAGCAAAACAAACTAAACATAACAGCTTCTTTTTATTAAAAATAAACTATAAATTTGGTTTCACCATCTCCACTAGCCTCGTTCTTATTAGCAAGGCTTCCACAGAAGTACAATCAAAAATCCCCAAAATTCTCTTAGGGTTCAAGAATAATTATGAAATTCACACTAAAAATGTCATTGTAAATGTAATCTGACACAAAACTGAGTACACTTGATCAGATTTATTTCAGATTTGTATTTCTTTAACCATGCAAACTGAATATTAGTGTGCACACACACACATAACACACACACAAAACACAGAAAGACGTGATTTATGAGCAAAACAATGCAGTTCTCACCCCTAGATACCAGGTAGTGATTCAGAGAAGCGATGAAAGCTCCTGGCGCTTCACATAGATGTATAGAGTTCAGTCTGCTGTGAGGCCGACACAAGACCGCTGCAGGCAAAACATCCTGACACGCCATAATCTCGTGAAATTTGCACCAAGCCTGCGTGCACAGCTCAGCATAGTAGTTGCTTTTGATCTCGCCAACTACTTTTCCTGCAAGTGAGAACAGAAAACAATTTAACTAATAACAAGTTCGGACTACACATTCTCATAAATTTTGACGTCAATGTTTTTAAATGCATACACTCAACACTTGGTTCAGACAGTAAAATTTGCACACATGTGGAACTGCAAAACAAACATTTAAACCTTTTTTTTCAAACATTTAATTGAAATAGGCAAACAACATTACAACAAAATAAATGTATGTTAATAAAAAAATTGTGAAGAAAAAAAACTTGTCTGGCTGATTTTTTCTTCCGCCTGCCACGAAAGATGGCTTCGTGGCAGGCGGAGGAAGAGAGTCAGCCAGATAAGTTTTCGTTATTAATTGTTTTTCTGTTGGGTCGATATATATGTGAATGTATTGTTTTGTCAATAACAAACGTTCCAACAACCTAAAAAAAAATAAAAAATAGAAAATAAAAATAAAAATGTATGTTTCCTATGACAAGGCTCTTTTAACATTTTTTTGTTTTGTTTTCGGGACCAGGTTGGGAGGAAAAAAAACCAGGCTTGGTCGGGGAACAAGAAACTCATTTTTGTGTATCCTATTCAGTCACTTACCAGCCAAGTTAGTGGAGTTTGTGTGCTGATGCCACGCAACCATTTCCTTGTCACTCAGTCTGTCCTTCAAAGTGTTCAACCGGTCTTTCTCAGCGACCAATGCATCGTGCTGCCATGGAGCTGGCAAAGCTATTCTCACTTTCTTCACATGCCTCCTGTGCATGGGACAAACTTTCCGCCTGGCTGTCTTTGCATTGTGTGATACTTTGTCTTTTCCTTGCGCAAATCCAGCTAGCACCGACTGGTAGACATTGCAGGAAGATTCTGAGCGTTGCCATGGTAAATTTCCTGGACAAATTTCTGCTGAATCCAGAGATTCACATGGAAATGCGTGACGAGCGTTAGAAAGACTACAACTGTCAACATTTTGTGCAGCACTGACAGAACTATGCTTGGCTTCATTCGTTCTGCCGTCTTCGTCTGCAGAATTGTGTTCTTCATGTCTGCAGAACTCTGAATCCTGTTTTGAGAGAAAATCTTTGGCAAAAGCAGACGTTGATTTCAAAGACCATTTGGCATTCGTGGAATAAACAAACTTTTTACCGAAGAGTTGTTTTATCTGTTCACGTTCACTTGCAGTCAAGCTGTCATTTTCCTGGTGCTCAATATTCAGCTTCTTTTTCTTCAGCTTTCGCTCCATGATGGCGAGAATTATATTTCATTAAAACTGAAAGAAATGAAAGAAACAGTAAAGAAATTATTATACTCTATGCCTCACACATCCATAAACAGTTTAATATAGACACAGGCACAGGAACACACACATTTCTATGTCAATTTAGGGTCAACTTGGCTTAAGTTAAGATCAAGAGGCAGTTATTGAATTTCTGGTACAAAGCAAATTATCTCTTTTTCACTTTCCAACCACTATTGCCATGATATTTTTCAAGAGAATGTGCTCAGGAGAACAGCTGTAGTTCTTTAAATGACTTTTCCTAAAAATTCTTAGGATGGTCACGGGAGTAAACTGGTAAGATTTAAAAATCACTTTTGCCATGATCTTTTCCAAGAGAATGTACTAAGGACAACTGCAGCAAATCCCTCCAGTGGTCTGTCCACAGGCGGAAGGTATCGTTTCTGTGATAGTAGTAGTCCAGTGGACGATACCTTCCGCCTGTGGTCTGTCATGCAGTGACTTTTCCTACACTGAGATCTTCTTTACTCTGCTGTACCAACTTTCAGTTTCAGTATCTCTCTGAGTCTCTCAATCTGCTATCTGCCAGGCTACACAAAATCAGACTCAAATCTTCAAATATAAAGCAAGATATGATTCTTTAAGCGAGCAGATATATGTAAATCAAAGATGAGAACAGCACCACATATGCGTGAATCACTTGTATCATACCTGCAGATGAAGAAAAGTCATTTTTGGCTGACCGATCAGACGACAAAAAACGAAAAGTACAGGTTAGCAGAACTTCCCGTCATGGTTCAGGGGAAACAACTACGAGAGAAATTTGCTTTTTTTGGATTGAATGAAGCCACGAAACGAAGAGTGATATTGTATGCTTAGTTTTTGCATTCAAAACAACTCTTTGTTTTAAATTTCTGTCCATAAGGTCACATGAGATTTCAGCCCATTTTGTTCTGAAAATTGTAGATCTACAGAAAACATGAGTTTGTCTTTTTACATTTGGTCAAGTTTTGACTAAATGTTTTAACATAGAGGGGGGAATCGAGACGAGGGTCGTGGTGTATGTGTGTCTGTCTGTCTGTCTGTGTGTGTGTGTAGAGCGATTCAGACTAAACTACTGGACCGATCTTTATGAAATTTGACATGAGAGTTCCTGGGTATGATATCCTCAGACGTTTTTTTCATTTTTTTGATAAATGTCTTTGATGACGTCATATCCGGCTTTTCGTGAAAGTTGAGGCGGCACTGTCACGCTCTCATTTTTCAACCAAATTGGTTGAAATTTTGGTCAAGTAATCTCCGACGAAGACTTCGGTATTGCATTTCAGCTTGGTGGCTTAAAAATTAATTAATGACTTTGGTCATTAAAAATCTGAAAATTGTAAAAAAAATTATTTTTTTTATAAAACGATCCAAATTTACGTTCATCTTATTCTCCATCATTTTCTCATTCCAAAAACATATAAATATGTTATATTTGGATTAAAAACAAGCTCTGAAAATTAAAAATATAAAAATTATGATCAAAATTAAATTTTTGAAATCAATTTAAAAACACTTTCATCTTATTCCTTGTCGGTTCCTGATTCCAAAAACATATAGATATGATATGTTTGGATTGAAAACACGCTCAGAAAGTTAAAACGAAGAGAGGTACAGAAAAGCGTGCTATCCTTCTCAGCGCAACTACTACCCCGCTCTTCTTGTCAATTTCACTGCCTTTGCCATGAGCGGTGGACTGACGATGCTACGAGTATACGGTCTTGCTGCGTTGCATTGCATTCAGTTTCATTCTGTGAGTTCGACAGCTACTTGACTAAATGTTGTATTTTCGCCTTACGCAACTTGTTTGTTGTTGTCTTTTGTGTTTGTAAACATTTTCAAACAAATGACAATAAAAAATAAATTAAAAAAAGGATTTCCTCTCCGTCTATCCTACTGAGTGTTTACATGTTCCTTTAAAAAAAACACGTTCTTGTTCTTATCTTTATTCTGTAAGGTACATTTTGCTTCTGCTGGTTGCATATTAATTACATGTGCTACAATGTACTTGTTTTCATCCTTCAAGTTTTCCGTAATTGTTTTCATCCTTTACTTTTTCACTTTTGTCATTTTGTTTATTATAATAATTGTTCATTTGCATATACTGATTGGTTTGAGTGTATTTTGGCAGAATAAAGTACCTTGATACCTTCACTCACTCAAACACAATGAACAAACATACACACAAACACATGTACACATGCACAAACATGCAAACACACACACACACACACACACACACACACACACCACAATAAGTCAAATACAGTGTTATTTTTGACAGTTGAATTTTAAATCTTAAATTCAATCGAACACAAACTTGTTGTACATTACAAGTAAATTAATCTGACCAAAAGTTCCCCAACATATTTCAGTAAGCTTTAGCAGAAAATGCTGCTTACAGCAATTAAAGCCAAAACTTGAAACAAAATGATGGAAAAATAAAATCTAGGAGATGAGAGTGACTTATGGAGACCCTCCATCTTGTTTCAAGGTTTACACAGGCACAAACTTTGTGGAGATGTGTCCATAACTTAGCTATTACAATAATATCATATATGCTTATTATGTTCATGTACAAGCCTTTTAATCGTTGTTACTGTACAAATTAAAAATAATTAAAATTAATATTTCTTATATACAATGCATACCATATTCCATGAGAATAGTAGTAATGAATTTGTGACATGGTACAGTGTAATTTATTGTCAAATACACAAATATCTTCATGTTACTTTTTTTTTTTTTTATCTACACTACTCCACCAACTGAATATGACATACAACATACAGGAAACTCCTCTTAACAATCTGCCTGTTTCAAATGCAGATTCCATTTTTCGGAAAATCTGTTTTTAGGAGCAGAATATCATTCTCTGTTGACAATGTCCGTTCCATAATACATACATACGAATAGTACCATAAAAGTAAACCTTCTCTGAATTTTCTGATCACATAAGACTGGTGGAGTCCAAGATGAAATGAGCAAACAAACACACACACAGATGAACGAACAAACAAACAAACAGATGGACAAACAAAAGAGGAACACAATTGGAAGAATACTTTGAACAAATAATTATGATGAAAAAAGTTACAAACCCTAGACCATCAAAGAAGCTCTAAAAGTGAACACAAAATTTAAAAAAATACTCATAATCAAACATTATTCCATTAATACTAATATTTTTAGTGTAATCAACATCATAGGAATAGCGCCACATTCTAAAGGGATTTAGAGAACAGTTTTTTTTTCAATGTATAGCGCTGTGAGTTTGTTTGTTTGTTTGCTTAACGCCCAGTCCACCAAGAAGGGTGATATCAGGGCTGTGCTGCTTTGACAATTTAACGTGCGCCACACACAAGACAGAAGTCGCAACACAGGCTTCATGTCTCACCCAGTCACATTATTCTGACACCGGACCAACCAGTCCTAGCACTATTTAGATTTATGAAGTCTTATATCGCGCGCTTATCTCCAGACTCGGACTCAAGGTGCAGCGCACTAACCCCATAATGCCAGACACCAGGCGGAGCAGCCACTAGATTGCCAATTTTAAAGTCTTAGGTATGACCCGGCCAGGGTTCGAACCCACGACCTCCCGCTCACTGGGTGGACGCCTTACCACTAGGCCACCGAGCGCTGTGAGTAAAAGAAAGCCATTTAAATTTAACACTCTGGAAAATAAACAAGCATAAACATGTTATCTCAGCCGATTGTCTGAATGGAAGTTACCAAAAGATGACCCCTCTGAATTACTCCCATATCAACAACAAAAACTACATGTCCCTGGTTTGCATGGACGGAAATTGTGAGAATATGTATATATTTTTATATTGTGTAGCAGGAACAACCATGAGTTTTTGTAAAACAGAGTGCTAGCCTGACATGACAACAAAATCAATATTCATTCTGCAAGGTAAACGAATGGCTGTAGCCAAGTTACGGAAATTGCTTGATTGACGCTTTCATTTAAGTGGAGAAGTCCATATCAGACAGGCATCCTACTGGGACTCGCGGAAATAATACACTCTTGAACTGTTAACTAAACTTGCATTTCTCACTATTCCCTGTTTCTTCTGGGAATAAAAATCAGCAGAACAGAGTTAAAATATTTGTTGCTGCCATTAAGAAATCAAAAAATCTATTCGCAGTGTTAAAAAAAAGGAATCAGACAAAGAGACGTAAGGCACTAGAAGGAAAGAGTTAGCAGAACACTTGCTTATTAAAAAATTGAAACTCTGTCAGAAAATCTATCAGCAAAACAACAGCTTTCAGCTGTGTGTGAAATTTTCTAAAGGCTTAAGTCATATTTACATATTTTGGTATGGTGAACAGCCAGAACAACCGACTATTTGAACTTTGAAGTGGTCCACTCTTTCAAGTGAGTGCATGTTGTTTTAAAATTGTAGTTGTAATCTGATGTATTCTAAGTTTTGACGCCATGAGAAATAATGATAATTGATTCTGATAAATTCTTGTCTGGAACAGTACTAAACACATGGTCAAGTCTGGTTTTTTCAACGAACAAAAGAAACACAATAAAGCTAAAAAAAAAATTTGCACATATTGTGAAGTTAATATTCTTGTTAAACTGTTAATATGGCTTCAAACTTTAAAGAATGTTAACACAAAGCTGACTAAAGATTTCAAACACAAGTGCATTATCATTGTGATCTGATTTGCAAGATTGCACTTTTGTTTTCACACAGTCACACACTCACACACGCACGCATGCACGCATGCATGTACACTCACACACACACACACTTACTGATTATGCCACAATCAACACCGAAGGAGTACATGTACTAGGATTCAATCTGAACAGGCTTCCAATAACAGAGAAAGGAGTAAAAATATATAAGCTCAGTGGGGTGTGTTCACCTGAAGCTGAGAGATTTTGATACTTTGGTCATGTGCTATTTAAATTAAACTGACAGAAAAATCATATTTACGCCGACCATCCTACAATTCAGTCATCGCTAACCATAATCTTGCTTCTCGTTTTAACTGATAATACTCTAAAGAAGCGAACGAGAAGAAGAAGAGAAAGACTGAAAATAAAGTAAACCTCAACATTTTGACTTCACAGCATGGCACGTGTAACAATAAGGATACATTTTCTACATCTGTGTGGTTAAGAAGGTGTTACAGAATAAAATCAGGGATTTTAATTCATAAATTTCCATCAACAGTGCCCAATACACACTTATGACAGATGTAAATAACAAACAAAAGCCACCATCTTTCTTTATTTGGTGTTTAACGTCGTTTTCAACCACGAAGGTTATATTGCAACAGGGAAAGGGGGGAGATGGGATAGAGCCACTTGTCAATTGTTTCTTGTTCACAAAAGCACTAATCAAAAATTTGCTCCAGGGGCTTGCAACGTAGTACAATATATGACCTTACTGGGAGAATGCAAGTTTCCAGTACAAAGGACTTAACATTTCTTACATACTGCTTGACTAAAATCTTTACAAAAATTGACTATATTCTAATTTTTTCTATACAAGAAACACTTAACAAGGGTAAAAGGAGAAACAGAATCCGTTAGTCGCCTCTTACGACATGCTGGGGAGCATCGGGTAAATTCTTCCCCCTAACCCGCGGGGGGTAAAAGCCACCACCAAACTTCCATCTGACAAGGCACCCGCACATGAAAATACATGTAACAACAGTTTTACAATGTGGTGGAAAAGGAATGAGAACATTCCATGCTGCCGCGATTTGCCAAAGCAAAAAAAAGGAAAAAATTTAATTTGTAGAAACAGTGAATGCAAGGTGAAATGACATGCTGAATACCACAGAAAAGCCTGTACAACGGAACTCATGAGGTTTGGTTCTTTTGATTATGTAGTAAATGTGCACTTGTTTTCTTTCAAAGTTTAAAAAAAAAAGTGTTAATAGCTAAAATTATTAACATAAAAGTGTGAATACATAACATTCAGACTAATTTTCCTTGATTGTTAACATCTTTATGCATTGGTTCCAAGGGAAGTCATCCTCTTCCCACATCACAACTTAGCCGCCACCCCCAAACAAAATTAGGCAGGACTGTTGTACGGACTTGCCTACCTGTAAGATGATTGTTCAGTAGTATTGATAGCCGTCTTCCGTCGTAAAACATCCTCTTTTCTCAGACTTTCTGTTCATTGCCTCTATAAATGTACCCCCATTTCAAGACTCCCTCCTTTTGAGGACCTGCTTTTTCTCACATTTTTTAAAGGACTTAAAAGGGGAGGGGGGAGGGGGGGGGGGTTCCTCTGTATAAACCGACAACAGAAATGTTCAAAACTGTATTTTTTGTGTGGAGAAAAACAACAAAACACCCACTCACACACACACACACAGAAACGCCTTTTTGAAGAAAGTTTGTGGTGCTTGTAGCTCATTAACAGAGGAATATATACCGTATTTCCTACAGAAAAATTATAGCAGTAGGCAGGTCTGGTTGTTGTTGTTTTTCATCCAGGGAAATGGGTTGCTGTACTCATAGTCAAACTACAGCAGTCCCTCTCATGAACGGACACCCTTGGGCCATAGCAAAACTGTCCGTACATTGCAGGTGTCCGGTCACGGGAGGGGTGACCACACCACCCCCTCCCCCATACACTCACACAGAGACACACAAACAACAGGATTGAGTCTATGCTAATCACTTCTTGTGGCTACTAAACAATAACAATAAACTCCTAATACTTCTTTAAACGTTCTGTAAAAAGGATTTGTATGAAAAGTGTTGAAAAGAAGAGATAAAATAAATCCTCAAGGCAGTGAACACACTTACCATGCACTGACATACGAAAGCAGCCACACAAACACAGCACAGAGGAGCGTGTGCAGATGCTTTGCAAGAATAAGCTTGAAAACCAGTTTGAATAAATAGCAGCAGATAGAGCTGCATGTCATAATCAAGTAATTTATTTGTTTCTTATCTGGCTTTATTGACTGCATGCCGATCATGTGGCATGGCAGTGACTTTTCACTCTTCAGTCGGAAATACACTGTACATAACACAGCTCCCACTCTCCCTCACTAATGCCTACCCCAAGCCGTGACAACTGATGCTTGGAAATTGTGTGGAAGAGTACACCTCTCTATTTCTCTCCAATGCTCTTCCTGCTGACATGCGGTGACACCGGACACCCCACAGAGTTTAGCCAGCTAACCCTCCACCCCCCCCCTCCCTTTCTCTCTCTCACTCCCTCCAGCCATGTACTGTTGGGGGCTGTGGCCAGAGAGGCCAGCTGCACTGTCCACTCAGAGCAAAACCAGTTGACTGTGTGGTAACTTTTGACAAAGCAAGACAACTGAAGGGTTCATAGATTAGGCAAGGGTTCATAGATTAGGCAACCGACTCACTGGTCAAGGCTGAGGGGAAACAAGAGTATCTTGTCAATGAAAGAGGTTACACACAGACACACGATGGGTACACGTGCACTCAAGTTATCAGTGACTGTCATCACACCATTGCGGCTGTGATCTTTGTACCAAGAGCCGGACTGCTCTGTTATCGATTTTGTTGTGGTGAAAATTTGACGATGGTCTGTCCGTACATTGGAGGTATGACCTGCTGTTGGGACCGAAAATGAGTGTCCGCGTCCACGTTTTGCAGGTGTCCGTTTAAGGGGGGGCAAATATAGAAGGAAAACACTCCGTGCCGAGCAAATGTGTCCGTACATGTCAGGTGTCCGCTCACGCCGGGGGCCGTACATTGCAGGGACTGCTGTAGTTCAAATGCAAGTATCTGTAAAAACCTGTTGCTGCTAACAAGCCTCCATAGTCCAAAATGAATCTGTATTTCATAAAGTTCAACAAAGATTATCCATTGACTCAAGAGCTGTCATTTGTTTAGAAAGCAAATAAAATTAGCATAACGCTAAAGAGTGATACCACTTTAGATAAACCACAGAACACTTGCATAAATGGATTTACTGACACAATATGTGCCATTCAGTGCATGCATTAATTCAACTGTAACCTATTAAAAAAAAGTCAAAACAAAACATTTGCAAAATTAGTTTTAACAAGTCTTTCATGAACGTGTCACATCCCATTCCCTTTCCCTTTAAAAAGAAAAAAAAACAAAAGCCAAAGACACCATGCAATAAACTTCAACAAATCTTCCAAACAGTGCTCCATCCAAGACCCTGTCCCACAACACAACCGAAGACACCCACATTCTGCACCTAAATCTGATGTCAAATTCTGCCGACAGCAAAAGCCTGGCCCTGTAGTACCACAAAACATGCCGACTTCCACACAGAAACCTTCTTTCCATAGCTGCCATAAACGTACCATTTTTTTTTTTTTTTTTGGGGGGGGGCCGCGCTACAAGCAGTGACTTTTTGTCAGATTAGATAGTGAACAGTGTGTCCAAAGCACTTGATAGTCCCACAAATGCAGCACTGTGGTACCTGCAATGAGAGACCCCTCTGATGTGAGGACACCTCCCAACAAAGAACACCGTCTGTCGTCCCTTTGTCAATCCCCTTCACCAAAATATACCTGTCAAGACAGGCTACCTGCAATGTAGGGACACGTTCAGCTGGTCCCAAAGCTGTCCTTTTATTGCAGGTACCACAAGAACAGCACAACCCTTTACACAACATGTCCCAGTTTCTCTCACTAGTCTTTTACAGCATTTTCTCCTTTCAACAGTTCCACCAAAAGTCCGCAAGATGGAGAGGTAGGCGGCAAAGCCACCAGCAAAATTTCCTTTGCAATAAAAGAGATGCGTGCAAGTTCTGGCAGCCGCAGCAGCATTTCTCCAAACTTCGACGGCATCTGAGCGTAATGCGTGGATGTGTACTCCATCAAAGCTTCTGATAACTTCTCCTGGTACTCGTGAATTTTGCTCGGCTCTTTCAACCCCTTTACGTCTGAAAATAAGGAAAAGATTCAATAAGTTACTTATTTCATCTCCATCATGCACTAACAGTAACAACAACAAATAACACACACAAAAATATATTCAAACAGTCCAATTGTATGTGCTCAACCACGCACAGACACACACTCCCCTCTCCGCAAAAAACACACACAAAAAAAACAACTTGACAGTGACTAAAATCATGACCTCATCACACACACATTTTTGTGGTGAAAATCATGCAAAATTGTAGACTGCGAAGGTCACAAAATTACTTCTGGAGCTTTAAAAATGCTAAAAATCCACCCACTGGTGGAAAAAACATCATGCCCACCCATTCACACAAAACCTCTTCCTAACCTTCAACTCTTTCTCTCTCACACACACACACATAAAACCTCACCTGGAGTGATAAGCAGCAACACTTTCAGCGCAACATACTCATACTGGTCCACGTGCAGCCGTCGCAAATTCTGCGTCATGTTGAGCAAACGTCCCACCACATCACCAAAGCCCAGAGCCTCTGCCTGCTGCAGGGATATGGAACGCGTGGTGGAAATGCTGAGAACATTCGGCGTGGAGATTGATCGCCAGCAAACGCCAAGCGCCAGGAGGTCGGACCAGCAGTTTTGGAGGAGGATGATCTGGTCGTCTGTCTGTGAAGATAAAAACAAAAATAATTTCTTTCCATTCATTTGTACGCTCTCAGCAATGCTTATTATCGTGGTTTTCTCTTTTAGTGTTCATTTTTTCACCCTTTTACCCTCATATTTTGCTGATAATATTTCCGTCACATCCACTCTCCCAAAAGAGAAAGTTGTTTTAGAACAAGAAGGGCAAAGCCCATACGACTCACATGCTTGACCTTGACCTTTACATGACCTTGACCTTCAGGGTCAAGGTCAAATAACTAAACCTAGCAATGACATCATACACTAAGAACTGCTTTACACATTTTTCCTACCAAAATACATGTGACCTTGACCCAAGGTCAAGGTCATCCAAGGTCATGCAACACAAAGCTGTTAATTCAAGACATAGGAAGTACAATGGTGCTTATTGGCTCTTTCTACCATGAGATATGGTCACTTTTAGTGGTTCACTACCTTATTTAGGTCACATTTCATAAGGGTCAAAGTGACCTTGACCTTGATCATATGTGACCAAATGTGTCTCATGATGAAAGCATAACATGTGCCCCACATAATTTTTAAGTTTGAAACAGTTATCTTCCATAGTTCAGGGTCAAGGTCACTTCAAAATATGTATACAATCCAACTTTAAAGGACCCTTGCGACCTTGACCTTGAAGCAAGGTCAACCAAACTGGTGTCCAAAGATAGGGCTTACATTGCCCTGTATAGCTAAGGTTGCCATTCTCGATAACTTCAGAAAAAAATGCGAAAATGTGAAAAATGGTCGTTTTTAAGACAACAATTACGGCCCCTGTGACCTTGAACTTGAAGTGAGGTCAAGTTGCCGCACATGTTTTTTGAGATCTTGTAACCATACACCATCAGGCCACATCAGGTGTTGATAGACTTAATAGTGTCCAAGAAATATCCAACGTTAAAGTTTTCCGGACGGACGGACGCCGGGACGGACGGACGCCGGGACGGACGGACGGACGACTCGGGTGAGTACATAGACTCACTTTTGCTTCGCATGTGAGTCAAAAATGAGGGCGTGCCTGAATCTATACCAGATACAAGCATCTGAGACAATAAACTTTGATCTGATATGCTTTACTCAAACAAGCCTAATTTGGCTTCCTTTCGACCCGCTTGTCTTGGCAAAGTATTGAGACAGGATGAGTGTTTCAAGAGAGATGATTATGCATGCGTGTGGTATTTTAAGTCAAATACTGAAGTCAAAGTGTGGAAAGCTGATTTTTACACACAACGCTACATCACACTTACAGATATTGCACCAAACTGCGGCAGGTTTCTGGCCCATCGCACCAGCTTGTAGAGTCGCAGCTCCGTCAGCTGCATGAGGTAGTTGTAGAACGCCTGTTCGCTGTTGGGATCCTCGGCAGCCCCCTCCTGAGGAATGTCGTCATCAGCCAGCAACGCTTCCAGGTTCATAATGTCCGTCAACAGCTCTGGCACCCGCTGACCCTCTCCATCTGGAGCCTGACATGGACAAAAACATTCATATCTAGAACTTGTTTTGAACAATTTCTGCACGTACGGATTTGTAAAACCCTGCTTAGGGATCTACAGTTTATCGCTCCCCTCTTCGTCTGGAGCCTGACATGGAAAAAAACCATCATCTCCACAACTTGTTTTGAAAAAATGTCTGAATGGATTTTTTAAAACATTGCTTGGGAATCTACAGATCTACAAAAATAAAACAAGGGAAGTAAGTGCTCTAAATGCATAAGACATGTGTAGTAGAGTAAATGAGAGTTATTTGGAACCATTCTGGCACCTGAGAGAATAACAAGCATTGAAATTAACAAGTGACTTTTATCCTCAACATTCTACGGTTCATTCCTCATGTGAAATTGATAACTCTGCATTGTGTGTTGGAAATCTACAGTTAAAAGGCTTTCCTCTTCCAGTGCATATTCAATAATTCTGTATTTCCAAGCTGCTGGCCATGAATCACATTCTTCATCTTCTGTGTTCGACTGGCTACAAGTCAAAGTCTCTGCACGGGAGATTGAAATCCGACAAAGATCATCTGTTGTTCCCCAGAGATTGATTTTGAGGTCCGTTCCTCCAGGCCAGAGCTAGGTTTTGAGGTCCGTTCCTCCAGGCCAGAGCTAGTTTTAAAGGTCCGTTCCTCCAGCCCAGAGCTAGGTTTTAAGGTCCGTTCCTCCAGGCTAGAGCTTGGTTTTCAGGTCCGTTCCTCCAGGCCAGAGCTTGGTTTAAGGTCCGTTCCTTTAGGCCAGAGCTTGGTTTTGAGGTCCGTTCCTCCAGACCAGAACTTGGTTTTCAGGTCGGTTCCTCCAGGCCAGAGCTTGGTTTTCAGGTCTGTTCCTCCAGGCCAGAGCTTGGTTTTCAGGTCTGTTCCTCCAGGCCAGAACTTGGTTTTGAGGTCCATCCCTCTAGGGTAGAGCTTGGTTTTAAGGTCCGTTCCTCTAGGCCAGAGCTTGGTTTTGAGGTCTGTTTCTTCAGGCCAGAGCTTGGTTTTGAGGTCAGTTCCTCTAGGCCAGAGCTTGGTTTTGAGGTCCGTTCCTCTAGGCCAGAGCTTGGTTTTGAGGTCTGACCCTCTAGGCCAGAACTTGGTTTTGAGGTCCGTTCCTACGGGCCAGAACTTGGTTTTAAGGTCCGTTTCTCCAGGCCAGAGCTTGGTTTTGAGGTCCGTTCCTCCAGGCCAGAGCTAGGTTTTGAGGTCCGTTCCTCCAGGCCAGAGCTGGGTTTTGAGGTCCGTTCCTCTAGGCCAGAGCTAGGTTTTAAGGTCCGTTCCTCAAGGCCAGAGCTAGGTTTTGAGGTACGTTCCTCTAGGCCAGAGCTAGGTTTTAAGGTCCTTTCCTCTAGGCCAGAGCTTGGTTTTGAGGTCCGTTCCTCCAGGCCAGAACTTGGTTTTGAGGTCCGTTCCTCCAGGCCAGAGCTTGGTTCTAAGGTCCGTTTCTCCAGGCCAGAGCTTGGTTTTGAGGTCCGTTCCTCCAGGCCAGAGCTTGGTTGTGAGGTCCGTTCCTCCAGGCCAGAGCTAGGTTTTGAGGTCCGTTCCTCCAGGCCAGAACTGGTGTAGCATCTCATCATACAGGGGACAGTCTTGGAGGATGTGGGATAGGGTCTGGTTAGCGTGCATTGACACAACATTGTATCTGTGATACCAATCCTGTACAGGTCCAAACATAGCCAGGGGTCAAGGCAAGTTGTCAGATCAAAAAAGCATACTCACTGACTGAAGACCTGGGCCTGAGAACAACACTGCAACTCCCACCCCCTCACCCCCCTTGACCAGTCACATCAAGTTGTCATACCTGTTGTCCGGGAGTGGTTCAGGATGGCCACCAGCTGCCGATGACTGAGCCCCTCCCCAACCCCAACCCTCGCCTTGACCACTCACATCAAGTTGTCGTACCTGTTGTCCGGGCCTGGAGTGGTTCAGGATGGCCACCAGCTGTCGATGACTGAGCCCCTCCCCAACCCTCGCCTTGACCACTCACATCAAGTTGCTGTACCTGTTGTCCGGGCCTGGAGTGGTTCAGGATGGCCACCAGCTGCCGATGACTGAGCCCCTCCCCAACCCTCGCCTTGACCACTCACATCAAGTTGTCGTACCTGTTGTCCGGGCCTGGAGTGGTTCAGGATGGCCACCAGCTGCCGATGACTGCACCCCTCCCCAACCCCAACACTCGCCTTGACCACTCACATCAAGTTGTCGTACCTGTTGTCCGGGCCTGGAGTGGTTCAGGATGGCCACCAGCTGCCGATGACTGAGCCCCTCCCCAACCCCAACACTCGCCTTGACCACTCACATCAAGTTGTCGTACCTGTTGTCCGGGCCTGGAGTGGTTCAGGATGGCCACCAGCTGCCGATGACTGCGCCCTTCCTCCCCAGCGGTAAACAGGTCCACACCAGGTAACACTGGCGCTGCGACCACCTTGGAATCCTCGTCGCTTGTTCCCACGCTCGGTCGTTTCACCTTGCGCTGAAGGGGAGAGGGTCTCGGTTTTCCATGTGGCGAGCAGCCATCATATGAACTTCGACCCCCTCTGGTTCTGTCTTGTCTGATGGCTGTGGTGACAGAATGCCATTGCGGGCATAGCATTAAATTTAAAGAAGTGCTGGCAGATGAAATGCATTTTTCATGTTACTGTCACACACACTGATGCAGAGCTCAATACAGTGGACCCCCCACCCCCTCCACTTCAAGAGTTTCTCTTCTTTAAAGACCTTAATTGTTCAGATTTTTTGTTCAAAATGCAACACCAAACGGACAGTAGTCAGTAATCCAGCATATTGATAGGCAAAACTGACTTTGCAATTGCCTGCCATTGCCAATGGATTTACATTTTCTGAGGTGTCAATCTGTTCACGAAATTGAAAAGACAGAAAGTTTCGACATTTCATCATGCTAGTATTTCTTATTTATTTTATTTTATTTTTCATTCTTTATTTGAAGATACAGACCTTCCAATCTCATTCCTGCATTGAGGCACTTGGAAAAACGACACGCTGGACATTTCTTTCTGTTGTAGATGTTGATGTCGCACTCTCCCGTCTTGTGACACTGGAACGACTTCTTGTTCTGCACTGTGCGCTTGAAGAACCCTTTACAACTTTCACACGTGAACACACCGTAATGGTAACCTGAAAAAACAGCGAGACCAGAAATGAAGAAAATATTGGTGATGTTGAGTAAAATGGTTCTATGTTGATGATTATGTGATTTTTATTCTTCTGAGGACAAAGTTACCTGCTACATGCAAAGTTCTTCATTGGGGAGGGATAATACTTTGATTGATGAGCTAAGGCTAAGCATCAGGTACATTATAACTTACATTTTAACAGTATTGAGTTACACACAAATATGCATGTTTTGAAAACATGGCTTGCTCATTTCAATGTATTACATTGTGAGTGCATGCACATCATCACATGTCTGTACTATAATCTGTTAAGTACTACTATGTCAGGAAGCCATCAAATGTACACAGTGGTCACAGACAGTACTCAGCACTGTCCTAATTCTTTTTCTTAAACAGAAACTTTTTAATTTTAGGATTGTTGTGTGTGTCATTATCATCATTATGAAAGCTTTACATTCAAAATGGACATAATCTACACCAGTGCATATTGATCCTCATGTTCATATGAATTGATCTACACATATATGATATAATGATGATTATGGAAACAATGACAAGTGAAAGAAACTGCTAATCAGCACAAAAAACGAACTATAACTCAGCATTTTTCAATAAAAAATCTTTTTAAGCCATGCAAAAAACCCATTAAACTGATCTCCATCTACGAATAAACATGGTCATTCTTCCCCATCAACAAAAATGGAGGGGGCCATACCTGACAACTTATCACCACAAATAGGGCAGTTCCCAGTCATTGCTGCATCTGGAGCACAGTTCGACTCCCCCGACACAAATGTTCCAGGACTAGCAGTGGCAGCCACTGCTGCTGCCGCCGCTTCCGTTACAGTCTGCTCTGACACTGCTGTCACTCGCGCACTGGCAACGTCCCCATGATGCATCACAACACGATAATTCTGAATTGACCCTTGAACCCCGTCTCCTTCCAACTCGCCCACGATCACATCATTGCCTGGCGACGGGACTGACCCTCCCGACTCGTTGTTGTAGTAGATGATTATCTGCGGCTGGGGGCGATCGTCTTGCAAGTCACCGCTCGATCGCACGACAACGCTCGCCCCGGTGGGTGTGGCAGTGGTCGGGTGTGCGATGGTGGTGAACGCGTCTGAATCCTCCTGCTTGATGTTGGCCTTCATGTGCTGCGAGGCCAATGCTGTTAACACATTCACCATGCTGACGTCTGCCGCGCTGACCGAGTTTCCCGCGGGAGTTGTCGTGATGACTCTGTTCTGATTCATGACCAGGTGCGAAGCCAGTCGTTCCTGTATGGCCGCGTTCAGCAAGACCTCCTCCTGCTTCTGAGCCTGTGCGGCCAGTCTGTCCGATTCCTGACCTAGGTCGCTGGGTGACGAGGACTGTGCAAGAAGTCCGGAAACTGGTTCGTTCATGCCCTGAAGGAGGTGGCTGACAACTTTGCTGCTGGTCTGATGGTTGTCCATCTTTCTGGGGGAAGGACGTTCCTGCTTGACCGGGACCTTGTCTTGGCGGCCTTCTGATGATGTGAGGGACGATATGGCCTGAAGCAAGACTGGGGAGATGCCCAGATCTCCTGATAAGCTCATATCTGAAAGAAAAAAACGATAAATTACAGAAATATTATGGCCATTCCAGATTTCTTCCCTTCTTTTTGCAAGTGTACTTATCAAAATATATCTCCATTTCATCATAATTACTTACAGTGATGGCGCTAATATTTGTTCAAACCGGTACACAAACTTTTATGATGAAAACTATCCAGAACAAAAGGTAGGCTGGTCGTTGGAACCAGTAAGAGTCCAACTCGGAGTACTGGTTTTGTTGTTTAACCAGCGAAAAAAACGGTAGTTCTTAAAATCAACCGGTAGGTTATGCCGGCAGCCAATTATTTTCCGGTATTTTCTCATTTCAACCGGTAAAATACCAGTAATTACCGGTTAACGCCCATACTGACTTATGGAGACATGTCCCTTGTTTCTCGGCAGCAAGTGAAGCGAAGAGGGGGGTAGCGTTTCTTAGGGGATTCTTGCCACGTAAAACGCTAGGTCAATTTGGCGAGCATGCTTTGGAGGTGATCGCTACACCAAAAGAAATCGGGGGTGCACAGCTGCCAATCCGAATTGGCTGTTCAGGGCTGCATGTTTTCTGGCGGGTGCAGAGGATTTTGTTCCTGTATCAACCAATCGTGTTTAATTCTTTCTGAGCTATGAAATAAGTGTCTGAAGTGCCATATTAAAAATGAATTGTAAAGATCGATTTTCTTTATATTTATGGCTGCTGCGGGATAAATATTGCTTGAAGGCATTTGACTTTTTACATTCAGTCAAGTAATGTGTGTGTGTGTGTCTGTTTCTCTGTACAACTCCAAAGCATATCTGACTAATTTAAATGAAAATTGGGTAACACACTTTTGAGACCATTTGCTTGTGTAGTTTTTCTGCTTGATGACGTCATATTTTCCCTTTTGCTAATGTTGATGCCGCACTGTCACGGCTACATCTTTTGTCATATAAGTTATAACCTTCGACCCAGTCCGGACTACGGGATTGTATTTCAGCTTGGTACCTTACAGTTACAGTACACATTTGTTCATAAAATTATCATTCAAAATTTGCCGATTTTTCTTTTTACAAAAATCAGAATTGGAATCACAAAAATGATATCATTATAAATCCTTATTTTTTTCTGTATACGAAAATAAATGATTTTTTTGTGATTGATGTACAAATATGTGCTTAAAAGTTAAATTTAAAGAAAATCGTTATATTGTCACTTTAATTTTAGGAACAAGACTTATAAAATAAACATTTGTCTATTACTTATCATTTTCTGAATACAAAAATACATAGCCTAATAAGACTAAAAATTAAAAAATAAAAAGAACATTTTAGTTTGATTTGTAACTCAATTCATAAGTTAGGGATCAGGTATTAATGGGGGAGGGAGAAAGAGAGGGAGGGAGAAAGCTAGAGAGAGAGGGAGGGAGAGAGAGAGAGAGAGAGAGAGGGAGGGAAAGAGAGAGAGAGAGAGAGAGAGAGAGGGAGAGAGAGAGAGAGGGAGAGAGGGAGGGAGGGAGGGAGGGAGAGAGAGAGAGAGAGAGAGAGAGGGGGAGAGAGAGAGAGAGAGAGAGAGAGATTAATTCATCATTGAATGTAAACACCGATGACCATGCAGATGACTGATGAATAACAAGTTTAGGCGGGAGTACTGCTGGGTAAATGTTTCACTTTGTGCACGAGAAAACATGTTTCCAGATGACAAGAAACGGTCAGTAAAACTAAAAAGAAACGTTCCGATCAATAATTGTGTTTGCGGCCGATGCACCCATTACAACCGAGGCGAAGCCGTCCAA
Source organism: Littorina saxatilis (assembly GCF_037325665.1). Classification (NCBI taxonomy): domain Eukaryota; kingdom Metazoa; phylum Mollusca; class Gastropoda; order Littorinimorpha; family Littorinidae; genus Littorina; species Littorina saxatilis. The sequence goes on from NC_090259.1 coordinate 16,032,084, forward strand.
ATCGTGTAAATTCGTCAAGCGGAACAGCAAGTACTTCGAGCCTGACGAGCCCAACTTGCCCCGGTGTCAAGGTCTCAAGGTCGCGCTTGCACATCAACAACCCATACCTCGTTGATCAATCCAGGAAAGAAAAGCATTATAACACTAATTTGTCTTCACTAAAAGATACATTTAACGATATATTGCCCATACTGATTCATCGCGACACAGATTGTTCGGGTTTTCTCTTAGAAACGCGACTGCATCCATCCGATGCGAAACAAGGAAGCGAGAGAATTTTGGCTGCGGTGAAGGCCACCCCGATGGCACATGGTAGACCTGTGTTTGAAAACAAAGACGATCGAAGACGTAGCTTTTCATCCAAACTGCACTGACGAAAATCATGACACGAAACAGAAGGAGCTCAGTACTTACTGCAGGCGTTTTAGGATACCCTATGCAAAAGAGTTACGAAAACTGCCGATTTGGGTTTGGAAAAATGTCGCAGCTTGCTGTCCAGATTTTGGAGTTCGGAGTTGCACCTCCGGCCATGACCTTGTGACAGCAGGCCGTCCTTCACAGTTAGCCGACCCCCGACAACAAAACAACAGACAAACAAACAAGTGATAGTGTCTGACAATGATTGCATAAGATGATGCACTTACGACGGTAAAGCGTACAGGAGGAGAATTAAATATGGCGTCTGACCGATTTTTCCATCTGCCAGCATAAGCAAAAGCACGATTGCACGTTTCCGCGAAGCATAAGTTTTGGGCCTGAGGGCCAAGGGGGTATTGATATTGTCGGGGGGAAAACATTTCTCCATATATATATTATTTTTCATTTTGTTTTGACTGTAATTACTTTTTTTCTGTGCTAAATAACCTTGCTTGCTTGAAAAGGGCGCCTTTTGTGTCAAGATATCTATCTTGGTTTCAACTTGTTGTCCCCTGCAAGGCCTCACGCGTGTTGTTTCAGCACCCAAGGGCGGTCCGACTAAACTACGCGCCAGCACGCGCTAGCACGCGCTAGCACGCGCCAGCACGCGCCAGCTTGAACCATAGCACTTATATACTTTATTTTTATATTTCTAGTTAGTTCATCGTCCATTCTCACATAATACAAAATTTCAAACTTCAATGATAAAAAATACGGAAGTTATGACGAGTTTAAGGAGAGCTAATGCACTACTCTCAAATCCGACGATTGTCGGACATGGAGCCACGGCCTTAGCTAGGATAGCTCTCCTATAACGCGTCTTAGCTATCGTAAATTTTATCACTGAAGTTTGAAATTTTGTATAATGTAAGAACTGACGATGGAATGACTAGAAACATACAGATAAATTATATAACAGCTATGAATCTCAGTAGCGTCCACTTAAATTTGGTAGCGCGCAGTTTTAGTCCGGATTTTGTCGGATTTGAGAGTAGCGCATTAGCTCGCCTAAAACCCGTCATAACTACTGAAATGTTCAACACTCAAGCTTGAAATTTTGTATTATGTAAGAATGGACAATTAACTATATAGACTATAAAAATAAATTATGTAAGTGTTATGGATCACCGGGTAGCGTCTACTTCAAAGTGGTAGCTTGCAGGCTGTTTAGTCAATGGCGGAAATCGTCGGATTTGAGAGTAGTGTATTAGCTCTCCTTAAACTCGTCATAACTTCCGTATTTTTCATCATTGAAGTTTGAAATTTTGTATTATGTGAGAATGGACGATGAACTAACTAGAAATATAAAAATAAAGTATATAAGTGCTATGGTTCAAGCTGGCGCGTGCTGGCGCCTAGTTTGAAGTAGACTGACTGGTGATCCATAACACTTACATAATTTATTTTTATAGTCTATATAGTTCATTGTCCATTCTTACATAATACAAAATTTCAAGCTTGAGTGTTGAACATTTCAGTAGTTATGACGTGTTTTAGTCGAGCTAATGCGCTACTCTCAAATCCGACAAAATCCGGCAGTGACTAAAACTGCGCACTACCAATTTTAAGTGGACGCTACTGAGATTCATAGCTGTTATATGATTTATCTGTATGTTTCTAGTCATTCCATCGTCAGTTCTTACATTATACAAAATTTCACACTTCAGTGATTAAAAACAATGTCGGATACGGAGTCATTCGTTCGAACACAGTCAGTCGGATGCAGAGCCACTCATTCCTCTGTGTGTGTGTGTGATCCATAGCACTTACATACTTTATTTTTATATTTTTTGTTAGATCATCGTCCATTCTCACATAATACAAAATGTCAATTTTCAATGATGAAAATTACGGAAGTTATGACAAAACTTCGACATTGACTGAATACAGACATTAATGCATACCAACTGCACAACCACTTTGAAGCAGGCACTGCCTTGACCTGTATCATTTATGTTACTTTATTCTTTAATTATACACAATTTCAGCTCCATAAATCAAAATGGTGATGGTTGTGTTGGATGATAGCAGAACTGCTAGGATAGTCTCAACTTCAAAGAACTTAGGACCAGCATTAGTTATAATTATACAACACGAAGCCGGTGGCGATCTGTCGGCAACTATTTTCAGTGAAGTATTTGAGCAGCAACAATGGAAAGATACGTCAGTCATGTATTTGCCATTATGTCAAAGAAGGGCGTTGTTGGTTTTTTTTTCGTCGGAAAGGGTTTGAAGTTTTTGAGCATAATTATTATTATTATTTTATCATTATTATTATTATTATTATTATTATTATTATTATTAATATTATTATCATTATCACTATTATTCTCATTACTAATGCACATTAAGTGCGCTCAGCCCCCCCCCCCCCTCTCCTCCTCCCCCCCCCCCAAAAAAAAAAAATTCTTTGTTTTCTCCCTCTTGTCTCTGTACCTGTGTCCTTTTTATATTTAGTCAAGTTTTGACTAAATATTTTAACATCGAGGGGGAATCGAAACGAGGGTCGTGGTGTATGTGCGTGTGTCTGTGTGTCTCTGTGTGTGTGTGTGTGTGTGTGTGTGTAGAGCGATTCAGACTAAACTACTGGACCGATCTTTATGAAATTTGACATGAGAGTTCCTGGGTATAAAATCCCCGAACGTTTTTTTCATTTTTTTGATAAATGTCTTTGATGACGTCATATCCGGCTTTTCGTGAAAGTTGAGGCGGCACTGTCACGCCCTCATTTTTCAACCAAATTGGTTCAAATTTTGGTCAAGTAATCTTCGACGAAGCCCGGACTTCGGTATTGCATTTCAGCTTGATGGCTTAAAAATTAATTAATGACTTGGGTCATTAAAAATCTGAAAATTGTAAAAAAAATTTAAAATTTATACAACGATCCAAATTTACGTTTATCTTATTCTCCATCATTTGCTGATTCCAAAAACATATAAATATGTTATATTCGGATTAAAAACAAGCTCTGAAAATTAAATATATAAAAATTATTATCAAAATTAAATTGTCGAAATCAATTTAAAAACACTTTCATCTTATTCCTTGTCGGTTCCTGATTCCAAAAACATATGGATATGATATGTTTGGATTAAAAACACGCTCAGAAAGTTAAAACAAAGAGAGGTACAGAAAAGCGTGCTATCCTTCTTAGCGCAACTACTACCCCGCTCTTCTTGTCAATTTCACTGCCTTTGCCATGAGCGGTGGACTGACGATGCTACGAGTATACGGTCTTGCTGAAAAATGGCATTGCGTTCAGTTTCATTCTGTGAGTTCGACAGCTACTTGACTAAATATTGTATTTTCGCCTTACGCGACTTGTTATCTTTCACCATCTCTCACAAATAACACCAACCACACCCCTCCCCCACCCCCCCCCCCACACACACACACACAAAGTTAACACACACACATCTCCTCTCTCTCTTCTGGTCTAGTTACTGTGCCGACTGTGTGTATGTCTTCGGTGTTATCTTCGTGGGTTTCTTTGTACGTCTCGTTCTTAACCCTTCATCGAACGATGCACTGTATGTAAGTGCCGTCCTCACAAAGAGGATTTCTAACCTGCAACTCATCGAAATCGTATCCTAGTCACTCTTCTTTACATCTACACCAAGATAAAGGGAGGTAAAGCTAGCTAACAAACAAACAACTGTTCCTGCACTTTTTGATTGTTTTGCCATGCTATACAACTTATTTTAATTTATTTTTTAATCATTGTTTTTAATTAATTTTACTAGAACGGTAGCATATCAACAACATTCGGCTTAAAAGGCTTGTTCATCCTGTGAGGACGCAAGACTTCAAGTTTGTCCAAATAAATACATGCTGAAAAGTATGTTGTTTCTTTGCCCTGTGAAGTAATGAACATGTCCATTGTTCTGTGCTGCAAAGTGCAGAATGTCATTTAATTTTAACTTTGATATGCTTAACTCGGAACATGGCGATATGCTCATTTGCACCTCGTGTCCATGGGTGTATCGTCGGGGCTTCCATCCCCAACCGAGCGGGTCCCCAGGTGGTGGATAGGGGAACGGCCCCAGGGGGGTCAGCTGCGAATCAGAATAAGCAGCCAAACGGGTAGCGTTCACACACACACACACCGTGGCACACAGAGGAATGACTGGCTCCGCATCCGACTGACTGTTGGAACGAATGACTCCGTATCCGACATTGTCGGACATGGAGCCACGGCCTTAGGATAGCTCTCCTATAACGCGTCTTAGCACTTATATACTTGATTTTTATATTTCTATTTTTATAGTTCATCGTCAGTTCTTACATTATACAAAATTTCAAACTTCAGTGATAAAATTTACGATAGCTAAGACGCGTTATAGGAGAGCTATCCAAAGGCCGTGGCTCCATGTCCGACAATCGTCGGATTTGAGAGTAGTGCATTAGCTCTCCTTAAACTCGTCATAACTTCCGTATTTTTTATCATTGAAGTTTGAAATTTTGTATTATGTGAGAATGGACGATGAACTAACTAGAAATATAAAAATAAAGTATATAAGTGCTATGGTTCAAGCTGGCGCGTGCTGGCGCGTGCTAGCGCGTGCTAGCGCGTGCTGGCGCGTAGTTTAGGCGGACCCCCCAAGGGAAGTAACTGTAAAGAAATCAACACATGTGTAGCTCTCATTTAGACGCACCTGCAGTGCAGTTAGGAGAAAACACATCGAATTTTTGTCTTAACTTTTCCTCCAAGTCGTTAAAACTGAATTCACTGCTGGTGCTTCAGGGAGGTTATATCCTGATCATTGTCATACAAACTGTTTTGCAGTAATAAGGTCTCTGCATGGAACCACACATGACCCACATATTATCACTTGATATGATTATGAGTGTGTAGAAATGACTTGATCTGCGAAGGAGCCTGTTTCTCTGTAAATATGAGACATATATTTTTTGCCTGCAAACTGTAAAGAGCTTATTACGGTGCTGATAAACAGCAACGTGAATCTCTCCAAACCACACTGAATGGCATTGACAGAGCATCACATCACAATAATAAATTAAATCTCTATTATTATAACATGTTGCCTAGAACTCAAAGATCACTGTCTTTTTTTTTCAGAAACAGAATATAGGATGCAAATGGAGGACAACACAGATTTGACGGAAATACCCTCATTTGACGAAGTGGATGAAACTATTGGTGACGCGTACTGCTTCGAGTCAGATCATGTGGCTCTGAAAGGAAACCCAGACTATCATGCACTGCTTCGCACCATCTGCATACTTGAAAGCCAAAGATCTAAAGCCTTGGATGACTTGGATCTCTTGCATGACGCTCAAGAAAAGGTACACTAACCAGCGACTTGCAGGGACGGGCGCAGTGGCGTGGTGGTAAGACGTCGGCCTCCTTATCGGGAGGTCGTGAGTTTGAATCCCGGTCGCTGCCGCCTGGTGGGTTAAGAGTGGAGATTTTTCCGATCTCACAGGTCAACTTATGTGCAGACCTGCAAGTGACTTAAAGGCACAGTGCAGCTCACAGCCTTCGTTTTGCGTTTTTGTTGCAACTGAGTGCATTTACAGTTCAAAAATCCTCCTATGGTAGTAAAACAAACCCAAAACTACCCAACGACGACATATGTGAAGCTCGACAGTTTCTTGTTCACGCGAGTGCATAAATTAACCTAGTTATTACGTGGTGTTTGGTCGGAGTTCGATTCAACTGAGTGATTCCGGCCTCCATTTTGTTTTACACAAACTCATGATGACGTCTGACATAGTTTGCTAGTGACGTGTCTTTTTGTGCATGATGTGGTGATCTACCTGATCTAAATTTAGATCCAAAAATAGGCCAAGACCAGCCGGGTCCGAGTACGAAATTAATTCGTAAAAAAATCGCAGTTCTTGACTCTTTGGGTGCAAGTCAATGAAACTTGGTAGTTCTTCTAACGGATAGCTGCCTGAGGTATGACTAAAAGCCCCAGGGGCTCCGTGCACCTGGATTTGACAAGTTCAGTACCTTTAACCCCCTTCGTGTGTACACGCAAGCACAAGACCAAGTGCGCACGGAAAAGATCCTGTAATCCATGTCAGAGTTCGGTGGGTTATAGAAACACGAAAATACCCAGCATGCCTCCCCCGAAATCGGCGTATGCTGCCTGAATGGCGGGGTAAAAACGGTCATACACGTAAAAATCCACTCGTGCTAAAAACATGAGTGAACGTGGGAGTCTAAGCCCATGAACGAAGAAGAAGAAGAAGAAGTGACTTGCAGGAGACAAGGATTGCCTGGGAACTTATTATACATATATTCATCCCCGAGTACGCTAGTACTTGGGCTCAGCAGACTTTAATTGTGTGTCTGTCTGTCTGTCTGTCTGTCTGTCTGTCTGTCTGTCTGTCTGTCTCGACTTAACAGCTTATTGCTGGGAAACTACTGGGCGCAGTTCGTTCAAAAGTTGATACACTAACTTGATAATAGGTCCGATTGATCGTATTAAAACTTCATAATGTTACCTGGGACCTAAATGCGAAATAATCCACAAAAACGACTCTTGGCGGTGGGCGCAATTCGCGGTGGGATAGAACTGCTGTTCGGCTAACAGAACAGCCAGCCAGTTGGTGGCTTGGTGGAAAGCACGTCTGCCTATGGCCAAAGTGATCCGGGTTCGATTCCCGGCATGGGCGATGTATTTTTTTAATTATTTTTTTTATTAAATTCTTGTTTACTATTGTTTATCCCCGAGTACGCTAGTACTTGGGCTCAGCAGACTTTAATCGTGTGTCTGTGTGTGTGTGTGTGTGTGTCTTTCTCCACTTAACAGCTTATTGCTGGGAAGCTACTGAGCGCAGTTCGTTCAAAAGTTTATACACTAACTTGATAATAGGTCCGATTGATCGTATTAAAACTTCATAATGTTACCTGGGACCTAAATGCGAAATAATCCACAAAAACGACTTGGCGTAGGACGAATTCAAACGGCAACAGCCAGCCTCACAGAACAGCCTGCCAGCACCCAATAGCCTTAAATTTCATTGAAAGAATTGTCAGAGTTGGTGGCTTGGTGGTAGGCACGTCCGCCTATGGCCAGAGTGATCCGGGTTCGATTCCCGGTATGGGCAGTCTTTTTTTTTTTGTTTTTTTTGTTAAATTCTTGTTTACTATTGTTTATTATAATAATTTTTTTTATTGTGTAAAATAAATAAATAATTTTTTTATTTTTTTTATTTTTTTTTAAATCCACGTGCACAAGACAAAAAACTTTCATACTGGGGGAGCGAGCCAGTCTGAAGAGTACTCGGGTCCAGCGCCAGCGTTTTTTATTAATACCCCAAGAGTCGCTTATGTCTGCCTAATTGGCAGGATAAAAATGGTCATACACGTAGAACCCCACTCTTGCAAAAAACCATGATTGTACATGGGAGTTTCAGCCCATGAACGAAGAAGAAGAAGACATTCAGTAATTCACAAGTGATGTTTTTAATTAGTTCTGACATTATATGATCATACAGCTTTAGTTACAGATTGTGGTGTACTCATTTTTCAAATATTTGGGGAAAAGATATCTTGCATAGTTAGCCAGTCACAGACAAAAAGAAAAACAAAGTGGACGATTAGTTCATTGAAACATTAAATATGTTCCACTTCCAGTGGAAAGATGTGCATAGGCAATTTGAAACTGTGTTGATTTGCAGATGGTTCACAGTGGAACTGGAAAGCACATATCTTTGAAGTAAAATTAGGTAAAAGCAATGTTTTAGTGACAAGATACACTTTTCGAGAACTATATTTCACAGAGTTGAGAGTATGCCTTCATTTGTGGATGTGTGCATGTGTGTGTGCGTCTTTGATCCTCTTTAGGCCTAAAAAAGAAATAGGTGTGGTTACGGTAACCCGACCTACCTTATTTTTAGGGGCCGACCCTATAACTTTTTATTATATATTTGTCAAAAAACACACACAAAAACCAAGAAAACGAGTGCAGAAAACGCAATGAAAGCGAAAGCGCCTGAGTCGCACACTTATTTCCCTGTCAAGTAGGTTTAATTTGTACACATTAGAAAAAAAAGTTTAAAAAAAAAAAGTGATTGCCTACCTTCCTACCCAATTTATTTTGGATATGTTACCGTAACCACACCTATTTTTTGAGTCACTTGAGAAAAAGTGACTCTATGTAATCGGTCAGTGTTAGTCTGTCCGGCCGGCCGTCCGGCCGGCCGTCCGGCCGGCCGGCCGGCCGTCCGTAGACACCACCTTAACGTTGGACTTTTCTCGGAAACTATCAAAGCGATCGGGCTCATATTTTGTTTAGTCGTGACCTCCAATGACCTCTACACTTTAACGATGGTTTCGTTGACCTTTGACCTTTTTCAAGGTCACAGGTCAGCGTCAAAGGAAAAATTAGACATTTTATATCTTTTCTCGGAAACTATCAAAGCGATCGGGCTCATATTTTGTTTAGTCGTGACCTCCAATGACCTCTACACTTTAACGATGGTTTCGTTGACCTTTGACCTTTTTCAAGGTCACAGGTCAGCGTCAAAGGAAAAATTAGACATTTTATATCTTTGACAAAGTTCATCGGATGTGATTGAAACTTTGTAGGATTATTCTTTACATCAAAGTATTTACATCTGTAGCCTTTTACGAACGTTATCAGAAAAACAAGGGAGATAACTAGCCTTTTCTGTTCGGCAACACACAACTTAACGTTGGGCTTTTCTCGGAAACTATAAAAGTGACCGGGCTCAAATTTTATGTGAACGTGACTCATTGTGTTGTGAATAGCAATTTCTTCCTGTCCATCTGATGCCTCATATAATATTCAGAACTGCGAAAGTGACTCGATCGAGCGTTTGCTCTTCTTGTTTTTTTTGCCTTAGCGACTGGGATCTGTTTTTGATCCCAATAAGAGTAAGCAGCACAAGACTTCTTTCTACATGTATACACAATCATACCAGATGAATTTTTTTTTCTTCAGGTGTTGCAAGACCCAATAGCATTTGTGGACAAACTGCAAAGGGGCGCTGATCTAGGCATGAAACTTCCAGGGCCGCAGAAAATAGCATCTCTGCCTGTGATAGACTGGGAAAAGTACACCAGCAGCGTTGATTTCGCTTCATTTGGAACTCACCGCCAGTCTGCCAGATTGAAACGTCATGGCAACGAAACAGGGGAGGGTGGGTTTTTGTTTTGTAATCTTCAATTTGGATCATTTCAATTAATCAAAAGTTATGTGACTGGTTTTAGAGTTTCAGATTACGCGTCCCTGGTGAAGCTCATTATACATTTTACAGACACGCACACATTGTCATGCATACACATACATTGATACATTGAAAAAAAAAAAAAAAAAAAAAAAATCCCTGCTCTTAGAACTGTACCCACGGAATACGTGCGATATATGCCTCATATTGATTGATTGATTGATACATGCAGTGTTTCACATCACTCCCAATTGGGAGTTTTTTACGTCATGTTTTTCAAAAAAACGTCATGTTTTTTTAGCTTGGGAGTAAAAAAACGTTATGAAAAATCATTTGGGAGTATAAAAACGTTCAAGAATTTCAGATGGAAGTATTGGGTTTCGATATTGAGCAGTGTAGAAAAAGTACATCGATGTACTTTCAGAAGCAAACCCTATTTTAGTCGCGCTCAGACTCGTCGCTCGCCGAGAGTCGACGGCCATGAATCAATCAATCAATCAATCAATGAGGCTTATATCGCGCATATTCCGTGGGTACAGTTCTAGGCGCTCTGCAGTGATGCCGTGTGAGATGAAATTTTATACGGCCAGTAGATTGCAGCCATTTCGGCGCATATTTACCTTTCACGGCCTATTATTCCAAGTCACACGGGTATATGTAGACAATTATTAACTGTGCCTAAGCAATTTTGCCAGGAAAGACCCTTTTGTCAATCGTGGGATCTTTAACGTGCACACCCAATGTAGTGTACACGGGGGGAGGGTTCGGACACCGAAGAGAGTCTGCACACAAAGTTGACTCTGAAATAAATTTCCGCCGAACCTGGGATCGAACTCACGCTGACAGCGGCCAACCGAATACAAATCCAGCGCGCTACCAACTGAGCTATATCCCCGCTTCCCTAACAATGTGAAGGGGCAACAACCGAAATGCAATAACGAGTAGTTTCCCTTGACGCGTGCCATGTGCTTACGATTTGTTTGTCACAGATTCACAGAAAAAGAGAGAGAAAGGTGTGTGACTGTGTGTGTGTGTGACTGTGTATGTATGTGTGTCTGTGCGAGCGCGTGCAAATACCAAGTCAAAACTCAAAATTTAAAACAACACCTTGATAGTTTTAAAAAAAATCAATTACAGCTGTGCATTCATGAAGGCTATTTTTTATGTAGTATTAATTAATACTGCACCGCAGAAAAAAAACCTCCTTAACATTTGGATTGGGAGTAAAAAAACTTTTTTTAGGTTAGGAAACACTGTACATGTAAACACACAGTATGCACGCGCACAACAACACAAGCTAACACACAGAGGCAATTTTTGTCTCCTTGTGTCCTATAGTTTTTGTTTGTTTCTTTCAGATGAACACTTGCTTCGCCTAAAGTCTAGTTTAGTAGGAGGCACAGGGATTGGAGATGAGGGTTTGCCAGAAGGTTTTGTGCGAGGTCGCTTCAAAGACGATTCCAAGCCTGCCACATTCAACAAGCTATGGAGCCCAGAAGAACAAAAGAGGTAGAATGCAAAACCTTCATCATCAATATTACCCCCCGCGGGTTAGGGGGAAGAATTTACCCGATGCTCCCCAGCATGTCGTAAGAGGCGACTAACGGATTCTGTTTCTCCTTTTACCCTTGTTAAGTGTTTCTTGTATAGAATATAGTCCATTTTTGTAAAGATTTTAGTCAAGCAGTATGTAAGAAATGTTAAGTCCTTTGTACTGGAAACTTGCATTCTCCCAGTAAGGTAATATATTGTACTACGTTGCAAGCCCCTGGAGCAATTTTTTGATTAGTGCTTTTGTGAACAAGAAACAATTAACAAGTGGCTCTATCCCATCTCCCCCCCTTTCCCCGTCGCGATATAACCTTCGTGGTTGAAAATGACGTTAAACACCAAATAAAGAAAGAATCATCATTATTTTTTTTAATTTACAGTGGATCCCCCTTTTAAGACCTTGATTTTTGTTTACTTTTTGTTCATAACGGCTGTAGATTTACCTCCATTTTTAAGACTCCCTCCTTTTAAAACCAGATTTTCTCCGATTTTTTCAGGTCATAAAAGGGGTTTCCGCTGTTGCCAAATTGTTTTTACTTGGAAAGGTTCTTCTTCTTCTTCTTCTTCGTTCATGGGCTTAGACTCCCACGTTCACTCATGTTTTCAGCACGAGTGGATTTTTACGTGTATGACCGTTTTTACCCCGCCATTCAGGCAGCCATACGCCGATTTCGGGGGAGGCATGCTGGGTATTTTCGTGTTTCTATAACCCACCGAACTCTGACATGGATTACAGGATCTTTTCCGTGCGCACTTGGTCTTGTTCTTCTTCTTCTTCGGCGTTCCAGACTTGGTCTTGTGCTTGCGTGTACACACGAAGGGCGTTAAGTCACTAGCAGGTCTGTACATAAGTTGACCTGGGAGATCGAAAAAATCTCCACTCTTAACCCACCAGGCGGCAGCGACCGGGATTCGAACTCACGACCTCCCGATTAGGAGGCCGACGTCTTACCACCACGCCACTGCGCCCGTCCTTGGAAAGGTTAGGAAGGCGGTTGTAGGTATACATTATTAGCAAGAATGAACTTGGGAACTGCACCCGCCCAGTTATGTGAATTCAAAGAATTCAATTGCAGCAAAAAGGTTTTCTTATTTTGTTTTATGGAAAAGAAGAGAGAAAAAAATTATTGGCTGAATTTGTTTCTGTCTGATGTCATGAATCGTAAAAAAAAGGTTCTGATCCCAGCGTACCATTCACTGTTTCATAACTTTCAAAACCAATTTTGAATCTGAGACACGTTCCAACCAATAAAGCAGTTATAGTTGGTAAGTTTCTAGACTCAATCAAGTTTTAAAAAAGCAAAATTAAAAAACAAAAGAAATCTGTACTCACCAACATTCTTTCCTTTTGTTTTTCAACTTTGTTCATCTCACCCCCAGTCATTTTGTTGTTTAGAATTTAAAAACACAGATTTTTTGGTTTTACAGATTGGATGAGCTACTTGTGCGCTATCCACCTGAGGAGATTGAAGCCAGGAGATGGAGAAAAATAGCTGCCGCATTTGGTGATCGCACTCCACAGCAGGTATGTGCATGCCTGAATGTATACATGCTTTTGCTTTTCTGATTTTGTTATTAAATTTGGCGATAACTGGATGCCTCTTATCCTGCAGGTTTTTCTTTATCATTAAAAAACAGTAATGAAAAAATGGATAGGGCGGGGATGTAGCTCAGTCGGTAGCGCGCTGGATTTGTATCCAGTTGGCCGCTGTCAGCGTGAGTTCGTCCCCACGTTCGGCGAGAGATTTATTTCTCAGAGTCAACTTTCTGTGCAGACTCTCCTCGGTGTCCGAACACCCCCGTGTGTACACGCAAGCACAAGACCAAGTGCGCACGAAAAAGATCCTGTAATCCATGTCAGAGTTCGGTGGGTTATAGAAACACGAAAATACCCAGCATGCTTCCTCCGAAAACGGCGTATGGCTGCCTAAATGGCGGGGTAAAAAATGGTCATACACGTAAAATTCCACTCGTGCAAAAAAAACCACACGACTGTACGTGGGAGTTTCAGCCCACGAACGCAGAAGCAGAAGAAAAATGTATATATACAGTCGAACTTGTCTATAACGACCACCCAAAGGACCGACCAAAACTGGTTGTTACAGATTGGTGGTCGCTATTAAAAGGTGAATTATATAGAAGAAAAACTTGTTGGGGATCCTTCAGTTGGTCGTTGTGGGCAGGTGGTCGCTTTCGACAGGAGGCCGCAAGGGCAGGTTTGACTGTATTAACTTCTTGCAAGAGAATTCCAGGGTGGAAGTTCAATTTGATCTTTGGACCCCAAAACAAAGGGGAGAAAACTGAGGATACAAGTTGCTTGTTTTATTTGTGCCTTTTAAGCCATGATATGCTAGGAGACAGGCTTAGCCTATGTAGCATATGCTAGGAGACAGGCTTAGCCTATGTAGCATATGCTAGGAGACAGGCTTAGCCTATGTAGCATATGCTAGGAGACAGGCTTAGCCTATGTAGCATATGCTAGGAGACAGGCTTAGCCTATGTAGCATATGCTAGGAGACAGGCTTAGCCTACGTAGCTTTCTTTAGTTTTCCACACCTTTGGACTCGAGCCTAATTTTCTTTTCTCTCTTCCCTGCATCTGCTAGGACCAGCCATGTAACTGCGGCCAGTTGCATTGTACAGAATGTTGGAGATTTCTCTGCTTTATACCAACGTCAGTTTTATTTTTCCTCTCAGATTGCAAGTCGAGTACAGAAGTATTTTGAAAAGCTGGAAAAAGCCAAGTTGCCTATACCGGGACGAGCGCCTAACCGCCCTTCAAGGATCAAAAGAGTAAGTTGCAAGTGTTGCTATGCATTGGTGGCAGCAAGAGAGGCAGTTGGGAATAACTCTTTTACATCCAAAAAATGTGTTGGTTTTTGTGGTTTTTGTGTGTGTGTGTGTGTGTATGTGTGTGAATGAATCTTTTACATCCTTATGGTGAGACTGTTTATATTCAGGGCGGCTTTTAGTTATACATATAAGACTCAAGAATCATATTAGTTAGTACAGGTATTTCTAATGTTCATAATGTTGTTGTGTTCCATTTGTTAGCATGTTCATGTGCCACCACTGTAACTTCTCAGATTGATTGATTGATTGATTGATTGATTGATTGATTGATTGATTGAACAGATATGCAAGATGCAAGAATAATCCTGTGCTGCATGCAGATCCTCCTAGTTTTACCTTCATTCAGCTTTACATTTCACGATAAGTTTCTGCATCTTTTTTTCAGCATTGCCATTTTAATCTTGGATAAAAAAATTGAATATGCACAAAGATGGCTGTAAGGAAGACTAGACCACTGTATAAGTATGTCCATAATTATTTTACAATCCACATTTAATTTATACAGATACAACTTTTTACAAATCACTTTTTTGCGGCAGGGGGGTCATCGACATCACAGGTACAGCTGGATGCCGTTCCGAGACTCCACGTTTCTGCAGTCATACAAACCCCCAGTTATGATGAATGAGGACGAGGATTACAGCCACGAATCGTCATCAGCTCAGGGGAGGGAACTGGGTTTCACAGACGGTTACATGGACTCAAACACTGGTTCAGAAGATAAAATGAGTGTGCAGGATGACTCCGTGAGTTGGGTTTATTTACTGTTGTTTGATTGAGTCATCATTGTAGGTACAAACTTTTGCTGAAAGATGAAATTTTTACGTTCAACTACATTTGAAAGCCCCGGCTGAAGGGTTTTTGTGTATTGGTCTGTCATAAACCGGCTCTAAAAGGTAGGTGTAAACCACATTTTCGCTCACTATTGGTAGTTTTTAGTTAAAATGGAGATTTCAGAATCTCATGTCTGAAGTGTATACGTAAGTACTGTAGGTGAATTGCCTTTTCTCTGTTTGTGTTTGACTGTAGCTGTATTAAATAACATCTTCTTACGTCAACTCACATATATATAGCAATTAACTTCAGTTTGATGCTTGGGCGGGGATATAGCTCAGTTGGTAGCGCGCTGGATTTGTATTCAGTTGGCCGCTGTCAGCGTGAGTTCGATCCCAGGTTCAGCGGAAATTTATTTCACAGAGTCAACTTTGTGTGCAGACTCTCTTCGGTGTCCGAACCTCCCCCCGTGTACACTACATTGGGTGTGCACGTTAAAGATCCCACGATTGACAAAAGGGTCTTTCCTGGCAAAATTGCTTAGGCACAGTTAATAATTGTCTACCTATACCCGTGTGACTTGGAATAATAGGCCGTGAAAGGTAAATATGCGTCGAAATGGCTGCAATCTACTGGCCGTATAAAATTTCATCTCACACGGCATCACTGCAGAGCGCCTAGAACTGTACCCACGGAATATGCGCGATATAAGACTCATTGATTGATTGATTGATAGACATTGAAGTACTGACCCTGGTAACAGGGGGAGGTAACTCCCAAACAAAAACAGACTTATTGTCAAGGTAATGGTAGTTACCTCCCCTTACCGGAAGCCCGCACATGTGCGGGATAGACTACCGGTATATATTCATTCCCTTCTTCAACACGTGTGCATCAAGACGTGCTGAGTATTTCTACTAGGCTTTTTCAGCCTATGGCCTCTTGGAAAGGAAGCCCATTGACCCTACAGTTCTCTTGTGACTATCTTGCTACCTACCGCCCTGATATGGCCCTTCGTGGTCGGCTGGGCGTTAAGCAAACAAACAAACAAACAAAAAATCTTGCTACCTGTTGGTGAGATTGTTCCTGTTTCGAAATTGTTTTTCATTTTATTTAGCTGTGCCAGTTGTGAAATTTTTTCTCTCCGTTATTTCACGGGGTTTGTTTACATTTCATAATGGCGGATAAGAGCAGAAGCGCTGCCAAGCAGGTATCTGTTGTTAGTTCTCCGCCGGGCAGTTTCAGCTAAGTCCAAGTCTAAGGCTAAGGCTAAATCTCAGGCAAAAGATAAGGTTTCTTCACCTTGCGCAAAACCATCGGTGGTGAAGGTTTTTAACCCAGAAAATAATCAGTCCGTGCGAGTCGAGATTGACTCCACGCGCGTTTTGCCTCCCGTACTTTCTCCTGTCCCTGTTGAAGTTGTACGCGATTCCGGTTCCGCTTCGGCAGGGCAGGATGTACAAAGAATGACTACAGCAACTTCCGGCTTCAACCTTACGGGGTTTCTTACCCCGTCCTTCACTTCCGGTTCCGCTACGGTTGTTCCGGCTGGTGAGGGGCAGTACGTCGCAGCTTCCGCTCACAGCGCTTCGGCGTTTCCGGTCGCTGTTGCACGGGGGTATCTGTTGGCTACCACTGGTTCCGCTTCGGTGGTTCCGGTCTACGGTAGCACCTCTTCCTTGCTGGCTCCGCACAGTGCTTCGGCCCGCGGCGTCGGCACTTGGGGACCGTCATTTCTGGCTTCGGCCAATGACGGTTCCGGGAATTGGAATTCCGGCTCTATGCCGGATAACTATACCTTCGAAGCTAACGAAGGTGTAGAAGATGATGAGGAAGGGGACGACTCTTCGGAGATTGATCCCCAACTTCGCATCCCGAGCAAACTTTACGCTACGCTAGACTTAGCCGCTGAGGTGACCTCGAGGTACTTTGCGGAAGGTGTGACGGCTAGTTCCAAATCTACGGCGCCACCTCCTTCCGCTGTGGGAGATTTTCTGGTCGCGAGGGAGACTACTTCTAAGTTCCACTTCTTAGAGTCCCCATCAATCGCTTACGAGATGGCTCGGGTTGTGGGCACTGACACCCAACCTCCCTTGCCCTTGTTGACCGCCCACGACAGTGTGCCGCCATCAGCGCAACCTTGGCTGGCTTCTTCCCAGCAAGAAGCATCTCTCTCGTTTGCACATCAGCGCAAAACGCGTCTTTTTGGCAAACCTAAGAACTTGATTTCTACGTTCTCCCTTCCGCGAGCTCCTCTTCCGGTTACGCCGGAATTGGCCAGCTTACGGAAGGATGGTTATAACAGAAAGAAGCTTTCCATTTGCACTGAACAGGGCCTCTTGGACGTTGAGGAGACCGGCAGGTACTCTCCAGAACTGTCCTCAGTGGCTGAGACATTGATTCGATCTTTGTCTCGGTCAATTACGTCTTCTCTTGAACCTTTTAGGTTCCAGGACGATTCGATTGAACAAGATGCCGCCATCCTTTTTGCGGCCTTGGCAAAGGTTACGGCTGAACAAATAGCTACTTCAGCCAAGCTGTATGCTCAAACCATCTTTTGGAGATGTGAGGCTTTGCTAAAAGGATCAAGACTCACAGAGAAATCTACCATTGAATCTCTGCGACTCTCTGCCTTTGTTGAACACGCTTTATTGGGCCCTCAGTCTCTTGAGGCTCTCACGAGACAGTCTCAGGAGGCTAAAGACCTTCACTTTGTAAAGCTGTCTGAGTTAGCAGTCAAACAGCATCAACAGAGACGGAGCGGGCCAGCGCCTGCCTCGTCTTCGAACAATTCTCAGAAGGCTAGTCAGTCGGGTAGGGGTGACGTTCGTACGCGCCCCTATCCGAAGAAGCCTTCGTTTGGCAAGAGGGGCTCTGGGCGCAAGCCCAACCCCCAATGAGGCACCCCCGATCACGTCACTCCCCTGGCCCCTACCCCTTTGGTAGCGGGCGGCCTCTCCAGGGCCTTGCCAGCTTGGTTGTCCTGGACAGACAATCTCTGGATTTCGGGAGTGATTCGGTCGGGGTTCCGGCCGACTGCTCTGGTTGGAAGCCAAGGCTCCTCTAACCAGAGCTCCGTCCAATTTCAAGTTCCCTGCCAATCCGGAAGCTTGTTCCGTGATTCAGGCAGAGATTCTCCTCTTACTGCAGAAGCAAGCTGTAGAAGAGGTCGTCGATCGCCACTCCCCGGGGTTTTACGGAGGACTTTTTGTCGTCCCAAAAGCCTCAGGGACCGGCTTTGGATCTGTCCCCGTTGAATGTTTTCCTACGGAAAATCAAGTTCACGATGGAGACTCCTACATCGGTCAGGGAGTCACTTCGTCCTTCGGATTGGGTGACCTCCATCGACCTGACGGATGCTTATTTCCACATCCTGATACACAGGTCAGACCAGAAATGGCTGTGGTTCCTGTGGGGCGACAGGTTGTTTCAATTCAAGGCGCTCCCTTTCGGACTTTCACTCGCGCCTTGGATTTTCACCATGGTGGTGCGCCAGTTCTGCGCACTAGTGCGACGGCAGGGGGTTCGTCTCAGAGTATATCTCGACGACTGGTTGATATTAAATCAACAAGAATCCTTCTGCCAACAGCACACCCAGCTCGTTCTGCAACAAATGCAGGACCTGGGGTTCTCGGTCAACAGAGCGAAGTCAGACCTGATCCCCTCACAAACTTTCAGTTACCTGGGAATGGTCTTCGACATCCGCGATTGGACCGTGCGTCCCTCTCAGCGGAGGATCGACAAAATACAGGACCTTGTGACTGCTTTGTCGGATCTTCGATACGCACCAGTCAGGGTTTTGGCTTCGCTCCAAGGCCAGATGGAATCCATGTCCACTCTAATCCATCTGGGCAGAGTTCACAAGCACCCTTTCCAGGCTCCTCTGAACTCAGCATGGGATCCGGCCTCTCAGGGGTGGAACGTTTCAGTCCCACTTCTCGGCTGGTTTCGGGAGACCACTTGACAATGGCTGGACTTGCACTGGTTGACTCAGGGCGTCCCCATTTCTCTCCCTCCTCCGAAGATGCATCTTTTTTCGGACACGTCTCTGCAGGGTTGGGGCGCCCATCTCGAAGGACGCACGACTTCGGGTCTTTGGACTCCGACTCAAAAGTTGTCTCACATCAACCATATCGAGCTAGAAGCAGTTTTTCTGGGCCTTCTCAACTTCGTCTCCTCTCTTCAGGGCAAGCATGTGTTGGTTCACACGGACAACACTACGGTTGCAGCGTATCTGAACAAACAGGGAGGTTCTCGACCTCTAACCCTGTCCACCAGGGCTTGCGAGATTCTTTCTTGGAGTTTTCAGCACAAGATTGCGATCTCCGCAAAATATCTGCCAGGTCAATTGAATGTTCTAGCCGACTCTCTCAGCCGGTCATCACAGGTCCTCCACACGGAATGGACCATCTCACATCAGGCGCTTCTGCGCCTCTGCATGCATGTGGAGAAACCAGTCATAGATCTGTTCGCCACACGGTTCTCTCGCCGTCTGCCGATGTTTGGTCTCCTTATCCAGACCCGGAGGCATGGCAGGTCAACGCCATGGAGATAGACTGGACAGGGATGAGAGCTTACGCTTTCCCTCCCTTCCCTCTACTCAGCAGAGTCCTAAGGAAGGCCGACCTAGAGCGGCCATCCCTGATTCTGGTAGCTCTTTTCTGGCGGAGCCAACACTGGTTCCCAGATCTCCTGCGCCTCTCCAGCGGTCCTCCTATCCCTCTCGCTCTCAAAAGAGGAGAGCTTCTGCAGCCCAGGACAGGGGTTCTGCATAAAGACCCTCAGCTCCTTTCCCTGCACGGCTGGACACTGTTAGGAGATCATTGAGGCTCTCTGGAGCTTCAGATCTCACGCTCGATCTTGTCCAGAAGGTGCACAGGAGCTCTACAGCTTCTGTGTATTCTTCCCACTGGTCGTCTTGGACCCAGTGGTGTGGGGTTAACGGGGTAAATCCCGTCTCTCCCCGTTCTATGGAAGTGGTTAATCACCTTGCGAGGTTATCCTCCCAGGCCTGTTCTGCGTCGACTCTTAGAGTCCGACGTTCTGCGATTTCAGTAACGCTCAAACAGCTTGGACGCTCCATTTCTTTAGGAGGCGTTATCGCTAGCGTTATAAAGGGTTCCGCTCTCAGTTCCGAAGTCGCTAGAACTTCAGTCCCAGCTTGGGATTTATTGCTTGTTTTGGAGTTCCTCAGGTCTACAACCTTCGAACCGTTATGTGAAGTAATCCTTCCCAATTTAATACTTCACGCAGTAAGGATATCGCAAAAACCTCGCTGGCTCGATGGTCTTCCACACTCATTAAGCAAGCTTATCAGTGGTGGCAGTCTGAGGGGGGGGGGGGGGGGCGTTCAGTCCTTCCTCTACGTTCTCCCAAAACTCACGAGTCCAGAGCTTGGGCCGCTTCTTTGGCGGTTCTTCGATCCGGCAGGATCTCTGACGTTCTCAGAGCCGCTTACTGGGCGTCTGAGGACGTATTCTTGACCTACTACCTGCGGGTCATCTCCAGTACCCGCCAGGATGGTAGCAGTTGCTTACCAGCAATGGTTGCCGCAGGCCAGAGACTTACTAGAAATTAATGTGAGTTTCCCGCCACCTTAAGTAGCAATCTACTATATATGTGAGTTGACGTAAGAATATGTTATTTAATCGAAAATTTCAAAAATAAATTTTCATTTAATTAATATACTTACTCAACTCACACAGTAAATACCCTCCCTACCTGCCCCGCAAACGTTGTATAATGTTTTGAAGGTGGTGTTTTTAGTGGGGAATGAATATACCGGTAGTCTATCCCGCGCATGTGCGGGCTTCCGGTAAGGGGAGGTAACTACCATTATCTTGACAACAAGTCTTTGTTTTGTTTGGAAGTTACCTCCCCCTGTTACCAGGGTCAGTACTTCAATGTCTAAGCATCAAACTAAAGTTAATTGCTATATATATCAATCAATCAATCAATCAATATGAGGCTTATATCGCGCGTATTCCGTGGGAACAGTTCTAAGCACAGGGATTTATTTATTTATTTTTTATTTTTTTTATATTTTTTTAATGCAATTTATATTGCGCACATATTAAAGGCGCAGGGATTTATTTATGCCGTGTGAGATGGAATTTTTTTACACAATACATCACGCATTCACATCGGCCAGCAGATCGCAGCCATTTCGGCGCATATCCTACTTTTCACGGCCTATTATTCCAAGTCACACGGGTATTTTGGTGGACATTTTTATCTATGCCTATACAATTTTGCCAGGAAAGACCCTTTTGTCAATCGTGGGATCTTTAACGTGCACACCCCAATGTAGTGTACAACGAAGGGACCTCGGTTTTTCGTCTCATCCGAAAGACTAGCACTTGAACCCACCACCTAGGTTAGGAAAGGGGGGAGAAAATTGCTAACGCCCTGACCCAGGGTCGAACTCGCAACCTCTCGCTTCCGAGCGCAAGTGCGTTACCACTCGGCCACCCAGTCCTCATGTGAGTTGAGTAAGTATATTAATTAAATGAACATTTATTTTTGACATTTTCAATTTAACAGGTAGTTTGTTTAGCAATGTAGGTTTGTTTTCGTTTATCCAAGTATGTAAGATGCATATTTCTTGCGCTTTTTGTAATGACAATGAAAACATCAAATTCTTGTTAAATCTGTAGCTGTGAAAGGGTTCTCGCAGGACTGCTGACAGCATCAGCCAAAACCCCCTGTTAAGCCTGTGTTAAGTCTAAGATTCTGTGTTTCCAGGACAACGAGAGTATTCCAGAGCAGCTGACAGACACAGCGGAGTACAAGGAGCTAATGATGCTGAAGGAACTCCGCCAAGAAACAATGCAGGCGCTGGACCCCTCTCTGCCAAAACATACTGGTTTCAAGGTAAAGTCACTTGACAGATGTGTGTTTCTCAGATGTGAGATAAGCTAGGTTTTTACAAGATTCCGTGGTACATGTATGTTGTTTGGCCTCAACAAAAAACTTTTCTGTCATTTCAACAGAAGTCCCGAAAAAAATGTATTGTGGGGGTAGCGGGACACAAAGAACTGCATAAAACTTCCCAAAATTGCTGAAACTTTTGTTAAATTTGCTGAAGAAACTACAAATCCTGGCAAAATCCCTGAGGTAACATTTCTCAGAGATATTGCACAGTAAGGCAGGTAAGATTTAAGCAAGAAAAGGTGAGCACCTCCGCAGTTGCTTTCATGTAAGAGAGCATGGTGGCTGTGTGGATTTGACCAGCGTTCTGATGTTTGTGTGTGTGCATCAGCCTTGCGGGTCTGTTGAAAAATCAATGCTTGATAAAGAGCAATTGTATAGTTGCTTATTGCGTAAGGATGGGGAAAAATTTATCTAGTCTTTTTTTATAAAAGGAAGGCATGACGGAGATATGCATACAGTTTACAACATGAGATCTTTTGTGTCAAAAGTTATAAAATGCAGTAGAAAGAACAGAAAAGATAAGTGGTATAAAGGCAAGGCCTGTGAGTAAAGTAATAGGCCAGCTCTGATAAGCACCATGCACCACTCTCTCAGTGGGCCATATATACTGACCATATCACTTGAACATTTCCTCTTTTGGTCAGCCAGTTGGTCATCACAAGGAAGAATCGAAAAAAATGTGCCGCTTATTTTTGTTTTATCTCTTCCTCTCCATTTTACTTTAATTCTGAATCTATGGCTCCCTCCTAGACAAAAAAAGAGTGAAACAATTGAAATGCAAGTTGTGCATGGTTCGTTGAATGAGGAAATTTCAGCTACTATTATTCACAACCTCAGGTCAGTGATTGGCTGTATCCAAATCATGAGAATGCATTGACCGACAGAATCGTATCAGAAAGGTGCATTGAAGGTTCTGAGTACAGGGAAAGCTTGTGACTTGTATAACAAATATACCCTGAAAGTAACAGCAGTGATATTCTTTTCCTTTTCAGTGTGACAAGTGTGGATGTGAACCTATTGTAGGCACCAGGTGGCACTGCGTGGACTGTCCCTCTGCCGTCTCTCTTGATTTCTGCGAAACATGTGCTGATAAGTGAGTAACCTTAACTGACAACTGTAATTCTTCAGTCTGAATCAGTGGAAGTTACAGACGGTTTTAGACGACTGTTTTTTTCTTCAGAAGATCAAAATTGTTGTCAGCTGTGGTAAGGAGAGTTGCGCTTAGAAGCCAAGATATTTATCAGCTCAAGTACCAATGACTATTCTTTCTTTACACCACAAACAAGCAAAGTTGAAATGCTGCTGCCTCTTTAAAATGCTTGGTATGTTTGAATAGTTCATATGGGTCCACGCCCACTGAGCAAATGTCATTCCTTCTGAGTGAATGCCTACCGAGAGAAAACCAAATCTGCTATATTTGTGTGCTTGTGTATATGTTTTGAAAGGGTTTATAGTGTTCTCATACCCAGTTATTAAAACAGGATCGAGTCTCCATGATTTTGTGCACCTTGTCAGTATGGTCTAAGGGAAATAACCAATGTCTTGTTAATGAGATTGCTAATGGGATTGCTTCCCTTGCTACCTCTCTGTCATGGACTGAAAAGAAAAAGGCAAGGGCCAAGGCCACTTTTAGTAACTTGTGAGTGTGAATTTTGAATGCTTGGTGAGCTCTTGCATTGCTATATGAACTGTTCATTTTCTTTTTCAGCCTGGGCACTTTTGAAACAGCCACGCATAACTCAAGCCATCGCATCCGTCATGTGAAGAGAACATGGACTCGACCCACTCAGGACCAAGATTACATGAGTTTCAACAACATGCCAGGAAACTACAACTATCTAGACTCAAACTACATGCCTGCTAGTTAGCCCTGGTCAACACTTGTGAAGCACGTGTTCTCTCTCAAAAAAACAGTACCACAGAACTATATGATGGATTCAGGTGGCAATAAGTCAAATGTGTGGTGTGCTAAAACTTCACACATTTCTGTTTTGACTTGATATTGGCAAAAATGATTTTTGACACATTTTCAGTATTTTGCTTCCTATGTTTCATGATGCTTGGCTGCGCGGTCTTTTAATGTGAGTGTAGTGTACGAGAAGAAGAAAGCTGTGTGTTTAGCAGTACATTTATGCGAGTCTATGAGTAAGAGAAATGTGTATGTGTTCGACAGAGAATTTATACAAGTGTTCATGTAGTAGAAAGATATGTGTGTGACCCACAATGGATTTATGGCAGTGTATGAGTAGGAAGAAGGCATGCGTGTGTTCCACGGTGAATTTATGAATTATAGGGAATGCGGTAGAGTAAAATGCCCATAACATTGTGAGAAACTTGCAAGAAGTAAGCATTGCAACACACAGTATTACTTCTTGATTTTGTGACAAGAGACATGTAAGAAAGAAACATTACAACATTGTCATCCACCCTACTTTTGACACAGAGTAGTGCACACATTCATACATTGGGATTTAACAAATAGACAAGCAAACCATTTTATTTATTTGGTTTATTGCATCCTTAAACAATTTAAACACGTACTCTGTGACACTCCTTTAACAAATGAAAAACACTGCACTCTCGCTGCATTCATTCTGACATGAAGTGACTGCTGCCATAGCTGCTGCTAGTAGTCCAACAAATATCCTCTGCAACCATAAACAGCCAAAACATTAATAATCAAGACATAATACACAAAACTTGAAAGAAATTCATAAAGCATGTCGCTGGTCTATATTTTATCATATATATATATATACAAAGAGCGAACAATCAGAACTTGTTTCTTTCTTTCCTCCAACTGTAGCTCTCACTTACAGTGGAGTCCGGGTACAACGAATCTCAAGGGAGATGCATTTTAGTTCGTTATATCAATAATTCGCTGTAGAGTTTTCAACCTCATGAGAGGGGTGACCACACCACCCCCTCCCCCATACACTCACACAGAGACACACAAACAACAGGATTGAGTCTATGCTAACCACTTCTTGTGGCTACTAAACAATAACAACAAACTCCTAATATTTC
Organism: Littorina saxatilis; assembly: GCF_037325665.1. Taxonomy (NCBI): domain Eukaryota; kingdom Metazoa; phylum Mollusca; class Gastropoda; order Littorinimorpha; family Littorinidae; genus Littorina; species Littorina saxatilis. The sequence continues at coordinate 16,056,803 of NC_090259.1, forward strand.
TTTAAACGTTCTGTAAAAAATGATTTGTATGAATGGAGTTGAAAAGAAGAGGAGGTCAGGCACAATACTGGGCAAAAAGTACAAAATGAATGGTAACCACTTTCTGGATTTTTTTGTTGCAAAGAACTGTTTTCTTCTGGTTGTTAATGTTGTTGTATTGTGATTAAAGAGAGAATAAAGAATTAATATCATTTTACAGATTATTTTTTCTGTTGATGGTTATTTTGTTTTTGATTATTTTCCATTGAAAATACAACTTAAAATGGCCACTGAAACCTGACAAAAATGAGTGATCTTGTTTGAGAAAGCACAATGGTAAGTGAAGCAGTTTGTAGTGTCATGTTTGTATTTATTTTGGTCAAACTAAGTGTATTTAACAATTAGATATGCTCATTTTTTTTCTTTACCGTATAATGTGTCGTTAGCGTGGACAAAAAAATTGCATTCTGTAAGTAATGCTTCGTGTCTCACTTCACACGCTGATCGAAGTCCATACCATCATCATATCTTTCACATGCAACTTGATATTTCCACTGATAATTGGAAGTTACTGAATAAAATGACACAATCTAGCACAAATAAAAGCAATCAGAAGACCTAGGGTTGTGAAAGAATGTGTGAAAGGCAATATCCGACGTTTTGCGTCACTGCGTTACTTACGTTTTTGCACTTCCAAAATCTAACGTGAAGTCGACACAGGCACACGAACGAATGTCAATCGACTCAATGCACTGCGGAAATTTCCACAGATTACGAATAAATGGCCTTCACCTTTACCACAATGCATTGAGAGGAGGTATTTTGACCTGAAAGTTGTTCGTGTCTTTGGCGTTTCGCGCAAACTTACGACATCTCAAGAGTTTTTCAGACAGACGAACTTCAAGAATCATCGATCCCTAATTGATTTTGCTGAGTTACCCAACAGGCAACTACTTTTGTTCCTGTTTTATACAAAATCACCAGCATTTGTTTAAATTGATGCTGAACTTAGTGGATTTCGTTCGTCATTCTCGCCACTCTGCCGACATTTCTTGGTGTCTTTCAATACGAACGTCAGGAAAATTTAACCTTTTCTTGAACCAAAGTTGATATTTTTGTGATTGACTTAAAGTTTCTTCGAGTTTGTATAAAGAAAGCTCTGAAGGGGAAATTTTAGTTACATTTTCCTGCATTTTAATAGTGTGGCTTGTTTTAGATTACGTTCGTATTTCTGACACCATTTTCGTTTCGTGTCACTCGAACCAACGCAATCAGCAATTCAGTTCATTGTGGTAGATGGCAGATACAATGTAAATCAAAACATGTTTACGTATGTTATCTTCTACAGAAAACAGAAAAAGAAAACAAGCGAATAAGAAAAATAATCAGTTGTGAAACGATGATAATTGATGATGTTGGTAATGTTGGACACAACAATTCAGGTGTCAAAAATAACTTACGTAATAATTTTCAGACTTTGCCTGTAACTGTGAATATTTGCCATTGTTGAATATTCAAGTATGATTTGATCATTTCAAACTGTATCAGGAACCTCTTACACACCAGACTAGATTTCAAGAGTACTAGAATTCAAGCATAACAGACTTCACAATTTTGGTGTCTTCATAACTTACGCTTGGTGTCTTCATAACTTACGCTACATCTGATTCACTTGCCATATTATTTTCAGGCCTTCACTTTTGTTTTCAGTTGTGTTGCATGGTCTACCAGAAAGGTGATCAATTAAATCAGCAGCATTACAATGCTGCCTAATCTTGTTCTTGTACAAAAGTGATGGACTTGCCAAATGATGTAAGTAATGGTGTCTTCACAACAACTATTTCTTGCTCAATTGATTTACACAAAATGTAGGTGCTGTCTGGCTGGATTTTATGGATAAAATGTAACTCAAACACTAGACAAAATCAAAGATTCCAAAAGTTTTAACTTGATAGAAATATCTTGCAGTTGGTGTCCACCAAGTACTTACATCATTGTCCATGCATACCTATGATTGACGATCAATAAAGGAAAGAGACATGAAGGCAATTATGTTTTGACTTTTATTTCCGGTAAAGCTGTGTTTTAGCTCCCATTACAATCATAGACTTTTCCATCTGAGCATTTTTTATTTTTGATGCTCATGTCAGCATTTCGTTGCTCAGTATTGTGCCTGTCCTCAGAGATAAAACAAGAAATTCCTTCAAGGTAGGAAAAACACCCCCGTTGGTCAAAGGGAAATAACCATTCTCACTGCACCCATTCTCACTGCCACCAACTGAGAAGGTTATTTCCCTTTGACCATGAATATGTTTCTCTATAAGTCCTTGTAGAATCTTAATCCACCAATAACTCCCTAACCGTGTGTTTGACTGGTCCCAATTTTTGTAAGGACCGTCTCAGGAATGTATAGAACCTGTTCACCAAGTTTGGTGACGATCGGTCCGTTCATTCTTGAGATCTATATGCGAACACAAACACACAAACAAACAAACAAACACATCGACCGAAACCTATACACACCCCTATACCGGGGGTGTAATAAATCCTCAAGGCAGTGACCGCACTCACCATGCACTGACATAGGAAAGCAGCCACACAAACACAGCACAGAGGCATGTGTGCAGATGCTTTGCGACAATAACCTTGAAAACCAGTTTGAATAAAAAGCAGCATAGAGCTGCATGTCATAATCAAGTTATTTATTTTCTTTTTGTCTGGCTTTATTGACTGCATGCCGATCTTGTGGCAGTGACTTTTCACTCTTCAGTCGGAAATACACTAAACACAACACCGCTCTCACTCTCCCTCGCTGCCTACCCTAAAGCCGTGACAACTTATGCTTGGAAACTGTGTGGAAGAGTGCACCTCTCTATTTCTCTCCAATGATCTTCCTGCTGACAGTGACACCAGACACCCCACTGAGTTTAGCCAGCTACCCCCCCCTCTCTCTCTCTCCCTTCCCCCAGCCATATATGAAAGGAGAACCACCTCTCATAGCTAAAACTGGGTCAATGAACCCTGGGAAGAAGGTTACTGAGTGTCTATAAACAAGGCCACCCAGCTGCCTTTGATCTCGCCGCACAGGCAGATCGTTGTCGCCTTGTGACTTTTAGAGACAAAGCGGCTCTGGGGCGATGAAAACGTGTTTGTGCCCGATGTGTATTGGTGTGTACTGAGCACAGTCATAGCTTAGCAGCTGATCGGAATAGTGAAAACACAGTGGCTGTGGCTGTTCCGTGCACCTCCCGCGGTTTGTTCAGAGTTCGCTCATCACGCGATGTGCACATGTGTTTGTGTATTTTTGTCTTTGGAGACAATTATTGACATCAGTTCGTTGTAGCCTTGTGACTTTTAGAGACAAAACGGCTCTGGGGCGATGAAAACGTGTTTGTTATAAGAGGGGTTCGTTATGCAAATGAGTTCAAAAGGTTCGTTGTAGTCGGAAAGTAACAAGTAAGAAATAGAAGGCTGTCTGCCGGGAAATCAATGGCAGTTCGTTAAAAGCGGGATTTCGTTATACCCAGGTTCGTTATAGCTGGACTCCACTGTACTGTATTTTCGTGTCTGTCTATCCCGTCTAACCACCAGCATACACTTATGAACTTTACTTGCCTTACAAAAAACAAAACTAATCACACTCACTCGCAGTGATACAAACACACAAAACAAAGACAACTAGCAACAAGACCAACCAACAAATAAAACTATTTTATAAAAGAATCTCGTGGTCTTAAATTGTGATATTTCCCTTACACACAATCACATCACATTAGCATCCTCAAAAAACAAAAACAGAAACGTCTTGCTTTCCTATGTTCTCAAGAATCCATCAAAGACAAATATCTGACAGTTGTGTAGTTTGTGTCATGGCGAGCAAGGAGATTTTGTTTTTCTCCAACATCAAATGAAGCAAAATAACTTCCAACAACAGATAACGGAGAAAATACACAACTTACGGCAGCTTGATGCGCATAAAGACCCTGCACATGAAGAAGGCGATGAGGATGGCAGCAAAGCCCACACACAGGAGCAGAATGCGGTTCAGCCGAGGCATCAGCGGCTTGTTGACCTGGTCGAGGACGATGAAGCCCAACCCGCCCAGGGTGAACATAAAACTAGAAGCCAGCCCTTCCATGATGTATTGGCCGTTCACACGGTATGGCATGAATGCCACCTGTTTTAAAGACACAGAATAAATATCCATGAACCATAAGTATGCAGGCATAATCTGATGCAGAACCTTTAGACTGCTGAATAGACATTTTATCCCTTCACTTGGAGACTTACAGATTTATTTTGTGTAAACCTGTGTGAGTGTGCCCATTTACATGCATTGCATGTCCGTGTTTACTAAAAAGAGCAGCATGCAATGTTGCTACAGTGGTACCTGCAATGTGAGGCCCCTCTGATGAGTGGACACCTCCCATGAAAGGACACTTTCTGGAAGCCCTTTGTCTGTTATCTTTACCAACATATATATAAATATATATATGTCATGACAGGCCACCTGCAATGTAGGGCCACTTTGAACTGGTCCCAAGGGTGTCCTTTCATAGCAGGTACCACTGTACTCTTAGTTGTAGGCGTTCATTTACAAGAAAACTGAAAATGTATACTAAAAACTGACGATACCACAATGATAGAATGAATGAGAGTTACTGCTGTGGTGGTGTTCTGTGGAGTTTGTTACAAGGGTTACTCTAACTATTAATTAGTACAGAACTGCTTAAACTTAAAGACACACACAAATAACGAGCAGCGCTTCTGCCCTTTTGGATTTGCACTAAAACCCAAACTATCATATTAATTATTATGTATCAGAACAGTCGGTAATTCATATTTTAGAAAATTTGTTTAATGCTACAAAAAAAGGACGTACAGGCTTGCTGTTTCCTCTTTCATCTGTTGTTGATCCAATGCTTGGTGGTTCGTTGATGACATCATAGATAATGCCTGCAAATATAAACAATAGCAATTAGAATGGAATTTGAAATCAACAAAAACACTGATCCATCGGTAATATCCCAATTTAGTCCCATGAGAGGTTCATCCTTACACCAAGTGTTCCAATCTTGATCAGTCAATGTTCCTTTTTTCTCTCCAGAATACGCCCCTCCACAGGCGGCTTATTCACTTTTTCAGGTGCATATGCTGATCCACCATCATGTCTCCACCGTCCTCAATAAATTAGGACAAATCAATCATGCCATATTTTTACTAATCCAGCCAGTATTCTATATATATTAATCTAGATTTTTAGCTATTGACTGCATTTCAAAGAATATATTGCCCGTCCTACAAATTTTGGAATGGGGGTAGTTACTGAATACTGTAGATGGTACTTATTTCATGCAGGCATGCAAACACATCCCAGAACCATTACAGCAACTATCATCTTTGCAAAATATTTGCATTACAATGAGGAACTGAGCGGATTACTTGTTCATTAATCTTTTCTTGCACTTTATCAGTGCCAGTGGCACTGGTATAGTCAGTATTATAGTGCTTGGGCTGTCCCATTACCCGTTTGGTAAAGAAGGAAAACTCAAGTGCAATAAATACCTCCTGTAACCAAGAAGTATGAAAGCAGTACAAATGCAAAGACGACCATAGCTGAAGGTTGCCTCAGCCATGTTGGCTTCTTCAGTTTAAGGATTGGCAGCTCAAACACTGTGAATGGTACGCTGTAAAGGGCCTCCATGTTGATGTGGCAAACGGTGAAGCTAGACGCACTTCCGTTCTCAGTATGTCTCTATTCTCATTTTGTCAACATTTAAGAAGCTTTTATTTTTTAAAAGTAACACATGAAAAACAACAATTTACTTACAAAAGGTACCATTTAGATGTTAGTATCTACAAATCAGTTGCAGACAATCTCTTAAAAAAGATTTTCCTCTTCTAGCACTTTTCAATGTTTGCCCTTATTCTCAATCAGTACAGTTCTCTTTCCCAGTTGGGAAGTATCTGAAAACAACATGGCGGACTTACGAAGTCTGCTGTCGTTGTTTTCTTTCATTTTAGTAAGTATTGTGCGTGTTATGAGGATACTCTGATTTTAAATCGCATTTAGTGGATGCATGAAGGAGTCTATGTTTTAGACGTGATGTTTTTTTTCACTGAAATATTGTGCACTTAGCACAAGAGGTTGCTGAAGAGACCGGAGTGTCGAGCAGACCAAGCAACCGGTGACACGTCAGGAAGTTTTGAACAATGGAGGCTTCAAGAGTAAACAATATAATCACACAGGATATTGATCTTGGGTATTCAAATACGAAGATTCATAGTACAATTTTTAAAAATCATTCATGATTATGGAGAAAAGGAATTTATATGTTTGACAGTTATGTTAAACTTCTTCTTCTTCTTCCATTTAACGCCCAGGGTCAACGTTCTGACTATTAGTGGCGCTTTGGAGGGTTGCGGAAGAAAATAAAATTTGAAATTAAATGCAGTTTATTTTAGATTTGCACATAGAAACACTCAAACAGCTAACATAGAATTTGGTAGGACTCCACTTCAACTCCAAATCATGCTGACGTATGAGTGAAGTCAAGATTTAATGTGATTTTTGTGTGTATTCACAGGTTTATTATGGAGAGTGCAGTCAACAATTCCTGGAAGAATGCAGGGGTATGGGCTTTACCAACAACCTGATGTGCAGTTCCTGTGATGACCTGGACAAGTTCAACCTGCACAAACTCAAAGACGGCTGCATAGGGTGCTGCCAGCAAGACTCTGCCCCAGAACCAGAGGCAGAGGTATAAGATTAATGACTGATCTGTGTTATTTCATGCCTTGAATTTTTGTTACCACCTCTCCTTACTTTTTCTGCCAGCTCTGAGAATTGTCGTGTAAAAATGTTTGTTTTACTTTTAGCTGTTGTTCTTATTACTATTTTTATTATTTATTTGTATTCTTCCATTCCAACAGCAGAGACTTTCACGACTTGAAACATTTTGAATGTACATTTTTGTTTAAATTGGGCTTCAGCTTGCTGGTAGTTTTTGGTGTATTATATGTGATATCTTTTTATGGTGGTGACAAATGTGAACTCGTGCAGAACTTTTAGGGTTAGTCTTGCTTGTAACTATTTAACTTGAGTAGTTTCATCCGGTCAAAAAACATTGAAGGCTGCTGTCGCAACTCTTTTTCTGATGTTTGAAGTCATTAAGCTGCATTTGTACTGTTGTAATATGAACAATGGACGATATTTAATTTCAGGTGTTCCCCTATGCAGAACTGGCTGTGTGCGGATGAAAATTGGGAAGGTATCCTCAGGTGCAAGGTAAGTTGTCAGTGGAGACCTGTCACATTCACCAGGTCCTCTGTCTAATAATGCAGGCCATTATTCAGTCACACTCAGTGATAGACCATGCAGCGATCAGACTGAATCTAATAAGTAGTATTAATTTAGAATTGTGAAACTGAATCAATGAACAGTAATTCAGATTGTTCCTTTAAAAAAAATAAAAAAATAAATATAATGGCTGAAGAGAGTATAATTGCTCATGTAAGTAAAAGTTCGCTTGCAGGAATTCAAGTATATGTAGGAGTTTTAGTTCACAAACACTGAAGAAGATGATGGTTTGTAATTGTAGAATCAGACCCTGTGAGAAAAGTATGAGCAAATGTTTGTTTCAGTCATAATAAGTGTCATGTTTCACACCAGAACTGCTTTCTAATGACTTTCAGGGAGTCTTAAAATGGGGGTACATTTACAGAGGTTATGAATAGAAGGTCCGAGGAAACGGGGTCTTAAAAAGGAGGAAGTCTTAAATTGGGGGGTCTTAACAGTGGGGTTCCACTGTATTTAAGAAATCGAGTATAATAATAATTTTAGCTGTCACGTTTCTTTTTTCCCTGACTGTTTCAGCGTTTGTGAAGGGCGACAAGCCCCTTCAGTTTCCTGGTCTGAACATCAAGTACATGCGTGGTGCAGACCCAATCATTAAACTGATGGACGAAGACAACAACGTCCAGCAAACGTTTGGCATCGAGAAGTGGGATACCGATACCATTGTAGCCTTCCTGCAGTCCCGACTGAAGCAGTAAAGCAGCTGAAACGCTTGCTTGCTTTTGGTCCACACAAGATGTTATGAAATGAAGTTTGAAGGAGGGTTGGGGCCTCCTCTCGGACAAAATACATAGAAATCTCTTCTGCTGTGGCTTCTCATGCTGAAAATCAGATAGCAATTGAATAATTGGAATCAAGAACATCTGTCTCACACATGCTCACAGTAAATCAATACTTGCAATCAAAAAACCAACCAAAAACGGTGCAACATTAACTGCCTGATGTATGTCACACAGGTGTATCTTTCATCATCTCTGATGTATTTTGTCCGTGAAACAAACTTTCTGATGTATTTCTCAATGAAGCTTCCGCATTAAGCCTCTGTAGGTATGTGAAAGTGGATGAACTGAAATGTTTCAGGTCATTTTCTGACGTCTTGTGTCATTTTATGTTTTTCTATTCTGTTTTTGGGGGGTGTTTTTCTCCAATGCTTGCAGTTACAGGGTTGGTTTTAGGCTATCACATTTCCAGCACAATTAATTGCATTTGCTGCATAGATCTTTTTTCATGGGGAAATGATCCACATCTGTCTCCTTGGTATCATTCATTTAGCTCAAATTTGAGTTTCAATTTTATCCATTTTGTTTTGATGTGTGGTTTAACAAGGCTGTATACATTTTTAATGTTTACGATCAATTGTCAAATCAGTCTGCTGGTGTTCTGTTACTTTTGTTATTATATTTGCCACTTGGGTTGAGCAACTGTTATGCAAATGGACAGAGCTGAAGTTTGTCTGATATAATTCACGTTTGCTTAAGGTTGCTGGATTTAACATAGGTAATGAGGTTATTTTTGTGTGTTTGCTTTTGAATGTGCTTACCTGATGCCAGATGAGACTGACTGGGAATCTGAGAAATGGATGATAACATGAGAATAAATTTAAAGGGTTTATAGTTTGTGGTACATGTATGGTTAAATGCATGAGACTGAGAGTGTGTGTTTTAAAACTGAATAAATATTTCATGCTCTCAACATTCACTGAATCAAGAGAAGGTAGAAATTTCACATCTCACAGTTTAGCAGTTTATTGCAATAAATATATTTGAAGCCTAATATTGTAATAGTAATAACAATACATGACATGCTTCTATCTGTGAGTGGCAGTTTGAAGGTATGAATATAGCTGGATGAAAACTAGTCCCGAAGACTAGTAATCAACATACCAGGAACTGGTTGCAAAACATTTAAGTATTTGATTTACACATAAATTAGACTTGCACAAACAAATGATATCAAGTGCCAGACCGCTCACTTGCGCTGACAAAGTAAACAAAAACTTCATGCAGACTGCTCCCTGCAGACTGCACGGTAAAAATCAATTAACAAAGGTGAATGCTAATATAAAAGCAACACTAACAGCATCAACCAAATGATAAAACTTTAGCATCTATCATTTTAGCAAACAAGAAACCAGTCTTCCACAACAGTTAATATCTTACATGTAAACAGACTATTTTTCAACACCTTCACCATCATCATAAAATTTATGCAGTCACTAATTAAGAGCTGGTAAGTACAAATTTCTTACTTGCGGTTCCATGATTTGCAAGTTCATGTCAGGCATAAAATTATTTTTTCCAATTTTCTTATCGGAGTATCAGTAATTGCTCAAAGTGAGCCAATGAACTTAAATTAGCAAATTTTCCAGAAGGAAAACAATGGTATCAGCACATCTCATCAAGTAAATGGCTGATTTTTAAGACCAGTTTACTTCAGTAGTGCCCATTTCAAACAACTGGCATCTTCATTCAGGCATCTAAATTGAGTCATCTTTTCTCAAATTCAGTCGCCCATACTCGAATTCAGCCTTTTTTCCCAAATTCAGTCGCCCTTATTCAAATTCATCCATCTTTATTCAAATTCAGTCACCCTTATTCAAATTCATCCATCTGTATTCAAATTTCAATCTCGCTAACACCACTGTATTCCTTCAAGGCAAACATGCATAAAGTCACTGCAGCAATTCCTTCCGAGTATCTCCATGGGTGGGAATGAAAAATGTCATGAATCCTGAAGAATTTTAAGGGGTGGGGGGTCTGGGGGCCCCCAGACGCTGAAGGATTTGTATAATTAACAACCAAAAAAACGTCGCCACAGACATTACGAATCCGGATTTCCGGAATATACCGGAAGAATCCCACCCATGTATCTCTCTTTTCCCTTTAGCTACTGCTACTAGTAGGGCGGAAGATGGTGGCAGGGCTGTTGCCGTTGCTGTACACAGCCGAGTCGCTGGAGCTACTGGAGGAATCCAACAGGTTGCCGTCCAGATCCCACTTGCGGTAATGGTACTCCTGTAGGAAGAGAAAATGAACCCACTCATTGAGTCTGCAACCAAGACGAGGATACGACGGCAGGGCTAAGTTTAAATCTTTAGTGAATCTAAACACACAAAAATGGAAAATTTCCTAAATAAATTATCATTTAATTAATATACTTACCCGAATCACATTAGCATTGAGTCACCTGAGATGCTTATCACTGAAAAACGCTTACCCGGCTAAAGAATTTAAAGGGAAGCAACCCCATCACCAAAACGAAAGTGAAAGTAGCTTTGGTAATGGGCCAGTACACCGGGAGTTACCTCCCATACGGGTGTATGCCACGTCACTTCCTCTAGGAACACGTGCCTATTATCATACGGCTTTAAAAAATCTTAAAACCATAAGCGGGGCAGGTGGGAGGGAATACAGTATGTGATTCGGGTAAGTATATTAATTAAATGATAATTTATTTAGGAAATTTTCCATTTAATATCATATTCTTACTCCGAATCACATTAGCAGATAACATCAACAAGGCGGTGGGCTAGAAATGAATCAAAACTCACCATCAAGTTCTGGACAGGAACTGGCCTGCTGCTATGAGCGCTGGAAGGCCTCTGGAGCCATCCTGTCGAAGAGCTGTGACGTCCCGAAGATAAAAGTTTATGAAAACATCTTCGGAACGCCAATACGCAGTTGTCAGCACCTCCTCTAGACGTCTGGAGCGCAGAACTGCCAGAGAGGATGCCCACGCCCTCGTCTCATGGGCTCGGGCCGAGTCAAGTGGCAAGGAGGGCATAACCCCCCCCCCTCTTTGTGCGCCTCCACTCATAAGCCTGCTTGATGAGCGAGGACACCCACCGGGCCAACGTTACCTTCGACAAATCTTTCTCGCGCCTAGTAAGGAGAGAGATAAACAACAACTTCTGAGAACTAGACCGAATCGGCTGAGTCCGGGCTAAGTACAGACGAAGTGCCCTCACAGGGCAATTGACCGAATCGGGGTCACCCGGGGCCAACGCGCTGGTCAGAGCCTTAACTCTAACCAGCGGAGAGGCCTGCCCCGGAGACTGATTCTTGGCCAGGAAATCAGGCCGGAAACGCAAAGATGCGGAACCGTCCGGCTCAAAGGAGATATCTCCAGGCTGACCCGACAGGGCGTGGACCTCGCTACCCCGTCGGGCCGTAGCCAACAAAAGGAGAAACAGCGCTTTGCGAGTGACATTGAACAGACTGGCCTCGCTTAAAGGCTCAAAATCCGCAGAACGAAGGAATTCCAGGATTAAAAACAAGTCCCACTTGGGAGCGGGCAAACGAGCTTTAGCTTCCTTAAGAGCAGCCCCTTTAATGACTGCAGCTATAACGCCCCGGACTCGAACAGAACGACCAATCTGCTGAAGAGTCGCCGAGATAGCGGAGCGCCGGACCCTCAACGAGGAGACTGAGGCGCCCTGTGAAGACATGAAAGAGAGGTGGTTAGCGACCTGAATAGAGCGCGGAGCCACCGAACTCACCCCTCTAGCTGAACACCAGGCAGTCCATGCCTTCCAGTGGGAAGCATAAACTGAAGAGGTGGACGCTCTATGCGAGCGAGCCACCAAGTCCAGAGTCAAAGACGACGCCCCAGAGCGCTTCAGCGAGTCCCGAACAACTTCCACACGTGAAGCTTCAGAAGACTGGGCTCCTCGTGTGGAATGCCTGTTCGGGGCTGCACTAGTTCCCCTCGCACGAGTGCGAGAGGAATGGGGGGCCCTTGGGCAAGCCGAAGAAGATCTGGGAACCAGACCTGCGACGGCCACAGAGGAGCGACCAGAAGAAGAAGGGCCGGCTCCTCCATCTCCGCTTTCCGGATTACTCGGCTGAGTAACGGAAAGGGAGGAGTCTGAAGATCTGTATGTGCCCCCCAACCCTCCCTGGACGCATCTGTAAAGAGGTCCAGGTCGGGGAGGGGCACGACGATCGGAACACCTCTGCAGACCCACTCCGTGTGCAACCACGGAAGGGTCGCAGACTGGAACCATCCCTGCAAAGGGATGAGGGCGTCCCAGTCCACCAGAGGAGAGTCCACAAACGGCTTCAGCGCGAACTGAAGCGGACATTTGTGGACCCGGCCCAGTGAAACCAGAAGAGCCATAGACTCCATCTGCCCCAAGATGGAGGCGAGCGAGCGGATGGAAGCCATCAGGAGAGGTAAAGTGGAGCGAATCTGAGCTTGGAGCTTGTCCACCCTTCTCTGAGAAGGCTGGACAGTCCAAGCGACCGTGTCGAAAGACATCCCCAGATAAGTGAATGTCTGTGACGGGGTCAGCTCCGACTTTACCCGGTTGATCGAGAACCCCAACCAGTTGGATTCTCGAAGAACCGTCAGGGTATCCTGCGAACAGCCGTTCTGGGACTGGTTCATGATGAGCCAGTCGTCCAGATAAGCCCGCAGACGGATACCCTGGGACCTCACCAGTGCACAGACCTGTCTCACCACCATGGTGAAAATCCACGGTGCGAGAGACAGCCCGAAAGGGAGTGCGCGAAACTGGTAGATCTGATCTCCCCACCGGAAACGAAGCCATTTCCGGTCGGTCGGATGCATAAGAATGTGAAAGTATGCGTCCGTGAGATCGATCGAGGTCACCCAGTCTCCTGGGCGGAGAGAGTCTCGGACAGAGGCTGGCGTCTCCATCTTGAATTTTATCTCCCTCAAGAAAGTATTGAGGAGAGATAAATCCAACACGGGACGCCATCCTCCTGATGCTTTGGGAACAGCGACCAGACGCCCGTAAAATCCCAGGGAGCTGTGGACCCGAACTCTCTCCACCGCGCCCTTCTGCTCCAGGGAGGCAATTTCCGACTGCAAGACGGAACGTGCTTCCTGCGAGAAGGGGGGCTTGAACCGCGGAGGCACTCGGGTAAGAGGCGCCTTTTCCTCCCGCCAGAGTAGACGGAAGCCCGAACTCACCACTCCCACAATCCATTGGCTGTCTACTACCGACATCCAACGAGAAAGTGCCCGGGAGGGGCCTCCCGCCATCACCAAGGTGGAGGGCGGGAGGGAGGTGAGATCGGGAGCGCTTCATTGGGGGTGTGGCTTACTTCCAGAGCCGCCACGCCCCCTCCCCGATGCCGTCCTCTTCTTCCCACCACGAGCGGCCGGCGAAGCCTGCCGCTTCTGAGCTGGCTTGGGGTTAGACGATGTCTGAGCCTGCTTCTGTTTAGAAGGCTGAGACTGTTTCACCCCCTTCAGAGTGTAGTCAAGGAACTGACTGTCCTTGTTTGACTGAATCTCCTTCTGTCTGGCATCCAGTGCCAGCGGACAGAAGAGAGACTCCTCTGAGACCGGGGAGACTCTCAAGGTCTCCCTAGTAGCCAGCTCCGTGAATTGGGACTGCGAGAGGAAGAGATCCCTCCTGCAGAGTACCGCTTGGGTGTACTGCAGGGAGGAAAGACGCAATTGTTCCTCATTGACCTTGGCCAATGCGGTCAAAAGCGCAGAGACATCGTCCGCATTCTGTTCTTCACTGAGAGTGAAAGGAACTAGCGAATCGGTCAATGCCCGAGACAGAGCCCGAACGAGAGTCTCCGCAATGGAGGACAGTTCGATCTGCCGACGTCCAACCTCCTCAGCAGAGAGGAGGGAAGCCTCGGAAACCGGCAAAACCGAATCACGCTTGATCGGTTTAGTCAGAAGAGGCAGCAATTCCCGGGAAACCGGAAGGGTAGCCCTAGGGAGTGCAAAAGACGCCAGCCAATTCTGGCTCTGATTGGGCATGCCAAGCTTCCTATTGGCCGTAGGCACGAAGGAAGAGGCTTGGGCAGCTGAAGCCACCCACTGCTGAGCTGATTCCGGAACTGGACCAAAAGGAAGCAGTAACGGAACAGGCACTGGCCGAATACCACTCCCCGCATGTGCTGGACGAACCAGTGAATGCGAAAGTTGGTAAGCCACTGACGGAGACTCGGCGAACCGGAAGGAAGAAACATCCTCCTGTGCCGGCCGGAAGTCCGCCATGGCAGAAGGAACGAATGATGCGGAAGAGTCCGCAGCCACCACCCCTTCAGGAAAATAACGAGACGTTACTTCCGCCGCGACGTCAAGAACAGACTTGAGCTTCGACGGAAACACGCCCCGCGACTCCTCGCTGACCACTGATGGAGCATCAGAATAGTCACACGTGGAACCATGACCGAAGTCACCAGTTCCGGAAGCAGAAGCATGCCCTGGCAAACCGGAAACCGGAAAAGCCTGAGCACTAACGTCATCCTGCCGCCCAAAACCCTGTGAAGGTAAAGGGTAAGCAGGACGACCATCCGCAAAAACCGGAGCTGGATGAGCTGACGTCACTCCCCCGACTGAGTGGAGTGATGCCTGCTCAAGCCTAGGCGCTTGAAAGCCGGAAGGCGCACGCTGTAATCCACTATCTGGTATCCGGAAGGAACCACCAGAAGAGGAAGAAGCGTTTCCGGCCGAAACCGGAAGTGTAGTCAACGGAACCGCAAAATGCGGAAGTGAAGACTGCACTGGTTGACTTCGCGATCCGGAAGGACCGGAAGTCAGTGAATACTCCATCCTGCCGCGACCGCCGTAGCGTGCCGGAGCGGACGGATCATCACTTCCGGCAAGTGCCGGAAATGCGGCAGTCGAAACCGACTGCCGCCGCTGTTCGAACAAGTCCGGGGCCTCGTAGGTTATCGCCGGAAATGAAAGATCAGCAAGGTATCGGTCGTGACCCGATGCGAAAGAGCTGTCCCCCGAAGGAGAACGTCCAGGCGCCTCACGAGGGCTATCGGACCAGCTCTGCTTACCAACCGACGCTGAAGAGGGAGGACGCTGCTCCAAGCCGGAAGTGGAGGACAAAGACACGGAAGCCAATGCCCGGACGTCACTGCCAGATGCCGGAAACGCCGAACTGCTGGCGACGGAACGCTGAAATTCTGCCTGCACCAAGCTGCGGATTTCTGGAACCAGTGACTTTAACAGAGAGGAAACCAACGCACCTTGTCCAGGTGCTAACAAAGAAGACGAAGTCTCCGATGTAGAGACAGGTGCAGAAGTAACAGTAGCGCTAGGCGCCGCAAAAGAAGCAGAAGTAGTAACAGCGCTAGGCGCCGAAATTGGTACAGCCAACAAAGTGTTACGCTCTTGGTCTGTAACAAGTAACGTTGCTTTGGAAGAGGAAGACTTAGCCTTAATTTTCCCCTTGGGGTCCGACTTGCCACGGCGCTTGTCTGAATCAGACATGTTGACAACAACACGTGGCAACGCGAAAAAATTTACTGAAACATAAGTCTAAACGACTGGAAAATTCAGTAAACACACGCACTGATGCGTTAACAAAATACTATAGCTAAACTTGCCCCACAAGCAGAGGCACGGAGAGCTACAAACAAAGTCACACGAGCTAGAAAACTAACTCACACAACACAATGGCGACACGCAAGACACTGACACAAACGTCAACAACACGTGGCAAAGTAAAAAGATTTACTGAAACGTAAGTCAAAACGACTGAAAACACAGTAAACACACACGCTTACGCGTCAACAAAATACTAAAGCTACACTTGCCCAAACAGAAAGAGGGCACGCAGAGCTACTAGCAAAGTCACACGAGTTAGCTAACTAACTCACACAACAAAATGGCGAAACACGCAAGTCACTGACACACAAGTCCGTAAAAAACGGACAACGTACAGTAACGAAACAGCGCAAACAACCAACAACAAACGGGAACGAGCTCACCAAACTGTAGGCAAGGCGAGCAGACAAGCTGGGTAACGTGGCCGGCGGGTGTCACTCAAACACACAAGGTCAGCCACAGAGCGTCAAAAAGTGAACCGTCCTCTCCGAGGTGAAAAAGACGTATGATAATAGGCACGTGTTCCTAGAGGAAGTGACGTGGCATACACCCGTATGGGAGGTAACTCCCGGTGTACTGGCCCATTACCAAAGCTACTTTCACTTTCGTTTTGGTGATGGGGTTGCTTCCCTTTAAATTCTTTAGCCGGGTAAGCGTTTTTCAGTGATAAGCATCTCAGGTGACTCAATGCTAATGTGATTCGGAGTAAGAATATGATATTAAATGGTTGATTTATGAAACATTTTGATAATTGACGCTGCAGAAACAATTCTTCGATGGTTTAGTTGCGCTGATTGTGATAAGGTCCCATAAGTTTAAAGAGATGTATCAATTAAAAAGAACCAAGATGTCACTTTTTGACCCTGTCTTTCGAAGTGAAATATCTCATGTCAGAAGCCAAACAAAGCTTGAAAAGACGTCATAATGTGAATAATGGCATCACATAAAAATTCTGTCACTTTTTCTGCATGTCTTTAAAGGAAGTGACAAAGAATGTTGAGGACAAAGTTTGAATCAGTGATTTCAATATATCGGTAGTATACAATTAATCATAGGGTCACGGCCAGGCTGTGCATGTATCGGTATCATATATCATTAAACTAATTTTTCTCACACTCTCTGCTCACTTCAGTCACAGTCCTAGGCGGCACGAGGGCGGTTTGATCATCTCTCACGCTGTATCCAACACCTCCCAATCTTCTACCAGCGCTGAAACACATCAAAATGTCAAGTAGTAAAAATAAATCACATGAAATAAAGAACAAATGACGGTGATTGAAGCAAGCACAACTTGGAGAGCACTGCAATTCAAGTTGCTGAAGGCATTGAATAGCTTCCCTTTTAAATACTATACTCATTGTTGATGTTCATTTCATGAAATATGTTTTGCTTCTGGGTGAAGAATGTATGTACACACTATTACAAATGTAACCATTTCATTTTCAACTCCACCCTCAACTACACAATACAAAGGATATTCTTACAGACCAGCATTTATTTATTAAGGAGATTTCTATAGCGCATAACTAAAAGCACTATGCGCATCAAATGATCATTCTCAAACACACAACCTCTCTCTCTCCCCGCTTCCCCCATCTGTCTCTAACTTTCTCACTCTCTCTAACTTTCTCACTCTCTAACTTTCTCTCTCTCAATCAATCAATGAGTCTTATATCGCGCATATTCCGTGGGTACAGTTCTAGGCGCTCTGCAGTGATGCCGTGCGAGATGAAATTTTATACGGCCAGTAGATTGCAGCCATTTCGGCGCATATTTACCTTTCACGGCCTATTATTCCAAGTCACACAGGTATAGGTAGACAATTATTAACTGTGCCTAAGCAATTTTGCCAGGAAAGACCCTTTTGTCAATCGTGGGATCTTTAACGTGCACACCCAATGTAGTGTACACGGGGGGAGGTTCGGACACCGAAGAGAGTCTGCACACAAAGTTGACTGTGAAATAAATTTCCGCCGAACCTGGGATCGAACTCACGCTGACAGCGGCCAACTGAATACAAATCCAGCTCTAACTTTCTCTCTCTCTCTCTCAAATATACACCACAAAAAAAGCAACCTACATGATGCATCTGAATTTTTTCCAGAAGATGAAAAGTCCAACGATAATCAAAGCGACCATCACCAACACTCCGATAATGACGCCAGCAACAGTGCCGCTGCTTGTTCCGCTGGATTCTTGACCTGGAGTTGGCAGACTGACGTTGCTACTGTTTTCTGTTGAACTTAATCTATGCTCAAGCACGACAGTGGTGTCAGGTTTGGTTTCAATGCTGCAGCGATACCCGCCATACCACTGGGCACACCTGAAACAGGGAGGAAATTTAATGATTGCGAGAGGTGTTGCAGTCCTTTCTGTATTGAAAGACTTCCATAAGCACTATACTTGAGTGAGAATCCTAAATGCCAGATATTGTATATGTCACTCCTCCGAAAACGGCTTATGGCTGCCTAAATGGCGGGGTAAAAAACGGTCATACACGTAAAATTCCACTCGTGCAAAAAAACCCACGAGTGTACACAGGAGTTTCAGCCCACGAACGCAGAAGAAGAAGTATATGTCACGATAAAAAAAAAAAGAATAAAGTTTTGTTTAAACCGAAAGACTTCTTGCAATTAGAAAATAAAAACGTTGATACAGTCACACCTGTCTATAACGACCACCTAAAACATCGACCAATAGTTGTCATTAAAGACAGTTGGTCGCTATGGAAAGGTGAATAATAGAGAAGAAAAACTCGTCTGGGATCTTTCCGAGTGGTCGTTGTGGGTATGTGGTCGCTTTCGAGAGGTGGTCGCCAGGGCAGGTTAAGCTGTACATTAAAGTTTGTTCACAGTCATGAATGTTTCAGCTTGAAGTACAGAAAGTACTGCAATCTTTCTTTTTCTGAGTTTAGAACGAGTTTAATTTGTCTCAGTCATAGCAGTAAAAATGTGACCGTAGCAGGTTGACAGGCTGACAGAAACTCTTCAGGTGGGGCTTTAAAATTTACAAAAAAACTTTAATTCATGTAACAGTCTGAACTTACGTGCATAACGCTATGGCACCAAAAGGGTAACAGGTTCCTCCATTCAGACAATAACCCTCGCAGGGGTCACGGCGACCTTTCCTACGAGTGCTGTCCCCTCGCATCGTCTTTGGTGTGACTGTGTACGGCCGACTGCTGACGATTCCTTCGTCCAACAAAGGTCGAGGGGTGGGTCTGACATTTGTGTTGATATCTGTGTGGAAGGCTATTGGCACAGAGGAAGAAAGTCATTTTGTGGCTGTTACACTGCCAATCTTTCTCGTGCAATTTGAGAGGAACCCCTTAAGGTCAGACCGCACTTGGGACTATGTTTCACGGCTTACGCATTACCTTTCACAATTTTAAGTAGAGCAGGTTTTTGCCAAGCGGCCACACGCATGATTTTTGTTTTGTTGTTTCGGTAGTGCAGTTCAACTTGGCTCCTTATTCCACATGAAATTTCTTTGAAAAGACAGCATTCTTGTTCTTGAAGAACAACTTAAATGATGTGTTCCACAGTGCTTCTATAGAAGACAATAAGTTTGTAAATGTGTAAAAAAAAAAAAAAGTGAATCAATGCCAGCCATCTTTGAAATCAAAAGCCAAACAAGCGCAAGCGGGAGGGTTGGGGGGAGGGGGTGGGGGCGTCATACTCTCGCCTCCTGTGATTTTCCAAACAGTGTCACCCGCCGTAATAGAATATGCAATGTCTATGATTTTAACATAAGGCCATGATCACAGCGCTGTTCCAGAGAATGATACAGCACAACACGAGTGTGGCCGAGTGCATAACGCAAGTGCAGCCAGGCCTTTAGCAAATGCTTACAGAACCCTCCCCTTGGAGTAAACTGTGAGAACCCAGAAAACCATCTCCAAGGAATTCTGCAGGGCAAGTGTCATAAGATCAAGTATAACAGTAAAAATACATGAACAAAATATTATAAGGGGAAAAAAACCTTACAAGTTCAATACTGGCATCAAGCGAAAGGAACATAAGTTATATTCTAAAAACAAGAAAAAATAAATAAACATGAGTTATAAATCAATAAAAAAAACAGTCAGGGATAGAATTTTTCAACTTTGATTAAAAAACAACAACAACCAAACTCACTAAATGCACATAGACACTACACACAAACTCACATGCACAAAACTCCTGATATCACCAGTATAAACCAAACCTGATGACAATGTAACTTCACACAAAGAGAAAAACGTAAAGTCGCTATACCAGACGTTTCGCATTCCGTTGCAGACTTGTTTGGACACGGACAGACAGCTCCATACTGACCCAGAACGCAAAGAAACGGACATGGTGTGGAAGTACATGGGTTTTCAACTGCAGAGAAAACAAAATGAAACCAGTCAAGTAAAGCCAAATCAGTACATCTAGTCAATCTGTGGGCCTTGATTAAATGTAGATTTGTACTTAGTCTGCATCAAAACAGCATAACAACTGCCCTGAAATCCCTTAATCACAAAAAAACAAGAGAAATAGCATATACATTACTCTTGTAATCCCTCATATCGATGTAGTCGTGGAATTTTGAGGTAACTTGATTCTTGGTGATTGATGTTTTTGTGCACGAGAAATATTCTCTTAAAAACGATTGACAATGCATGATTTATTCTTCTTTTCATCTATCCATACCAGGAACAAATATAAAAAACTATTTCATAATAACAATAATCAGTTTTGTCCTTCTCCTGATAAGCTGTTTAAAACAAGGTACGCCAAAATTCCACGACAACTGTGCATGTGCATTTAAGATCATTCAACTTTAAAAAAAAAATAATTTGCTAAATGAGGGGAAACAACTGTTCCACATCTGCCTTCCACATCTGCCTCTCACTGGAAACCAAAGTGCAAGTGAAAATGAGAACTAATCAATTCTACCTTAAACAGCAAACCATGTGGACAACAGGAGCTACTGCATCTAACAAAATTCTGCAAATTAAAGGATTGCGAAATTGTTCGCACACCACAATTTTATTCAAACGTTCTATGCCGTCAGAGGCACTTAACTTGGCTCCCTGGCTCACTTTTCAGATCAAAGATTTCTTTAGCCGGGGTCGTGTAACTGCTGCTCAAATGAGGGTACCCCCAAGACATCGTTTTCAGATTTCTATCATAACCTCTGTAAACTTAGCCTCATCTTAAGACTCATTAGCCCCATCTTAAGACTCATTAGCCCCATCTTCAGACTCATTAGCCCCATCTTCAGACTCATTAGCCCCATCTTAAGACTCATTAGCCCCATCTTAAGACTCATTAGCCCCATCTTAAGACTCATTAGCCCCATCTTAAGACTCATTAGCCCCATCTTAAGACTCATTAGCCCCATCTTAAGACTCATTAGCCCCATCTTAAGACTCATTAGCCCCATCTTAAGACTCCTCCTTTTCAAAACCCGATTTTCCCAAAAGGGGAGTTCCAGTGTATGTGGGTCACTGCATCAAACTCTTCCCATTCGTGCTGACCCTGACCTTGAGCGTTGACTTACTGTTGGGAGCTGTGTGCACCACTCGAACATCCTCAATGTCAGATTCCATGGAATGCATCTCCGCCAGGACTGGGCGGGACGAGAAGCTTGAGACTTTGTGTACCACATGGCCCCCCGTCAGGTACAAATAGCCTTCGTAGATGTCCATGGCATGGAAATGCTGCAGTGGGAATCTTTCCAGCGTGTACCTGTAAATAAAGTAGCAAAGGTTTTTTAAAAGGCACACTCCGAATCAAAAAACAAGAATTGTTGTGAATGTTTAATTATTGACAAAACAAAACATTTACAGTACGTCGACCCAGTGGTCTTTTAAGCAGACAAGACAGACAATGAACTTATCTGAAAATCGTCAACGAATCTCACATGCAAGACGCCGGCGAGGTATTCACTGAGGTAATCGAGGTAATTAAAGTCCTTGTTAAAACTGTTCAGCTCACCGTCTCAGATCTGGCCAGGTGTCTACATGGGATAAGGCCATCCCTCCACTTGGTCACATTCCAAAAATCAACAGCTCGTGTGCTCTCTGGGAATTTTTGCATGAATTAACTTTAAATCAAAACAAAAAGGCCAACTCATCACAGGAAGCAGACAGGGTGTTGTTGATTTGTTGTATGTGTCCAAATGGAGAGATTGTCTTATCCCTTGGGGTTGGACACTGTAGTAAGTGGGGGATGGTCTTATATGGACACTAGTAAATGGGGGATGGTCATATGGACACTGTAGTAAGTGGGGAATGGTCTTATATGGACACTGTAGTAAGTGAGGGGTGGTCTTATATGGACACTGTAGTAAGTGGGGGATGGTTTTATATGGACACTAGTAAATGGGGGATGGTCTTATATGGACACTGTAGTAAGTGGGGGATGGTTTTATATGGACACTGTAGAAAGTGGGGGATGGTTTTATATGGACACTGTAGAAAGTGGGGGTTGGTCTTATATGGACACTGTAGTAAGTGGGGGATGGTCTTATATGGACACTGTAGAAAGTGGGGGATGGTCTTATATGGACACTAGTAAATGGGGGGTGGTATTATATGGACACTGTAGTAAGTGGGGGATGGTCTTATATGGACACTGTAGTAAGTGGGGGATGGTCTTATATGGACACTAGTAAGTGGGGGATGGTCTTATATGGACACTGTAGTAAGTGGAGGATGGTCTTATATGGACACTGTAGTAAGTGGGGGGATGGTCTTATATGGACACTGTAGTAAGTGGGGGATGGTCTTATATGGACACTGTAGTAAGTGGGGGATGGTCTTATATGGACACTGTAGTAAGCGGGGGATGGTCTTATATGGACACTGTAGTAAGTGGGGGATGGTCTTATATGGACACTGTAGTAAGTGGGGGATGGTCTTATATGGACACTGTAGTAAGTGGGGGATGGTCTTATATGGACACTGTAGAAAGTGGGGGATGGTCTTATATGAACACTGTAGTAAGTGGGGGATGGTCTTCTATGGACACTAGTAAATGGGGGATGGTCTTATATGGACACTGTAGTAAGTGGGGGATGGTCTTATATGGACACTGTAGTAAGTGGGGGATTGTCTTATATGGACACTGTAGTAAGTGGGGGATGATCTTATAGGACACTGTAGTAAGTGGGGAATGGTTTTATATGGACACTGTAGAAAGTGGGGGATGGTCTTATATGGACACTGTAGTAAGTGGGGGATGGTCTTATATGGACACTGTAGTAAGTGGGGGATGGTCTTATATGGACACTGTAGTAAGTGGGGGATGGTCTTATATGGACACTGTAGTAAGTGGGGGATGGTCTTATATGGACACTGTAGTAAGTGAGGGGTGGTCTTATCCCATGGGGTTGGACACTAGTAAGTTGAGCACAAAGCTGGAATTTTTTCAACAATTTACCTGTCTGTTCCATCCAGTTCGGCTGTCTGAATGGTGGTGGAGTGGGAACCAGGTTGCCAAGACTCCACCCAGTAGAATCGCTCACGCACAACGTCGAGGGTCAAAAGGTGATGCCTGGTTTTCACTCCGGTCATAACTCTGCTAAAAAGCTTGCCGTTCATGTAGGCTTGGTCGATAGCGTTATGTTCCGTGTCCACCCAGTACATCCGCCTGTTAACACAGAGGGACGGCGGATTAACACGACTTGATCTGAGTCATTGGTTCATTTAATCAATGTTCCTGTTATTCGATAATCTGCAAAAAAAATTCAATGGGCAGTCGAAAGATCACTGTTCTTGTCTCTTGGTTTGACTGGCTACCCTGCCAAACTGAACAATGTTTTCCTGTTTGAGCTGTTTTGCCTGTCTTTTGGGCAATTAAGTACTAGTTGTCAATGATTGTCATGGTGTCTTGTTTTGTTTTGTTTTTCGTCTTAAAAATTTTATGCATGTACATTTTTTTAGTGCCAATCCATGTTGCAGTTTCAGGGGAAAAACATTGTAAATGTAAAATGAAGCGTCTGCTTAAGACCGTGTAAAGCCCCGGCCCCCTACCCCAATATATTTGCACTAAGTTTTGAAGTTTCTAACTTGAGCTATGCCTATAGACTGAAAAGAAGATAAAAAGGTCTTTTTGGGATGAGTTTTCTTAAGGCATCTGCTTAAAATCGTGAAGAGCTGCTTCATTCCCTCTTCCTGCCCATTATTTTGGCACAAAGTTCTAAATTTTCTATCTTGAGCTATGCCTATCACTGAAAAGAAGATAAAAACACTTTTGGGATGAGTTTTCTTCTGCACTCACCCTCTGGCCTGATGAAAGATTAAGCCTGACGGTTCCCAGTGAACACTAGAGAAGATCTTGATGCAGTTGTCGACGTCCTCGTTGCAGACAGTCATGTCATAGAAATCTCCACTGCGGCTAATCAAGTAAATGTTCCTCGTCACTGAGTCCACTCGAATTTCCCTGATTTGCATTTTCATGACCTTGCGAAGAATGGGCGCGCCTCTTCCCTCCTTGTGAATGATGCTGTGCAATTCATTGTCACTCTGAAAAATACAAAATATTTGGAGTTTGTCTTTAGTATTCTGCACAGCTTAGCACATACAGTTGATGAAAGTCACCTACTCTGTACCAATAGACGATTTTCGGAAATAACTCGGGTTTGCATGGGTTGTGAACGAGTGTATACCCTTGTTTATTCCTGTCTGTGTTTCAGACACACCCCTCGCTAGTGATGAATTAATTGCCCCCTCCAATGTTCGTCCTAAAAGCAAGGGTATTCACTCTTTCACAACGTATACAAACTCAAGGTTTTTTTTGAATTCGTCTATTGGCTTTGCAAGAGTTCAGTGAGGGTATGCTTAATGGCAACAAAAACAATTACACTAAAAAAAATAAAGTGTTGTCTAAGAACAATGACTCACTGATGCCGATGCATAAACCAACATGTCTTCCTAAAGAGGAAAGACATCAGATTATTGAGGAGCAATATAACGATCAAATTACTGTGGATACCCCCATAAGAGGCTGACGTCTAACCACCCCCGCCACAGCGCCCGTCCTGATCTGTTATGACAGGGGGTTCCATTGTACATAATACTTATTGTGTAAGAAGAAGACCTTTAACTCACCGATGGTGATACGTAAACGAACATGTCGTCCTCAAAATTAGGCACACCAGAGCTTTCACTGTAAGTGTCCACCTTCTTGAGAGGGAAGACGTCGAAGCATCGCGGAGGAACGGAGCTGAAGACGAGCGCTCTGTTCTTCTCTCCATCCATCTGCACCTTGTAAATACCTCTCTCTGTGGACACCATCAGGTACGCTCGCTGATGATCTGGAGAATACAAGGATGAACAAATTTTAATACAGGTTGCAACATAGTCTGAAAAAAATGTTTTTTCTGCAACGAAGAAAATGAGGCTGTCTATTTTTTGCAGTTCAAACAGTATAATAACAAAAAACCAAGTGGGTCTGTTCTGGCACCTGCCAAGTCACCTACCTTTGGCGTGACAGGTTGTTTTGTCTGCGATCAGACTGAACCCATGCACACAGGTACAGTAGTAACTCCCCTTGGTATTGTGACACCTCTGGCTACACTCTCCGTTGCTCGATGCGCATTCGTCAATGTCTGCAAACAAAATCCGTGAGAGAAAATGTTAACAGGAACAACCTTCGCAAATATTGTCTCATTAACCCTTTACCACTTGACCCAAAGTCAAGCTATCCTTATCTGATTCCTGGACGATTTGGAAAAATCTTAGTTCAAGATCTGTTGATCGCATCAAAGTACATGGAAGAATATAGTTTATACAAACTCTGATCGCACGTTGTTGGTCTAACCACCAAAGTTAACCGGAAGTACATCACCGTTCTTAAGTTCTACATCCGTTTGATCGCGAAAGTGAAAGTGTGCGCAAGGTGTGTATTGGGCGATTTCGGGCGATTCAGGGAACGCATAAGGCACTTCCTCCGGGCGATTCAAGTGGTAAAGGGTTAACAAACAGCTATGAGGAATGTTAGGCACAGGAGAAACAAAACAAAACCAAACACATGTTTTGTCCACTGGGGTCTTTCTCATGCACAAAAATCAGAAGAAAAAAGAAGACGGACGACAGAACGGAAAGAAGAACCACAGGTTAACGATTCACACTTTATGACTCACAACCCCAAACTGACAGAGGAGGCTACTCCAGAATACAAAAAAATGTAAACAAACAAAGGGAAGGAAATATAGAAACGACATACAACTGAAGTAGACCCGGGTCTCGGTGAACCAACCACCCACCTGTACAATCGCGTAGATTGGAAGTGATCCTCATCCCCGGGTCGCAAGAGCAGACAGGTCCATCGGACGTCATGGTACACAGGTGTTCACAATAGCTTTCATCTGGGCACTCCCCATCGGCTTGCACTGTCTCCGCATCTGCAGGTAAAAGATTGTCAAATAAGTTCACAAGTGGAGTAAATCTGAAGGTGCAATATTTGTTTTAGCATTTTTGAAGTTTGAATAATTTAAGATAAAGAAGTCCTGAAGAAGTCAGCGACTGTTTGAAAAAAATTTCAGGAATAAATTACCAAAATTGTTTAAATAACTATCTAATATTTCCTTGCTTAGCCGGCCTTGTTTTTTTATTACTGCAAACAGTTTCTAAAAATATTCACGCAACCATGTGTACAAAAGATAAGAGCATCTGTCAACTCACAAAATTGTACAACTTGGCTGCTTTCTGTGCAGATTGGACATTTTCTATTGACTTTATCAATCAATCAATATGAGGCTTATATCGCGCGTATTCCGTGGGTACAGTTCTAAGCGCAGGGATTTAAAAAAAAAAATTCGATGCAATTTATATCGCGCACATATTCAAGGCGCAGGGATTTATTTATGCCGTGCGAGATGGAATTTTTTTTACACAATACATCACGTGTTCACATCGGCCAGCAGATCGCAGCCATTTCGGCGCATATCCTACTTTTCACGGCCTATTATTCCAAGTCACACGGGTATTTTGGTGGACATTTTTATCTATGCCTGTACAATTTTGCCAGGAAAGACCCTTTTGTCAATCGTGGGATCTTTAACGTGCACACCCCAATGTAGTGTACACGAAGGGACCTCGGTTTTTCGTCTCATCCGAAAGACTAGCACTTGAACCCACCACCTAGGTTAGGAAAGGGGGGAGAAAATTGCTAACGCCCTGACCCAGGGTCGAACTCGCAACCTCTCGCTTCCAAGCGCAAGTGCGTTACCACTCGGCCACCCAGTCCGACATCAGCATCAACATGCAAAATTAATTCAGCAAAACATTCCAACTCTGCACAGAACACACCAGGCTGCTGACTTTTTATATGTGTTCAAGTGAAAGAATGAGTTTATTCTATGTGAAACCCTGAACAGATCTGTGGCTGTTCAGGGTTTAGCCTGGGAGAAAAAGGCAATGGGACAATTATTCCCTTCAACCAAATTCCGATGGGACATAGTCGAAGGCAAGAAGCGCCAGAGGCCTGTACGCGTTTTGACCAAAGATGCAAAATGGTGCAATTTGAGAATTAGCCGCTATATCGTGTTATCTCTGTATGTGTGTGTGGTACGTAATCTCAATGCGCCCTTTGACGCGCTGAAGGGAATTGTGATGGGACATTTTTAGATGTAGTGCGCCAATGGCGCAGGACGCAGTAGTAAATGAAACCCTGGCTGTATATGTGATTGTTAAACAGATATGAGTGCACCTTTAATATTTAAAATCAAGCGATAAAAGTGACTTACCGTTATTGGCAAAGCAGATCACTTCTGTCGCCAGCGTCTGGCACGTGACAAGTTCATTACAGAGGTTGTTCTTCAGTATGCAGGTCTCAGAGGACTTGCAGTACACTTCATCGTCTGATGAGCAGATCTGTTGGTCACCTGCTCGGAAAAAAAGAAGTGTGATTTTCAAGAACTTCTTCTTCTTCAGCGTTCCCGAATTTTTCTGGTTACGTGTGAGCTCGTTTGCCCATTTGGGTTCCCCACACTATACTCTAAGAGCATAGTCAGCTCACTCCGCTTTCGTTGAGTAGGCATGCTGGGTATTTTCGTGTTTCCATAACCCACCGAACTCCGACATGGCTTACAGGATCTTTTCCGTGCGCACTTGGTCTTGTGCTTGCGTGTACACACGAAGGGGGTTAAGTCACAAGCAGGTCCGCACATAAGTTGACCTGGGAGATCGGAAAAATCTCCACTCTTAACCCACCAGGCGGCAGCGACCGGGATTCGAACTCACGACCTCCCGATTAGGAGGCCGACGTCTTACCACCACGCCACTGCGCCCGTCATTTTCAAGAACAAGATAAGAATGAAAATATATTCACCAAAACACAAACAATAAAAGCACTATTTTAGCTAAGCCTTTTTCTTTCCTTGCCATGGTTGATTTATATTCATCAAAAATGGTAAGGATTTGCAGATATCAAAACAAACTCCTTTTGTGAAAAACAGAACTTAAACAAATCTAATTTTTGAGAAAAAGATGCAAAATCGTGTAATCTGGAGATCTCAAGCTTGATCTCTGGAGCTTTGTAGTGCCGGAAAGGGGCCCAAGGACTTATGCCGGGGTGGAAGTAGAGATAAGCGCCTACTTCCCAAGAAATGCTCCATATGGCTTCGTGTCTCCAAACACCTCTGACAGTCAAATCCAGCTCCTGGCCTTCACGTGGCGGGCCCTGTCTTCGACTAACAGGAGAAGGGATGCAGGCGGGACGTCCCTGGCGCCTTAAAACCAGCTGCTTCGGGCAGATGGGGCTCGTCAACCTTGGATAGTCGCTCATCTAGGAGAAGGACAACTCCGATTTCAAAACCCGCACTGCCTTGTGTGCGCCTTGGGAAAGGCAAAGGCTACGAGAAGGAAAACTTCGACAACAAACCCGGGTAGAGTGGACTCGACAGCCCAGCAAGGCAGCTACTCTTGGGGAGGAGGCAACCCTGAGTAAGAACCTCAACCACCGAAGATGGAAGACAGCAGCCAACTTGGCGTGGGGAGAAAATCGGCTGTCTACGCTTCCACGATAATATACATCGAACGCAGAAGAAGAAGAAGTAGTGCCGGAAATACAGTAGAACCCGCCTTTTAAGTGACCAAAAATCTGAGAAAACCAGGTCCTAAAGGAAGGAGCTAAACCTACAGGGCTTATGAACAGAAAATATTTCAAAAATGTAAACGTCTTAAAAAGCAGGAATTCTTAAATTGGGGGTGGAGGGTTGCTTGGGGGGGTGGGGGGGAGGAGGAGGGTCCTTAAAAGAGGGGTTCCATT
This sequence comes from Littorina saxatilis, assembly GCF_037325665.1. Lineage (NCBI taxonomy): Eukaryota > Metazoa > Mollusca > Gastropoda > Littorinimorpha > Littorinidae > Littorina > Littorina saxatilis. The sequence goes on from NC_090259.1 coordinate 16,085,717, forward strand.
GTATCTACAATGCAATAATATATCCATACCGTAACAAGTCTGCTGGTCAGAGTCCAGCGTCTTCCCCAGGGGACACATGCAGCGATGCTCTTTGTTGGGCAGGGAAAGACAGATGTCAGTGCATCCACCATTGTATGTTGCACACGGAAGATCAGGGACTGGAAAATAACACAACACCAGTGCCACCAATTGGAGTATAAAGCTAAGCCACACACAAAAATTGAACCAAACAAAACTCATGACATATTGCAGAACATGTCTTACATAACCTGGGAAACAATGGTAATTTCACCTTGGAATCTCATTACATAACTCTTGGAAAAGTACTAAAGCGTTCACTGGCCTAGGTGTAAAAATGGTGCCAAAACGTCTGAGAAATAAACGAACAAAAGCGCTCCTACAATAGCCAACCAATGTCCTGGCGCTTGAAAGAATAACAAGCACTGAAATAAACCAAATCAAGCGACTTTCATCCTCAAAATCAAAAAGGATAGGAATGTTCACTCATACCTTCAGTGACTGGTGAAAGCACAGCCAGGTCTATAACCTGCCCTTCGAGGTGATTGTACTCTGTGAGGTATTGTTTCAGCGTAGGTTCAACCAGTTGAATACTGTTTGTTGTGTTGTCCCAGAAAAACAGCACGTCATGCACAGCAAACTCCTGCGGAAACTTGTTTCTGCACAGATACGTGTACATGTAAATCAGAGAAATGAAAGGTTTATTTGGTGCTTCAGAAACACACCCAGACATGTGCAAAACACATGCATACACACTTTCACGCACACACTCACAAACAGAGACAGGTACACATACATAATCATATGTATGCTTACACACATATCAGAAGATTTTATTTGCTTACTAGGACAACGTGACAGGCAATACATAGTCAGCAAATATAGCGTAGGAAAAAAAAGGGAAAAGGCAAGTTACATGCAAACACTACTCTCGCAAGACCAAGACTCCTCAGAGACCACAGATTATGAAATCTTGCACAGATATCCTTGAATTAAATACGACACAGTTATCACTTTTCACACACACACACACCACACACCACACACACACACACAGAGCGTAACAACTACTATCACTGATTTAACAGAATATTGTGAGTTGAGCTATAAAACACTGCTAAAGAAAGAGGACGACAAAAACAACACTTACTGCACGTGTGCAGTTCTGCCAGAGCTGTTCAAGAACACAGAAGAGATGTGACCAAGGTCGAGGTCGCTCCAGTACAGGCGGTCACCGTGGGAAACCAAGTGATTGGGCTTTTTCAAACGCTGGTCGACAAGCGCTCTACAATCAGAGCCATCCATTCTGCACATCGCAATCTGTGGATGATCGCCCCACTGGCTGTAGAACAGCAACCTCAAAGAGAAAACAAGAAAGAGTTGCAGCTTGACCGGCACGGTGGCCTAGTGGTAAGGCGTCCGCCCTGTGATCGGGAGGTCGTGGGTTCGAACCCCGGCCGGGTCATACCTAAGACTTTAAAATTGGCAATCTAGTGGCTGCTCCACCTGGCGTCTGGGATTATGGGGTTAGTGCTAGGACTGGTTGGTCCGGTGTCAGAATAATGTGACTGGGTGAGACATGAAGCCTGTGCTGCGACTTCTGTCTTGTGTGTGGCGCACGTTATATGTCAAAGCAGCACCGCCCTGATATGGCCTTTCGTGGTCGGCTGGGCGTTAAACAAACAAATAAACAAGTTGCAGCTTGACAGTTGGAGAGCTACCGTATTTGACGGATTACAAGACGCACCGTTTTATAAGCCGCACCCCCGACTTTTAACAAAAAAATTGGGACGAGCCACGTATGGGACGAGCCACGTATAGGCCGCATCACTATATTAGCCGCCGTCGAAAAAAATATAATCAGATCGTGTCAATCAATCAAAACAACCAGGCAAACGAAAGTACGGTATTTGGCGAAATCGGCTCCGAGAATAAACAAGTGAAACAAAGAAGAAAAGTGAAAAAGTTTGAAGAAAAATATCACACACACAATTTTTAACCAACACACACATGTTGTCCCGCCCAGAATAAGCTTTTTTGGGATGATTTACGACTTTTGCGCACATTTCGAGCAGACGAAAACACAACATGGCGGCTTTCGCTCCTCCAACTATCGGAAGACACAAAAAAACGAAATCTCGCGCGCGCGAGATCCTGATACATCCGGTGTTTCTCTGTACGCTATCTTGTCACAACGACTTGATGACAAACGAAGATTCGCGAAAGAAAGAGAAAAGCGCCGAGTCTTGAGTAGAGAGCTAATAAAGTACCGGTAATCGCTAATCGAGCGAAATGAAAATCCGCGGCGACTTCCATTAGGTGAATGCGATTTAAGTTTAGGTAACGTTTTAGCCGCATCTTTTTATAAGCCGCAATGCGATTTTTTTTGAAAAAAAGTCGCGGCTTGTAGTCCGTCAAATACGGTACTAAAACAAAATATTTGGTTTCAACATGAGTTTATTCTGTGGAAAGCAATCACGGTACTGTAGTAAAAAACAGGGTAAAACTAAAGCAAAACCATATATCAAAAGTATCAGGACCTCAAAGTGACTATCTTCTTCTCAATTAAACCATGGTATATTCTTTTTCTTCTGCTTTCATGCCCTGAAACTCCCACGTACACTGGTGTTTTTTGCACGAGTGGGATTTTACATGATGGCCGTTTTTAACCGCTTGGGAGGCCGGAGTCTTTTCCACTAGACCACTGCGCCTGTTCATGATATATAACTGAGAATTCTTACCCATTTGTGACGTTGATGGCTATGGATCTCATTTCTTCAGCGACATCAAAGGAGAGGCGACTGCGACTACTGCCTTCCAAGTTGAAGATCTCTATTGTTTTCTGAAACAAAGATGAAAACAAGTTGTAACATTCACATGCATTTCATCCAGATGCAGTGGGCGTGACCCTTGGAAGTGTGAAACACAGTAGCACGAGGAAAGAAAGTAAGAACTGGGAAAGAGAACAGAAAAATAACAACGCAGGCGGGGATGGGAGAGGCATCTGGAAAGGCAAAAGGTGCTTTTACACTCCAGAATTGTGTAAGAAAAACTAAAAACAAGGTAGCAAGACTTTAACAGGGGGAGAAGAAGGGAGAGGGGGGAGGGGGGCAAAGAGAGGGAGAGGGGGTACAGAGAGGAGGGGAAGAGAAAGAGAGAGTGAAAGTAACAGAGAAACAGACAGAAAGAGAAGGGAGAAAAGGAGAGGCGCAGAGGGAGAAATATATTTATATAACAAGAACAAGAACAAATCTTTAATTGTCTAAGGCCACAGCCCCTTGCAATAGTGGTTAAAATAACAGCAATAGTATCTGCACAGTTATAAATTATAGTCACGCATAAAATTCAACAAATACATTAAGACCCTGATGACATGTCACTGAACCTGATTTATAAGGGTTCGTCTCTTCTGTAACATGAATATATTTAAATATATATATATATAGAGAGAGAGGAGGAAAGAGAGAAAGGGTGGGGGGGGGGGGGGGGGATAGACGAGAGAGACAGGTGGACAAAAAGAAAGGCAAATGCAAAATGTCCGGAGAGAGAGAGACTGAAGCGTACAGGCCGAGGTGGAAAACAAGAAAGAAGAAAAACAAACTTTCTTTCTTTATTTGGTGTTTAACGTCGTTTTCAACCACGAAGGTTATATCGCGACGGGGAAAGGGGGGGAGAGGGGATAGAGCCACTTGTCAATTGTTTCTTGTTCACAAAAGCACTAATCAAAAATTTGCTCCAGGGGCTTGCAACGTAGTACAATGTATTACCTTACTGGAAGAATGCAAGTTTCCAGTACAAAGGACTTAACATTTCTTACATACTGCTTGACTAAAATCTTTACAAAAATTGACTATATTCTATACAAGAAACACTTAACAAGGGTAAAAGGAGAAACAGAATCCGTTAGTCGCCTCTTACGACATGCTGGGGAGCATCGGGTAAATTCTTCCCCCAAACCCGCAGGGGGTAAGAAGACAAACAAACACGCAGGAAAGACAAGAGTCACAGACAGTCAAAGTAATACCCTCTGAGCGTTGAGCCAGAAGATTTGGTTAGCCACCCAGTCTAGAGCCAGACTTCGCTGTTCTCCAAGATACTCGGCTCTGTCCTCAATCTCAACGAAACTGGGGAAAAGAGAATTATAACATCAATCAAACAGAGCATACACTGAAGAAACACAAAGAGCCAAGGGGGTTTGGGGAAGGGATTGAAATGTACACTCAAAACAGTGCAAATCAGAGCATATGTAAATGTTAGAATTTTTGCATTTCTCAGAAAACTGCAAGATTGGAAAAACAAGAGGAAGCCCTGATCAAATCAGCATCACCAGGGATACACCCACACACATATACTGTTCAAAAAAAGAAACGCATAGCTTGTAATATTTGGTTAATTTAGTTATATGGCTACAAGGATATCCACCAAACTGCAGAAAATGTTTATCTGGTCGTCGACCTTTCGTCCATTGCCACAAGTGAGCTCTGCACGTGACGCATGCGTTATCAGTGGCTACAATGTCAAAATTGCTCATTTGGCATGACCACTCGTCATGCTTCAGTGTAATCTCGTGAAACTCGGGGAATATTGAGCTCTCACCATGTCTTCCAAAACCCATAAAAGCGGATTGTTCGCCACAAAGAAATCAGACGACAATTCAGCGACGAAAGATGGCCCGATTGAGCAGAGAAGACCGCCAAATTGCATTGGGTCGTTTACAAGCAGGCCAAAGTCCAAAGTGCAATCGCCAGGCACGTCCACGTGTCCCAGAGCACCATCAGTAGACTGTGGGTCAGGTTTCAAGCCACTGGCTCCGTTGCTGACTTGCCACGAGCGGGAAGACCAAGGGCGACAACTGCTGCTCACGACCGCTTCATACGGCTCCGCCACCTCCGGAATCGTTTCCTGTCGGCCTCATCTTCTGTCCAGGCTCTCCCCGGGCCACACCGATTATCGGACCAGACCGTGCGGAACCGCCTGCATGAAGCTGGTTTGAGAGCTCGCAGACCTCACAGAGGAGCTGTCCTCACCCGCCGCCATCGCCAGAACCGAGTGCAGTGGGGCAACCAGCACCTTCGCTGGACCGGTCCGGAATCACTGGAGACACATGTGGTTCAGCGACGAGTCCTACTTCCTGCTCCAGCGACATGATGGTCGGAGGAGGGTCTACCGGAGAGTAAACGAACGTTACGCGCCCAACTGTGTGGATGAGGCACCCGTTCATGGTGGTGGAGGCGTCATGGTGTGGGGGGCGATCAATACCGCTGGAAGGAGCACCCTGGTGCACGTCCAAGGGCGCATAACTGCCCAGCGATACGTGGAGGAAATTCTGCGCCCACACGCCCTTCCTCTTCTGGCTGACCAGGATGCCATATTCCAGCAGGACAACGCTCGCCCGCACACAGCACGACTCACCACCCAGTTCCTCACCGACCACCATGTCCAGGTGCTTCCCTGGCCATCCATGTCGCCAGACATGAACCCGATAGAACACCTCTGGGATGAATTGGACAGACGTGTGCGCAGGCGAGAAGAAGCGCCGGCAAATCACCGCGATCTATTGCAGGCACTTCAGGAGGAGTGGGACACCATCCCACAGCAAGATATCCGGCATCTGATCCAGTCCATGCCCAGAAGGTGCCGGGCAGTTGTTGCTGCTCAAGGCAGTCACACCCCCTACTGACTTGACAGCCTCGGCACCCAATCGTATTGATTGACTGATTGATTTGAAGATGCAAATGAACTGTGTGTGCATTCAACTGTGTCCATACCAAATTTCAAACAAATAATCTAAATATTAGATTTTCTGTTAATTTTTTCGAAAAATAAAACAAATTTGGCAAGTAGCAACTATGCGTTTCTTTTTTTGAACAGTATACATGTTACTACATCGCTGCTGAAGGCTCATGGGCATTATGGTCAATTGACGATGTTCGGAAATAACTGTCAGGTTTGTATGGGTTGTTAAGAGTGAGTACCCTTGCTTTTTCTTGGACAAACTTACGACACTTGGTTCCTGTACACGTGTATGAGACACACCCCCTCACTAGTGACTGGCCTCTAATGTCAATGATAATGAAACATCAAAATACATGTAGTACAGAAATACTAGGCAAGAATAACAGAACTGCTCTAAAATTGTATGCCTTACGCTCATACGAAAAACTAATTTAAGCCCAAAGTTTGATGATTCTAACGAATTACAACTACGCTTCTTTCTTAGCTTCTTTATGGCAAAAAAACTAACTTGAAACTGCGGGACAAGAGGGAATTGCTCTTGCACACGCGCGGTTTGCCGTCTTGCCCCAGAGCGCTGAAGACGATTTCCAGCGTCCTTGGGTTGGTTGCTATGGTGTCAATTTTCTGCAGGCCGTCTGCAAACTCTGTTCTTGTTTTCAGTCGCCCGATGCCGTACAGTGGAATCAAACTGATGTGCTCTTTTTTCCCGACGAGCAGCATTGGGGACGCCGCCGAGTCTGCGAGGCGTACATAGTAAAATAAAAGTAATAAGAAGCATTTATCCAAGATATCTCGGAAAATATCCATCAGAAGCAACCCAAATTTATCAGCAACGGAATAATAAATCAATAAAAATGAGAACAAGTCGCGTAAGGCGAAAATACAACATTTAGTCAAGTAGCTGTCGAACTCACAGAATGAAACTGAACGCAATGCAACGCAGCAAGACCGTATACTTGTAGCATCGTCAGTCCACCGCTCACGGCATAGGCAGTGAAATTGACAAGAGCAGCGGGGTAGTAGTTGCGCTGGGAAGGATAGCACGCTTTTCTGTACCTCTCTTCGTTTTAACTTTCTGAGCGTGTTTTTAATCCAAACATATATCTATATGTTTTTGGAATCAGGAACCGACAAGGAATAAGATGAAAGTGTTTTTAAATTGATTTGGAAAATTTAATTTTGATAATAATTTTTATATATTTAATTTTCAGAGCTTGTTTTTAATCCGAATATAACATATTTATATGTTTTTGGAATCAGCAAATGATGGAGAATAAGATAAATCTAAATTTGGATCGTTTTATAAAAAACATTTTTTTTACAATTTTCAGATTTTTAATGACCAAAGTCATTAATTAATTTTTAAGCCACCACGCTGAAATGCAATACCGAAGTCCGGGCTTCGTCAAACAATACCCGATCAAAATTTCAACCCATTTGGTTGAAAAATGAGGGCGTGACAGTGCCGCCTCAACTTTCACGACAAGCCGGATATGACGTCATCAAAGACATTTATCAAAAAAATGAAAAAAACGTCTGAGGATATCATACCCAGGAACTCTCATGTCAAATTTCATAAAGATCGGCCCAGTAGTTTAGTCTGAATCGCTCTACACACACACACACACAGACAGACACACACACACACGCACATACACCACGACCCTCGTCTCGATTCCCCCCTCTACGTTAAAACATTTAGTCAAAACTTGACTAAATGTAAAAACGAAGACATTACTACAGTGGAACCCCCCCCCCCCTTTTCAGACCCCCTAATTTAAGACTTCCTTCCTTTTAAGACCTGTCTTTTCGCATTTTGATGTTCATAACTGTTACTTTATTGACCCCCATTTTAAGACTCACTCCTTTTAAAGACTTGTTCTTGGGGGGTGTTTTTCTTCTCATTTTTAGAGGTCTTAAAAGGGGGGTTTCACTGTACTACAAGACTCACAATCACAATGGCGTCCGTTGCTCATCAGCTTCATTCCGGGCGGGCACAGGCAGGTGAATCCCTGGTTCCTGCTCCTCACGCACACATCCGCACAGTTGGACAGCTGACTGCAAGAACCACGCACGCCGACAGTGTCAAGCGGGTGGAGGCCAGGGTGAAGGACGTCAAGGCTGGTCACTCTGCTGCTGTGCTGGAGAATGGGTTGTCTGTCCTTGCCGGAAAACTTATTTTCTTCCATGATCTTGCCGCCTTTCTGCGCCCACCAGATGACCCGGTCTTCCACGATGGTGAAGGCTGAGGACTGAGGGATGTACGATACCACGGCCTGCAAACCATCAAATTAAAACTGTCAATAACAGGTTTACTACAATTCAAAATAACTTTTAGATTCTTCACTATCTTTTAGTCCTTTTTTGTGCATATTCGTTTAATTTTATGTTTTTTAATTTTTTAATTTTGTTCTTTTGATTTGTATGTCAGTCCACTACAAAGACCATTAGATTGACAATGACTGTACTACCACTAGTTAACACTTCAAGTTGTATATATAATAAAACGTTCCCATAACAAACCTTTCTGATTAATAACAAATACAAAAATACTCCACCTGCATCAAGTCTGCCCTGCCCAATTCCTCGCTGTGTACAGGAATTCTGTAGATGGTCCCCAGCTTTTTGTCCATCCAGTACAGAGTCTTTGTCGGATAGTCTAAGGTCAGGTGGTCAAGGTCAGCCATGACAGGTGACTTCAGAAACACGACCTTGTCCCTCCCGTCAAGGTCGCTGCGCATAATCCGTGCAGGAAAAGCGTTCTCTGTCCAATACAAAAACCTATGCAGAACTTGTTATAACATACGGTTGTTTGAATAAGCAAGGATCTTGCTAGGATTCATTTTCTTCGGCAAATTGACGAATTCTGGATATAATTCTGTCAGGTTTTTATGGGTTGTGGAAGAGTTATAGCGGGGATATAGCTCAGTTGGTAGCGCGCTGGATTTGTGTTCAGTTGGCCGCTGTCAGCGTGAGTTCGATCCCAGGTTCGGCGGAAATTTATTTCAGAGTCAACTTTGTGTGCAGACTCTCTTCGGTGTCCGAACCCTCCCCCCGTGTACACTACATTGGGTGTGCACGTTAAAGATCCCACGATTGACAAAAGGGTCTTTCCTGGCAAAATTGCTTAGGCACAGTTAATAATTGTCTACCTATACCCGTGTGACTTGGAATAATAGGCCGTGAAAGGTAAATATGCGCCGAAATGGCTGCAATCTACTGGCCGAATAAAATTTCATCTCACACGGCATCACTGCAGAGCGCCTAGAACTGTACCCACGGAATATGCGCGATATAAGCGTCATTGATTGATTGAGTTGCTTTTCCTTGGAAATACTGAGGCAAACCAACCAACATGACTGTTGGCCAATCACAAGTGAGTGGTGTCTTTCAGTAGAATGTTCTTGCAAATCACAAATTCAATGCAAAACAAAACCTACAAAAAAGGGCATGGAAGAGGAAGAAAAAAGAAATGTGAGAAGAAAACAAATGCATGAATGATACTCTTGGTGACAAAGGCGAATTAACTGCAAGGTACACAAAGAGAAAGAAACAAACGGAAGTTTAAAAAAAAGTCAAATTACTTTCCAAGAGGATCGACAAGGAGATCTTCAAGTTCTCTCCCTGCCAAGCCCGTGACGACAGTGGCGCATAATTTGTTTTCCAGGTTACAGGTAGCGACCACACCCAGAAAGCTGTCCAGCAGGTACAGGAGATCCACAAGCCAGTCGTAAGACACCGCCTTCAGCGCAACCAGTCCTGAAACAGAAACAAGGAAAGTTTTAATTTTCTAGAAGGCCGTAACGTGCCGAAATAGTATAAACGTACCTAACCTGGTTACTGGTGTTTTCTTTTTCTTTACAAGGAAAGCATGTACGATGTACAATGTATACCAGAAATGTTCAGGAGTGGACCTAGTGTATGAGAGGGAGGGGCTTCCAAAATGAGGCAGGGGAAGATGACATTTAGCATTTGAAAGAGGTACTTTGGGTCTCAGCTTGAGGAAAAGGTACATTTGCTTGGCATGGAAGGAATCCAGGAATTACACCACCAACACCCCCCCCCCCCTTCCCACTCCCAGATTCAGCTGTGATGTTGCTATGTGGCAGGGATATCAAACTAATACTTACTAAAACAAAATATCAAACTCTGAACACAAAAATGGTCAAAACAAAAGAAAAAGACGAAACAACCTCTTCTCAAAAACAAGCAACACTTCCTCAAATAAACATTAAAAAAAATCAATCAATCATTCTTTCACTTATTAATTCATTCATTATGATGCTTACCAAGAGAAACAATAACCTGGGCGTCTCCCCTCATGTCAGTGACGTAAGCTGCTTTTGCGTCTATCCAAAAAACTCGGCCGACGGTTCCAACTACATCTGAAGGAAAAAAAAAAATTGGAATATAATACAAGTCCTTCAACAGTTTAAAAAAAAAATCACTGCTTTGAAGTCAAAGCCTGTTTGGCAGAACTAAAGTTTGAGGCTACCGTGCAGAAGAACAAGCATTACCTGTGTCATTTTAACATTTTAACCACTTACCGTGAGTGCGTTACCACACCCAAAATCAACCAGCACCTTTGTTTTGTTTTTGCTCTCAGCGATTTCTTTGATTTTTTAGGTCTTGAAAGGGAGGTTCTACTGTAATAAAAAGAGGAAGGCCATCCACATCAGAGCCTATCCAGTTTAGCGCTTACCCATGTCTTCCACAGGTTTCCGTAAGCGCTCGACAACAATGTCCTGAGTCTTTGTGCGCAGGTCGAACTGACGGATCTCAATTCCTGAACTGAACACCAGCAGAGGAGCAGGCACTGAGGAAGAATAAAAAAACATACATGAATAAATAACTGAAGTTAGCACAAAACAGTATGAAATCAAATCAAATAACACTCCTACCCCAAACAAAAAACAATCAAACTCACAGATCAAATAAAGAGTAAAAAGACGTGCAGCACAATGTATGCACGTTGGTACGTACGCATGCACAGAATATCAAAGAAAGCTTCAGAATTAACATACACCTACAGGGCTCAAGATTTTATTAAACCTAAATTAGTAAATACCTAAAAAATAAAAAACAGAATAAATAAAAAAATACAGGCGGACTCACCCAGTCGACATGTTTTTTGATCAGGTTCCTTGACGTACCATCTATAACAGGCACACTGAAACGATCCCACGATGTTCACACATATTTGATTGCATGCTGGTTCACCGTCAAACTTTTCCAAGCACTCATCCCTGTCTGAAACACACAAAAAGCTGTATTTTGCATGTCTTTGGAGATGCATATCCTTCTTGCTCTGAATAATTACACATTATTAGCATGAAGGCTACAGAAACCCCCAAAAATGATGCTGGAAAGGGAGAAGGAACAGGTGCTGTAGAAATAATATCTACTACAGTTTTGCTAAGACTAGTAAGAGAGAAGACACACACACACACAATGTCATGCATGAAAATTTTGCCAAATTGCTGATCGCAAATGCCAGCATCATCTGTTACAAATGGACTTATGTTTTTGTTTCTCCTTACATGTGAAAGGGATCAAATTCAACACTCCCAACAAAAATTATAGCCAACTGAGGCAAAATACAAAGGGAAGTAAGCACAGTCAATAAAGAAAATAACAGTAGGAGTTCTGTGGAACCAGTGTCCCGACACCTGGGAGAAAAACAAGCATCAAAATGGAGAAAAAAATCGTCATGCTCACAAGGGCAGGATCAGTGCTTTTGTTGGCATTTAGCATAGATCTGCATGACGATAAGGATGAACATCTTGAGGCAAAAAAAAAATTTGTCCGTTTCTGGTCACCCGACCGACCCTAAATCTCGGCGGTGACCCTAAACTTTTTTTTTCCAAACTCGAGTTTGACTTGAAAAAACATTCGGTGCAGGTGAAAGCTGACGAATACGACCTTGACTGGTCACTGACGATCGGCGGCTTGGTTGGATCTTTGTCACAGATTTGTAAATGTTGAGTGTCTTGTCTCTATGTATAGTGAATCCAGTCTCTTTGCGCGAATTTTAAAGTTAGTTTTATTGGTCTACATTTGGGGTAAAAAAAAATAAAAAAATAAAAAATATCCCTACCTACCGACCCTATTTTTTTAGCCATGTTACCAGAAACAGACAATTTTTTTTTTGCCTGATCATTCATTTTTACTTATTTCCCGCATCTAGAGTTTTTGACAAACAAATCAAAGCAAAAAACTCACCTGCACATGTCTTTTCATCGTCTTGCAAGACATAACCAGGTCCACAAGCACACTTAACGTCGTCCTCCTTGGGGATGCATCCAGAAGAACAACGCCTTTCTTGGCATTTGGCGTCTGCAAGACAAACATGTTTTTGTGCGTGTAAAAAGGCAAAACATTTCATTCATTATCAATGCCTTTGTTGACATTTAGCATTTATAAGACATGCAATGTCTTGTGTGAAATTATATCTATTATACCGGGGTGCACAAAGGAAAACCATCTAATTCAAGTTTAGACTTCTGAAATCGAGGACGCATAAAAGCATAGGAATTTAAGACATGACTTTTATCATAAGCATGTGCAATGGCTATGTTTGTGTGTTTTTATTGTAACATTTAAGGCTAGTTCCCATGGAACACTTTGACAACAAAATGTTCTGTAATTTAGAAATCATCACCATCACCAAAACCACCACCATCATTACCACCACCACCACCACCACCATCAAATCCCCATCCTTCCGCCATCATTATGTAACTACCATTGTGAAATACTTACGGCAGTCATTCCTTTCATCAGATCCATCATGGCAATCATTCTTCCTGTCGCAAACAGCGTCTAACTCGAGGCAACTGGATTTGTCGTCACACAGAAAATCTTCACAGAACTGCACAGCCTGTTCTGTTAACAAGAAGAAAAAGAAAAAAACTGTTAAGAAAAAGCCTGTTTTGTTTGGCCAAATAGATGATTTTCGGAAAAAAATGTCGGGTTTGCATTGGTTCTGAAAGAGTGAGTACCCTTGCATTTGCGCTGAAAAACAGCCAGTGTTTGAGACATGCCCTCTTGCTAGTGACTGGCCTGTAAGGTCACATGACAAATAATGTCAATCGAGGAAACTTTGAAACCAAAAATGCATCTAATAGGTACGTTTTCTGTACAAAAAACAAATTACACACACCAGAGTAAGTATATGAACATATACATAATTATGTATACAAAACTACGATGTATGTTTAGGTATTTACAAATGTTATGCACACACTGACAGACGCAAGGAGCCCGAAGGGAAAAAAACAACTCACACTTACAGACAGAGATACATGCATTAAAATGAATGCATTATAACAAAGCAATTTGCAAAAGGCCGGGGGAGTGTTTCATATTGTACTGTCTCATTGACTGATCGTGTTTTATTTCCCCGGCCTTTTGCAAATTGCTTTGTTATAATGCATTCATTTTAATACATGCATGTATCTCTGTAAGTGAGTTTTTATTTTGAAAAATTGGAAACCAAAACTGCTTCTAAATAATCCGGTCTTGATAGACACCTAATTAATCTAATTTTGTTAGGAAACAGAAATTGGACACTTACTGCACAATTCGTCCGAGCCATCTTCACAATCGGGCGTGCCATCACAAATCCACTGGTTAGGTATGCAAAGCGTCGTGTTCCGACAATGATACTCCCTGCTGCTGCATGTAAAATCTGGGCCTAAAACAAAATATAGATATATATAAACAATATAAACGGTTGGTATTTGTCAAAATGAACTCATTCATGCAGCTTCATTGGCTCCAGATCCCAGAAAGCTTGATAATATTAACAAAACCTCATACGGTACCCAAAAAAAAATTTTTCATTACCCTCCATGCATTACAATATTACCTGAGAAAAACAATATTTATAAATAATAATTAAAACACAGCATTTACTTCGCAGCATCATAATCTCAAGGCACACAATAGTAGTTCAACATAATGGTAAACATAAAATACACATAAACAAACGAAACATTCTTTTAACCCTTTCGCTGCCAATCAAAACTTACTTATGTGCATTCCTGATTGCCAGGGAATTTTGGAGTTCGGGGTGTAATAATTCATAAAAAATTCTAGCTCCAAACTGGCAGTAGGTAGGTAAGTAAAACCTATGTTATTTTTAAAGGAAATTGAACCAAGAATCTGTTTTTAGTGTCTAAACATGGAAATAATAATTAGTTTGGCTTATAATGATGTTTAAATATGAACTTTTGAAAAATCAGTCCGGCGCATCTTCCGGTGCCTGTGGATCAAACACAGGTGGCTGTTTTGCTTGCTCCAAGAAAGGATCATAATCACTGTCATCTAACGAATCGTCCGAAAGAAGATCTCCCCCTTCCCCTGTCAGTATCCATAATCATTTGCACCGCCTGTAGCGTCAGTCCGTCTTTGTTTTTCCCTACTAGGGCCCGGTCGACTGTCACCGTTAGCCATTTTGACGAGTCGAGCTTTCTCTCCCCTTTCCTGCTCGCCAAGGCCGAAAATAGCCTTCAGACGCAAAACCGCATCACCATTTATGTTTATTCATGAGAATGAGGTATCCTACCAAGCCATTGGCTGGTATTTGTGTGTCAGCAGTGACGTAGCATTTCTGGAAAATTCCTGAACGGAGAAGACGGGTTTACTCGTCCTAAGGCGTTGCGGCTGCACAAGCGCATGGCGGGTATACCCGTCATAAGGCAGTGAAGGGGTTAAAGGTTTATTCTAATGAAAAGTCAGTTTCCCTATTTCTTCTTCTTCTTCTGCGTTCGTGGGCTGAAACTCCCACGTACACTCGTATTTTTTTGCACGCGTGGAATTTTACGTGTATGACCGTTTTTTACCCCGCCATTTAGGCAGCCATACGCCGTTTTCGGAGGAAGCATGCTGGGTATTTTCGTGTTTCTATAACCCACCGAACTCTGACATGGATTACAGGATCTTTTTCGTGCGCACTTGGTCTTGTGCTTGCGTGTACACACGGGGGTGTTCGGACACCGAGGAGAGTCTGCACACAAAGTTGACTCTGAGAAATAAATCTCTCGCCGAACGTGGGGACGAACTCACGCTGACAGCGGCCAACTGGATACAAATCCAGCGCGCTACCGACTGAGCTACATCCCCGCCCGTTTCCCTATTTAAAAGGTTATGAAAAACCCTGCTCCTGCTCTTAAGAAACTTGATTTTGACAGAGGGCAGGTGTTAACAAGCAAGCTGAACAGATGGTACATGAGTAATACGTACATGATTCTTCATCAGATCCATCAGCACAGTCAGTCTCCCCGTCACACAAGTTGTCGCTTTCAACGCACTGCAACTTGTTCTTGCATTTCATCTCATCCTTCTTACAGATGATGGCAGTCTGATTTTCTGCACACACACACATGTACATATGAATAGGAAGGAATAAACAACACAGTGGTACCTGCCACGAGAAGCCCCTCTTATGAGGACACCTCCCAAAAGAAAATGTCTGTTGTCCCTTTGTCTATTTACATGACAAAAATATATACATGTCATGACAGGCTATGTGCAATCTTAGACCAAATAGCCTGGACCGCCAACTCGTCACGTGACCCTTCGAGGTTACGACGCTCGACTTTCTGTGACTCAGTGTTAGGTAGTGGTGGTGGTGGTGGTGGGGAGGGGGGGGGGGTTGAGTGGGACTTTGATGTGTGATTCCTGATTTCCAAATGTTCAACATTTTCTTAGCTGCATTATTTTAGTTATTCATGAGTGGGTGGGAGGAGGGGATGGGCTAGTTCTAACTATGCATTAGATTATAAAATTGTATTCTGTGTAGACCCTTCCACCAGCATCTTAGACCACTCTTTGTACATTTTCTTTTAATAGATGATTGTCATTTGTTTTACCTCATGTCTGCCCTGCGTGTGATGGTGTGATCGTGACTGCTGTAGTGTGGGCGTGTGTGTGTTGGTGTGTGTGTCGGTGTGTGTGTGGGCGTGTGTGGGTGTGTGTCAGTGTGTGTGTGGGTGTGTGTGTGCGTGATTTTACCAACACTACGCGAAATTCCTTGTGCTTTAAATGTTTTTTAATGTCACTTGGCTCAATAAATACTGTATTCTGTATTCTGTATTCTGTTTCAGGGGTGCTTAGCGTCTGGTTTGAAAGGCCAGCGATTCGAAGACAGTGAAAAGAAAGCACGCTCCAGTTATTTGTGACAATGGGAGGTGACAATGAACTGGATTTTCCTAAACTCCAAACTAAACTTAACAAAACTCATCGAAAAACATGTATATATGCACTTTAGCCGAGTTAATTTTAGCATTTTCAGAACTTACCTCGGCAACTTCGTCCATGTTTACAATCGACACCGGATATGACATCCCCCTGATTTCTGAAAGGCTTGCAAGCGTAGGTTCCTAAATGCGAGAGGCCGCTACCTCGTAATAGAGAGAAAGAGCGGAGAGAGAGCTAGTTGGCGGTCCAGGATAAATGGTCTATGGTGCAACCTAGGGACACTTTTGGTTGGTCCCAAAGGGTTCCTTTCATTACAGGTACCAAGCAAAATGGTACAATTGTAGTTTTCATCCGAAATCAAAATAATGAGAACATGCTGTTCTTTCTTTCTGTATAAAATTTAGAACTGATCGATCATTTTACAGAAACGATGAACATATGAGATATGGAGAGGAAGATACACGAAGTAAGTGAGAGACTAGCTTCTTTAACTTACCACAATTGGCTTCATCTGAGTAATCCAAACAATCTGCAGTGCCATCACACCTAAACTCAGCATGAACGCATTCACCATCATCACACTGAAAATCGCCCATGAAGCAGGAGGCGTCTGAAAAAAAAAAAAAGCATTTGTACATGTATTGTATACCTCCAATGAAAACATTTACATGATTAGATCAATATTTTGCACTCCACAGCAATCTCCAGTATTTTACGACAAAGGCCACAGTTAGTCCCCTGTGCTTAATTGTCTGAATGAATCTCAAATTTCTCACTCTTCTTTGAGTGTGATGTCACTTCCACAAGGCTATAATTATCTGGTGAAGAAAAAAAGAAATAATGCAAATGATAACCATGTACTTACAGAATTTTTTTTCGTTTTTTTAAATGTATGAAAAATCACAAAAGGAGACAGAAAGATGTAAAACACATTGTGTACTCCATGTAATAACTTACCGTGAAGACAGTCAAGTTCGTCATCGCCCGAAATGCAGTCCGGTACACCATCACAATGCAATTCTTGCAGAATGCAGTTTCCATTTTGGCACTTGAATCCTGGACAGTCCCCTTTTACTGCATGAACAAAAATACAATATGATATGAGCCAAATTTTCTGCATTTTAATACGGGTCCAGTTTCCAATCCTTCTTCTTCTGCGTTCGTGGGCTGAAACTCCCACGTACACTCGTGTGTGCTTTGCACGAGTAGAATTTTACGTGTATGACCGTTTTTTACCCCGCCATTTAGGCAGCCATACGCTGTTTTCGGAGGAAGCATGCTGGGTATTTTCGTGTTTCTATAACCCACCGAACTCTGACATGGATTACAGGATCTTTTTCGTGCGCACTTGGTCTTGTGCTTGCGTGTACACACGGAGGTGTTCGGACACCGAGGAGAGTCTGCACACAAAGTTGACTCTGAGAAATAAATCTCTCGCCGAACGTGGGGACAAACTCACGCTGACAGCGGCCAACTGGATACAAATCCAGCGCGCTACCGACTGAGCTACATCCCCGCCCTTTCCAATCCAATTAATTCAGATTTTTGCCTTGAGACCGATCCATCTTTCAATTCTTCACTAGCTCGGTCAAGTTCACACAAAATAAACACTGGTAATTAAGACACCAACTGATGCTGCCCTTTTACCGGCACCACCCTTTCAACCACCTAAATAATTATTATTTAACGTTTGCTTTATAAATATAATGTCTACAAGGATGTCTGCTGGTTTTCTCATGTCTGGAAAGAGTCATTGCATATCATCAACAATCTCCTGATTTGGCCACCTTACTGAATGAATCTCAAAATATTCACTCTTTTTTTAGTTTATATATATAATATATATATATCATTTTCAAAGTTCCATGTGGGTCTATCTCAAAGAATAACCACATCAGTCATTTAATTTCTTATCAGAACCCATAAAGTTCTAATGAACATCAGTTTTTCTACTCTAAGCCGGTGTAACACGACATTTTTACTCCACGAAAAATGAACTGTCGTACGAGAAAAGAACTCCCAAAGGAACAAAAAAATTACTCCCTCCACAGTGGAGTAATTTATTTCTTATTTGTTCGGAACACCTGTTGTGGGGAGTAATTTTCTTGTGTTATGGGGGAGTAATTTATTTCGTAAAGGGAGTAAAATTTTCGTACAAAATGTTTACTCTGGAGTAAAAATCTCGTGGGAATAATTTTCTCGTATTACACCGGCAAAGCCAGGGCAGTTAGATCTACACAGTTTCAATCCAGGTCCAACTCATCTGTTGTCCTCTAAGTCTAAGTCTGGAAACAACACTGAGAGTGAGAGTGACACCGATTCAATTTCATTTTCAACACACTGCAATTTGTATTTGTGAAGACAAGAGCCCTGAACATGGTGTAGAACCACACGTGTGACGTAAGCTAGTGGAGCCATGCACAGCCCAGAAACAACTGCAGACACATAAGTATTGGTCAAGTGACCTACATCTAACCGGATACTTCCTGCTAGAAAGCGAAACTGACAAGGCAAGTGTTGAAAAATCAGAAAATCAAAATGCAAGCAGACCGGAGCACAATTTCAGTTAGAACTCGTAAAAGTTCTTAGCAGGCCAGACTCGCGTCCAAAAGGGGGGGGGACCACACGTTACTTCATTTTTAAAATATAAGTTCAGGATTACCGACAATTATTCGTAACTTTAGCTTGACGAGAACGTGACACTGACACAATCTGTCGCAGTCACATTTCCCGCGGTATGCATACTGTATCAGAATAAGTATTTTCAAGAATCACTACCAAATGAGAATCGTGCGGTGGCCAAATGAATCAACACCACTGTGATGTCTTCAGTCGCTGAGCGGAAAGAGACAGAGAAGCCCCAAAAATAAATTGACCACTGACTGACTGACTAGTTGACAGGATAGCTAACAAGCTTTCAAACACTGAAACTGACAGATAATTCTCAGAAACTGAGGAGGAAAGAAGGAACCTGAGGAAGAAAGACCGAAAACTTGAGAAGACTAAAGCGGACTTGAAAGAAAGAAAGAAAGAAAGAAGGAAGGACTAAAAGAAAGAGCCTGCCCAACAAAAAAGTTAAATAAAATTAAATAGTTAAATTAAAATAAGCTCTTCAGTCCGACCTATAGATTGTTCAGTAATCAGGACAATCATTCCTATCATGAAGTTGTATGACCAACACTGAAATCATGATTGGTGATGTAACAAAACAACGTTTAAGTCAAAAACTACTCATGTCTTACCTTGGTCGTAGTCAAAATAGTCCCACCAGGCAAATTGAGCAGCCAGGGAGACGATGGAAGCAAAAAGGCACCATGCTAGCAAGAGCTGGTGACACATGTTCATTGTTCTTGGCTGTCCTACTCGTTCAGCGTCACACTTTTTTCCCCCTTAATTATTCTCTTTATCTTACTTTTCTGTCTGAATAAATCCTGAACTTTGTTGTTCTTCGCCGCACACCCGTAGTACGTGAACGATCAAAGAGTGTCGGTAGAACTTTGTTTTTTTATCTACAGCTAACAGTGTCACTTGTAAAGTAACAACCGTTTGTGCCACACTCTCGTAACAAGACCCGGCTTCGGCACAGACTGAACAACTAAGCAACACTGACTGTCGAGCCAGACACGGAACAACCCTATGTCTAAATGTTTCGGACAGCCAAAGCTTTATGTTTGTGATTTGTGCTCACCAAAACTGATGTTATGAATGACATACGCGAAAGGACAAGTATCACCTGCCGAAGCGCTGTGCATGCGGAGAACGGGACAGCGATTGCAAACTTTCACCCTGCACGTGCGGCCAAAAGCTGTTTCAGTCAGCACTGAGTGGCCAGTGTGCGTAGGGTTTTCTTACACGTGCGTCGCCGGGGTGTGGGCGTTATACCTATCGGACGCGGACGACCTAGTCAGGGTTCTGTTGAATAGGATAATGATGATTTTGTGTTAACTGTTGGCAGTGTTTTTGTTTGTTTGGCTGGTTTGTGTTCTTGTTTGTTTGTTCGTTTGTTTGTTTGTTTGTTTTTGTTTTCCTTTGTTTTTTGTCTGTTTGTTTGTTTGCTTGATTTGTTTGGACTGAGATGAATTGTTCGTTTGTTCCGCCGTTCAGTTTACTAATTAAAACAATTGGGCCCAGGTATGACTGATTCATAACACTAACAGGCTGTAACTGAAAGTCAGATTAAAAAAGTCCTATATCTGTCTCTGTCTTTCTGTCTGTCTGTCTCTCTCTCTCTGTCTCTGTCTCTGTCTCTCTCTCTCCGTCCGTCTAGTCTCTCTCTCTCCGGGCTCTCTCAGTCTCTCTCTCTCTCTCTCTCTCTCTCTCTCTCTCTCTCTCTCTCTCTCTCTCTTTCTCTCTCTCTCTCTCTCTGTCAGTCTCACTGATGTGCGTGCGTCCGTCAGTACGGCGGCGGTGCCAGTGTGTGTGTGTGTCACGTGTGTGTGACACCTGGTATTAATTTTCAATTCACGGTTTCTTTTCTTGCTTGCCGCGAAATTTCTTCACTGTGCCTGTGCTTGTTCGTCGATCGTGTACCTTTGCCTGTTTTGTTGAGTATTTAATTTTGTCTGCCTGTCCGTTTTGCTCGAATGATTTTCATCAGCCATAACACTGAATAACTACGATAATATTTTGTGTATGGCCATAAACTTGTGACCTCTCACGTAGTCAGCTGAGTATTTCTTTGAACAACTAGGCCGGACTCAGGACACCAAGTTGGTCAGGAAACAGGAAAAATCATCATAATTATGCAGCAGCAACTGTAACCGAAACAAAAATCTCGACATTTGTTTCAAGTGGGACCTAAGCCTCTACTTCTTTCTGCCAACACAGAGGAAACACTGGGGAGAATTAAGTTATTGTAACTGAATGCTGATGACTACTTGATCAACTAATGTCCACATAAACCTTACAGCCACACCTCGTACATGTCCAGTGAGTGACAGAGCTTTTGTGCTGGCAATTTTGTGCGTTATAATTGTTTAAAAAGGTCGTCGTGGCGCTGTGACCACAGTGGCCAGAACGGCGTCCACCAAAACTTTACGACCCAACAAAAAACCGAAAGTTGACAGGGGACACTACTCAGCAGGATTCCATAACGTTTCCGGTAGCATGGCCCTGACGTTTGCTTCACTTTCTTCCGCACTTCATTTTGTTTGTTGTTAAAAACATCAACCATGGATTACTGTCCAGAAATAGCGGTGTTGCACGGTGCTTTTGCTTTGCTGGAAAAAGAGGTAAACACCATTGCAGGTTATTGTTGATGTTTCAGTGGGGGATAAAAGATGGCTAATAATAATATGCTCTACACTGATTTTAACGGGAGGTTACCAAGAAGTCAGAACTGACACAATGAGAAGATTTGCTAGTGATTAATGTGCTTCGATTATAAAAAAAATTATAAAAAAAGCGTTGCGGACGAGAACAGACGGACAAATGTGTGCACACAAAGACAGACGGGTGGACATGCACACACGTTACCCATGCAGATGCAGATGCAGACACAGAGGGGCGCGCGCGCGCACACACACACACACACACACACACACACACACACACACACACACACACACACACACACACACACACACACGCATGCACGCACATACACACATACACACACGCGCACATGTATACACAGAGGCGCCCACATACACACACACACACACACATGGGCGTGCGCACAAACAAAAGTATCCTCTCTGGGAAAAAAGTGTATTTTTGATCAAATTGTTGAGCATATGCATATAACATCAGTGCATCTGACAGAGCGGAGCATTCCTTCACTGATAGTACTTTTACATGATGATGTAATTAGTTGATTCATCATATTAGAAAAAGAATCACCACAATTTTAACAGGGGAGCCAGCAATTAATATGCTTTGTTCGTATTGCATGACTATCTCATGTTTTGTTTCAGGACAATTCTGGCAAATGTGATCTGCTACAGCATACCAAAGGTCTGAAATCCAGCCGCCCATTTTTCCTGATCAAGAGTGCAGTACAGGAGATCACTGAAGGTCTTGAAAAACCAAACCCACAAAAGCAGAGGCAGGACTGGAGCAGACGTCTTCACCAGATATTCTTCTCCAAGGCCTTCATTTTCAACAAACATTTTGTGGACAGAGAAAACAATGTCAAGGAACTGAATAAATCATGGCGACCATTCCAAGCTCTGTGTGCTCCTATTCCAGACTTTCATCCTCATCTCTTCTTTGAGTTGTCAGATGAGTTTGGATGGACAGAGTATCTTGGAGAGGTAAGGCAGTACTCGTTGAAGTTTTGTGTCATCCAGCAATATTAATTGTAGTTAATTTATTTAGGTGTTTCCCAACCTCTGTTGGATTGATAAGATAAATGTACAGAGATCTTATTGCTGTATCAATTGATATGAGAGTTTAGTTGGCTGAATTATGTCTTTCATGTGAGTTCTAACAGTAAACTATGTTTCTGCATGCTTAACAAAAATGAAGCCACATATATATGCGCCTTAAGTTTTGGCCTTATCATGCATGGGAAACAAAACACTTTTTTT
Organism: Littorina saxatilis; assembly: GCF_037325665.1. Classification (NCBI taxonomy): domain Eukaryota; kingdom Metazoa; phylum Mollusca; class Gastropoda; order Littorinimorpha; family Littorinidae; genus Littorina; species Littorina saxatilis. The sequence goes on from NC_090259.1 coordinate 16,108,204, forward strand.
TTTACCTGAGATAACAATACATTTCTGCACATTGTAAAATTTAGAGACAGAACATTAGCTCGTAGCCAATAACTCACAACAATATATATTTTATAAATTTGTCACACTTAATAACTTCTACAGCACACTAAATAACATGTGGCAATGTAATTTCTCTGTTATTATTGTATTGTATTGTATTTTATTGTATGTATGTACTTTCAAAGACAGATGTGAACTTATCAACTTCTTTTTTTCTTCTGATTATACAGCTGTTGGCCATAGCTGATTTACCAACTTTGCTGGATTTTGCATCCTGTGCCCTGGAGTTCTGTTCTCCGAAACCAGCCCTCCTGTATGACCTCAGCCTGATTTCTGTGACCCTTGACTCTCTGGTTTCTGTCTGCTTTATGGAAATATTACATTCGTCTGATTCTGCTGCTGAACCGAAGAAGAAGGGCGCAAGAGGGGATACAGGAGAGTACACCTGTGGTGAATTTGCTAGCGTTTTCTCAGTGCTCGCCAAAAAATATGAGCAAATCTCCAAGAAACATCAGACACACGCTGTTGAGGGTGGACAGTGTTCAGAAGCTGTAGAAAGTGCAGAGAGAGGCACAAGTGAATCTGTTGCTGAAACTGAAAGCTTGCAAAAGAAAGCAAATGCAGAGACAGGCATAAGTGAATCTGCGGCTGAAAGCTCCCAAAAGAAAAGAATGGACTGTGTTGAAAGCATGCTTCAAAGCAAAGGCAACGACAGTGAGGTATTGCCAGAAAAAGTAGTCAAGGATGAACAAAACCCTTCAGAAAAGAAGGATTCAGTGATTGTTACTGGTAAAACGGAGGAGCTTCCAGTTCAGGAGAAAGTACCTGAAAAACTTGACAGCCAACAGCTTCCACTACAAGAGAAAGTACCTGAACAACTTGACAGCCAACTTCTTGATAACATCGCAAGACTAGTTGATCTTGTGACTGAGATTCTAGCGCTGGTGCAGAGGAGGATGTCCACAAAACTGTTTGACCGCAGTAGCTGCACAAGTGGAGCCATGGCAAACGTTGTGCATGTTCTTGGCCACATTCTGGCGTCGGTTGTTGTCTTCAGTGTTCTCTCCTTTTCCAGCCGTCAAGGCCAGGACCTGAGAGACTGCCTTCGTTGTCTGATTGCTGAGGACGAAATTGATGAAGATGAATTGGAACGTCAGGGTGAAGGAAGTAACGCAAACTCTGCTGAAAAAAACACAGAGTTGGTAGCCTCGGAGAGTTATCATTCAACAAATCTCATTGCGCAAGAACTTACCAAACTGATAAAGGAAGCAGAAACGAGGAACATTTGCTTACAGTGCCTGCGGAGCTTTTTTGCAGGACAGTCCGCAAAAGATGGTCTTCCGCAGAAACTGTCCACAGAAAAATCAGTCAAATTTGGCCGTGTTGTCAAACTGAACCTCAAACTTCATCTCATCACGAAGCCCCTGAAAACTGTGAAAGTAGTGCAAGACTTTTCTAAATTGCTGGCAACATGGTATGAACAGGAGAAGGAAGGAACGGCAGCAGAGTTGATAGACTGCATGCTGGCAATCTTCAGAGAACTTCAGCGAAGAGAGAAGATTGCTGAAGAGCGTAGACTGAATCCAAGCCTGGAAGAAGTGATGCAGAAAGTGCAGAAAAAGCTTCCAAGGTGGAAGTGTAAGTACTATGTTTACTTTGTATGTACATTGAAGCTTTGAAACAAGAGAAAGATCTGCAAAAGTGTATGAATAGAAACACCAGGATTTTCTCCTGTGCATAATTTAGTACCAATTACTTTTTAACAGTGAGTAAAGTTTAGTAGCTCTAGTGAGAATCACATTTTTTTAATTTTTATTCATTAGCCATACAAAATCTTACTTTTGTCTCTAACAGCTTATGTTGATTGACTGGCTTTATTTTTTTTAGAAAAGCTAGAAAACCATTGTTTTATTTGTCAAGTAAATCAAGTGACCTCAGAGACAAGATATGTGACCCTCCACCACGAAATGAGTCGCATGTCACCTCGCGCGGTTCTGCGCTAGGCTTAATATAAGTCCGGGGAGTGTCTGGTAACAGTGTGAGGGTCACCTTTGTTACACGCTTATAACTCAAACAGTTTTTGCTCTTTTCTAAAACGGTTTTCACCACTGGATAGAGTATAAAAAACTCTTTAGGAAAATGTAAAAATATGAACATCATGCAAAGGTGACATGCGACTCATTCCATGGTGGAGGGTCACATATGCTGTTGCTTAATTGTGACATTAGAGTTGTAATGGTTGATCCTGCATGAATACGAAAATATATAAAAATTTTCATGCTAGATCATACTGTTTGCTTGTTTGCTTTAGGGTGCCTGCAGTTTGGCCTGGCTAAGAGAGATCTAAAAGGATGGTGGTTTGCTGGGTGAGTTCGTTATTTCAGTTTCTCTTTTTCATTTGATTAATACTGATTAAAAGTTGTGGTCATAATGCAGGCAACAGACCAGCAGTTTGTTTCTCTGCATGCCTTTCTGTCCATGTGTTTAAGCATGCATGGGTGTGCATTTAAATGCTATTGAAATGGAATGTCTCTTTAAGACGGGGTATGACTGGGTCTGTGGCAGGAATAAAGAATGTCTGTATACACATGCATACATGAATGCTGAAGACGAAGAGAAAACAGTAATGGAATAAACAAATCTCACAGAATTCAGGGGATTCTTATATTTAGGCTTTTCATGAAATGTGACCCTCCACCACGAAATGAGTCGCATGTCGCCTCGCGCGGTTCTGCGCTAGCCTTAACTCTTACCAGTTCGGGGGTTTTAGGGCATATTTTACAGTGCTGTTGGTGCCTACTTGCCGAGTGGCTATCTGGGGTCATATTCTAAATGAAATATAGAAAGTTATATATCAAATGAAAGGAAAATGAATAAGCTTTTCATATTTGCAAAGAGAATTGTGCTATCTTTAAAGGTAAAAAATGTTATGGGGGTGACAACATGATTTTTGTTGAAATTTGTACGCCCATTTTTTGGAACACGTGACAAACACAAAGAAGACATTTTTTTTGTGTTCAGTTTATTTTAGATATGCTGCTAACTAGTCTGTTTTGGCATTCATTTTACATAACATAGCAAAGTTTTATTGAGTTTTGCTGATAAACAAAAAAGTTATTGTCACCTGAATACCCCCACCTAAATTTCAAAGTTGGACGTTTCATGACATAAGGCACAAAAAAAAAAAATAGTCTGTTTACGGTATCCCGACCGACCCTAAAACGGTTTTCACCACTGGATAGAGCATAAAAAACTCTTTATGAAAATGTAAAAATATGAAAATCATGCAAAGGTGACATGCGACTCATTCCGTGGTGGAGGGTCACAAATGTCAAAATAGAGGATTTTCCATCTTTTTAGAATTTGTCATGTTAAAAACCAAGTTACTTCATAACATTTCTTTTGATCCATTCTCATTGATTTTGCACTTCACAGTTTCCTTGAGTTTCTACACAAAAGCCCCAGCGTTCTGAACAAAGAATCTGATGTGAAACATCTGGTATCAGTACTGGCTGAGATTGTGCAAAATAGTGACCCTGGGAAAAGCAGGAGGTATCGGGAAATGTGCAGTGAGGTAGGAAAAATCCTGAAAGAAAGGGTGACACACACTGACACACACTGACACACGCATGCATGCACACACAGGCGCACAAAGACATACATGCATGCGCGCGCACACACACACACACACACACACACACACACACACACACACACACACACACACACACACACACAAACACAAACACAAATACACACAAACATGTCAATATATCATGGCATTCTTGCTCATCACATTGCAGTTAAAACAAAATTCTAATTCACTAAAAAGTCTGATATCTTGCAGTAACAATATGGCATATAACTGTTTTACAGTCATGCTAAGTACATGAATACAGTAAATCTTATTTGGCTTGGAATTGTATATTCTGCGTTTGTTTTGCAGCTGATACTGAAGATGTTCAGCCAGCTTCCAGTGGCAAACCAAGGGAAGATTATCCTCAGCGTCTATCAAGATACAGAGTCGCCTGCCCTGCCATTTGTGAAAAACTTTGACCAGTCACTGACGGTCACATTCAACAAGCTTTCAGCAAGCGCAACTATAAAGGTGCGGTTTTGTTTAGAAATCTGCTTGTTTGTTTGTTTGTGCAAACGTTTCATTTGGCCTACAAACGATTTATGAAAGTCATGGATTTGGAGAATTGTTATGATGTAGTGATGTTGGTTTTGTCTCACATGGCATATATGTGACCCTTTACCACGGAATGAGTCGCATGTCACCTTTGCATGATTTTCATATTTTTACATTTTCCTAAAGGATTTTGTATGCTCTATCCAGTGGTGAAAACCGTTTTAGAAAAGAGCAAAAACTGTTTGAGTTATAAGCCTGTGACTAAGGTGACCTTCACGCTGTTACCATACACTCTCCGGACTTTTATCAAGCCCAGCGCAGAACCGCGCGAGGTGACATGCGACTCATTTCGTGGTGGAGGGTCACATATATATATATGATATTTCTATTACAAATCAGGTCGTTTCCTCTCAGTTGAAAGCTAGCAGCAACAAGAATTGCACTACCCAGGTGTGTGCATATTTAGGTGTAATCAGCCACCTTCACTTATGACTGACAGAATGATCTAGGTCTTTTACGTGCCACTGTGGTGACACGTGGTGGGACATGGATACCGTCTCTGAGTGCACATAAAGTTGATTCGTGACCGCCCCAGCCTGGATTCTAACCTGTGACCCTAGGATCACATGTCTATTGCTCTACCAACTGAGCTACCTGGTCCCCGGTTGCGTTGATAGTTAATGTTTGTTTTACATGTGATATATGTAATTTCGGTTGTGTTCCTTTTCTGCTGTATTTTCAGGATCTGCATGGTGCCCTGCGATTAGCTGTTCATGACCCTCTGGCTTTTACACAACATGCTGTGAGCGCTGCCATCAGCAATCATGGGCAGATTCCTGTTATTGTCCAGGTATGGATTCAGCTGCTGCATGAGAAGCAGGAACGTTTCTGTAATGCGTAGGGTTCATACAGTGGAACCCTCTTTCAAGACACCCTGATATCTTCTTCTTCTTCTTCTGCGTTCGTGGGCTGAAACTTCCACGTGCACGAGTGGAATTTTACGTATGACCGTTTTTACCCCGCCATTTAGGCAGCCATACGCCGCTTTCGGAGGAAGCATGCTGGGTATTTTTGTGTTTCTATAACCCACCGAACTCTGACATGGATTACAGGATCTTTTTCGTGCGCACTTGGTCTTGTGCTTGCGGGTACACACGGGGGGTGTTCGGACACCGAGGAGAGTCTGCACACAAAGTTGACTCTGAGAAATAAATCTCTCGCCGAACGTGGGGACGAACTCATGCTGACAGCGGCCAACTGGATACAAATCCAGCGCGCTACCGACTGAGCTATATCCCCGCCCTGACCTCGTGATATAAGACTTCCCCCTTTTTAAGACATTGGTGTGTTTTTTTAATTTCTGTTCATAATCTCTGAAAAATTTATATTAAGTTTAAGACTCCCTCCGTTTTTAAAACCTGATTTTGTGAGAGTTGTGGAGGTCCTAAACGGGGGGCTCCACTGTAGCCTAGCTGTATAGTGCATTGCCTTGCATTGTTCTTACCCCCTGCGGGTTAGGGGGAAGAATTTACCCGATGCTCCCCAGCATGTCGTAAGAGGCGACTAACGGATTCTGTTTCTCTTTTTACCCTTGTTAAGTGTTTCTTGTATAGAATATAGTCAATTTTTGTAAAGATTTTAGTCAAGCAGTATGTAAAAAATGTTAAGTCCTTTGTACTGGAAACTTGCATTCTCCCAGTAAGGTAATACATTGTACTACGTTGCAAGCCCCTGGAGCAAATTTTTGATTAGTGCTTTTGTGAACAAGAAACAATTGACAAGTGGCTCTATCCCATCTCCCCCCTTTCCCCGTCGCGATATAACCTTCGTGGTTGAAAACGACGTTAAACACCAAATAAAGTAAAGAAAGATGCATTGTTCTTGGTCGAAATTAGACATCTTGTTTGAAGAGTAGTCCTTAATGTGTGTGTGTGTGTTTGTGTGTGTGTGTGTGTGTGTGTGTGTGTGTGTGTGTGTGTGTGTGGTGTGTGTGTGTGTGTGTGTGGTGTGTGTGTGTGTGTGTGGTGTGTGTGTGAGTGGTGTGTATGGGTGGTGTGTGTGTGTGGTGTGTGTGTGTGTGTGTGTGTGCAAACTTGTTTCAACCCTCAACACCTTGTGCATGACACTCATTGGGGACTATATAACATTTTATCTTATCCCTATCCTTATCCTTTGTTTGTACAGGTGCTGCGTCTGGTCCCAGGAGTAATGACCAGTGTTCATCCGTTGCACCACCCTCAGCTGTCCTTGCTGTGTCACTGTCTGCATGATGCCTTGCTGAACCAGGCGTTGGGTGCCATCGAGCAGAAGAATGTGCTCAATCTTGTGTCTTCACTTGTACAGGTATGTAAAGCGGGGCTCACACACAGGTGGAGCAAGCGGAGCAAGGGTGGAGTAGGCTGCACCAGGCGGAGAGATGACGCTACTTCCGTTGCAGGAGTGGAGAAAGTTGTGTGTGCGGTGCGGAGCAAGGAATAGGACACGTTTCTATTTTTTGGCTCCGGTGCAGCGGTGCAGCCAATCAGCGCACTCATCACTTTCTCCGGAAATAGTAGTGTGACACTAGGTGGCATCCCAAATAACGACGGCCGCCTTTTTCGAAAGAACTTTTTCATGGATTTTACACAAGAATACCGAAACGGAAAGATACAATGTGGTTTCCGCTAGATTTCAAGTCACGCTTTTCACTTTTCCGAGGAAGCCAACAGCTGAGTGTGAAGAAACGCTGCTGTTCAACTTCGAAATCTCCAGTCGCAGACGACCTTCGCTTTTGCAGTACAGTCAATCGACTCAATGCAGGTGCAATGTTACTCATTTCGATCAGCTTGTTTTCGTATATATTTTTGCATTAAGATCATGTACAATGATTGGAATCAAAGGAGGAATGACTTCAGTATGCAAATGCGTTGGTTTGGCCGAAATCAATACAGCAGTAATTAAGCTAGGTTCTTTCTCGTCAGTTTGTTTTTTGCGACTGAAGTTTGTCTTCTGAATGTACCACTTGCTTGATTTTGATTGTTTGTTCAGCTCTTCGGCACAAAATTCATCATGCAAGATATCAATTTGTTGAATGATAACGGGATAAGTGAAGTTCAAACATGTATCTGCTTGCAAAAAACAATCGCAGGGACAGATCTATCTGCTTCATTGACTGACAGATTGTCATTGAATTTCCAACGTAAAATGACTCGTTTGCAGACTCTCTAATTAGATCCATCGAGTGTTTGTGTTCTTAGATCCATTGGCTATGCAGGCTTTTTGCGATCATAACATTGTTTGGGTTTGTGCAGGTGCAATCTGCAGATCAGAGGAGATTGACCGCAGGGTGACGCAGTGTCAGTGATCAATGCAACTTGTGTTCGACACTCAATATTGCCTTCTACCAAACTCAAGGGCAAAACAAAAGGTACGTGCTTGTGAATTCATATTATGTAATGTCTGTGAAGATTAACACCGTCTTTAGCTCTAGTCTGAGTGATCATGCTTATTAATATCCAATTCAAGTTACATACGATACATACTCCGCCCCAGCACCACCCTCACCCCATAGCACTGCTATTCAGATACTACAGTCCAACAACTAACCCTCTAAAAGTCCCCCCCCCCCCCACTCTCAGTGTAACATCTGTTGCTATCTGCACCTTTGTGTGGTAATGGGAAACTCGTGCTCAAATAGTTTCAGAACTGTTGATATTATAAGAGTTTTATTTACCAATGGTTCTCCCCTCCCTCCTTCATATTACACCGACACTCTCTATGCCCACCCTCCACCTCCTTCCCCCATCCCTTCCCTCTACAGGCACGTCTACTAAAGTCTCAGACGTGATAGGATTAAGAGGATGCCACAATGATCCGGGTAACTTTGCAAATAATCATACTGATATAACAGAAGAAAGTTATTCCACAGTCATTTCTACTTATACATAACAGTGTTACAAAACAGGAATTTGTGCTATTAAAGTTATAATCTACAAACAACAAAGACCCTCCAGCCCCCCCCCCCCCTCCTCACCTGCAACATATACATACATGTTCATGTCCAACTTTCCCAGTGGCTCTTAATCTTATGTCTATGACTGTTGATATTGAAGAGTAGAAAGTGTTTAGTTTTCAATGACTAAATTTCCCCTCACACACACACACACACAAACACACACGCACATAGCTGTTGTCTCCTTCTCAATCTCTCTGTGTCTCTCTGTTTAATTAAAATATTTGGATCACTAACTCTTCACTGAGATTCAGTGTTATGTGTTATGTGGAGTAAGATTAGTGAATGTTGCTGCTGATTCTGTTGTTCTTACTGTTCTTCCTCCCTGCATAATCTTTTTTCTCCTTAAACAATTTTTTTTTACTACTACAGTGCGTCTATGGAGTGTACATCAGAGATGTGATGGGACCAAAAACATTCCAAAATGAAACAGGTAACTTTTTAAACTGGTCTTCATTTTGTTTATTGAGAAGTTGGTTCACATGATACATTTCAGAGTCGTCCTTTTAAATTCGTTAAATATTGCACCAGTCACTACATCTATAGATTATCAGATTAAGTTGTCTTCTTCTGCATTATGCATATATGCAATATTCATCTTTAGTGCGCGCGTGTGTGTGTGTGTGTGTGTGTGTGTGTGTGTGTGTGTGTGTGTGTGTGTGTTTATTGGTTGAAGACGACACAGGCCCCTTCCCTCATTTGTTTATCTGTGTGCGAGACTTCGTGAGTCAGTTGCATAGGCAGGATAGCTAACTGAGTTGCCTGCAAGACCGTTAACGGCATTTTGCACTGTATATTTGCTGTACATTAATTTCAGCTTAGGTATGACCAATACCAAAAGTTACAATGGTGTAGGTGAAATGGTCTGTCTTTTGGGCTCTTTCCAAAAAGGATCCGAATTCGGGGATAAACTCAACCGTTTCGGGTTTTATATGGAGCCGTACACTAATTAACCCGATTTAAGCATTAAAGAATTTAAGAGTGTTAGTTTTGGAGGGTATAAACTATGTAATTTAAATGAAAATTTCAATAATAAATTTTCGTATAATTAATATACTTACCCAATTCTCATAGTTTATACCCTCCCATCCTTCCACGCTACTTAATTTCCTATGGCGTCTTTTTTTTAGCTTGGTTACCACCCTTTCGAGGGCAGGTAATTTGAGTAGTTTTTCGACATCTAGCATATATGAGATCTTAGTCAATGCATCCCTCAGACAACCAGTTACACCGTTAATGACACATGAAGCAATAAGGTAACTATCAGATAACACTTGTATACAGAAAATCCACTCGGACAAGATCAACAAAATCTTACGATCTTGTTAACTCATTGGAGACGTAATGTTTTAGTCCTTTTTTTTTGGTTGAAAATGTGCTGAAAAAAGAAGATTACAGCTAGATCAAAACTCAAAAGTGTTCCAAATTACCCCTCCATTTGACCTGTGAACTCGCCACTGTGTTGACCTTTGTCATGCATAAGATATAGTTAATAATCGCCAAATATTAACTAACTAGGTCAACAGGTCAAGAAGTATTAAGCATTTTTATGGGCTGCATTTGTTTCATTTGTGTCACCTTTTATGTTTATACTTTTGCAGGCTGGTGTGGAGTTCTGATGTTGCCAGGGCGATGGAAGACACATACATAAGACATATAAACAAGCTTCCCTGTGAAGTGTTTTGATCACAAATCACCATTATTTTACACATTTATGCATCTATTCTCAGCTCAGACTTGTGCTTTGAAATTGGATGTTTAAGTACTAGCTAAAACCCTGAATAAAGTCTTCGCAATACATGGAATGGGATCAAAAGTGTGTGTGTGTGTGTGTGTGTGTGTGTGTGTGTGAGTGTTTGTGTGTGTGTGTGTGTGTGTGTGTGTGTGTGTGTGTGTGTGTGTGAAAACAACATTCAAAAATGAGGGTGAGATAAAACACAAAAAAAGCTACAGCACAGATACTTTTTTGTCTAGCGTCAAGGACGGATCCAGGGGGGGTTCCTGTCACCCCCCCCCCCCCCCCCCCCCGGCCTGAACATGTATCTCCTCCAAGGGTGAAAATAAAATAAAAATCAATAAATCATGACAAATATTCGGAGAACGCGCCAGCTAGATTCCACATATTCTCATCTACATTTCAAAACGTCCAGACCTCCCTAGCGCCCTCAACTAATGAACCCCGAACACAATTGGGGGCCACCCCCAACCTGATACGGTCCGGCCATGAGCGTTCTATATCGTCCTCTTTAGAAACTTGTTGCGCTGTTGACACACGTACGTTTCTATTTGCAAACATCCATAAAGTAATATTTTGTTAATCATGTTTAAAACATTTCTTCTGAGTAGAGTGAAGCTAAATCAAACCACACACAAAATGAAAAAAACTAAATCTAAATCAAAGCCATATTGCGCGTAACATAAAGCAACAGTCTAACCGTCTGCAAGAGAGATTGTTAGTAGTAGATCTAAAAAAAAAAGAATGGATTCCATGGAAGCTAGTGTAACTATACACATTCAACATCTTTGAAGCTTCGGATATAACTCGATAAAACAAAAAAGAACCAAAACTTAAAACATGTCCCAACAGTTGTTAGTCCACCTCTCTCTTCACCCGACCCCCACACTCACATAGTTTGTGTCTGAAAAGCTCTAAAACGCACTGGCACACACGCACACACACTGACTTATACAGAGTCCATTTAGAAATATGTTCAGTAATTGCGATAAAAGACAAGACTTTTGTCTCCTTTGGTAAACATCACGGTGTTTTTTTCCCGCCACTTCTTATCCACGTGTAAAAATATTTCCCATCAGACTGCGCGAGTGGAGAAACTACGTCATATCATAGGGGAATCCCCTACCGGAGCAGGATCGGAGCAGCCTGCTCCGGAACCGGAGCTTGTGTGTGAGAGGGCAGGTGGAGAGCGGAGCAGGATCGGAGCAGCCTGCTCCGCTTGCTCCGCCTGTGTGTGAGCCCCGCTTAAGATATGTGACAGGGAGACTACTGCGTCACCCTTGACAGCAGACTCTGCAGTTGTCTGCCAGCGAAGAGCGCACCGTCGCGATATAACCTTCGTGGTTGAAAACGACGTTAAACACCAAATAAAAAAAGAAAGCTTAGAGCGCGAGCTATTTAAAGTAGCTCGACATATCTTCATTGTCGCTGACATTTGTGAATTGTAGAGTTCTGATTGTGATAGGGTCGGACTGCTGGCATCTGCTTGGATGCCCTTGGGAACCTTTGCGTACCCATGGCAGTTTTTACAGGGCTATTAAGTTAGATCTAAAATTCTCAACCCTGTTTGTCTGGCTAAAAATTGCCCCCAAAGGGGATTGATGTGCTTCTTGCACTCGGTTACAGGTAGATTAGAGCTTTCCCAGATAACGATATTACCTTGCATGTGTGTAAAAGCGGGGTACACTTGTGCTCTGATTTTTTCTCTTACAGTGGAACCCCCCTATTTCCTCCGAAAACGGCGTATGGCTGCCCTAATGGCGGGGTAAAAAAACGGTCATACACGTAAAATTCTACTCGTGCAAAAAAAACCACCACGAGTGTACGTGGGAGTTTCAGCACACGAACGCAGAAGAAGAAGAAGAACCCCCCTATTAAGACCCACCATTTGAAGACTTTCTCACTTTTAAAACCTTGCTTTTCCAGACATTCTGTTTATAACATTTTCTAATTTGCCTCCATTGTAAGACTCCCTCCCTTTAAGACCAGATTTTTTCTGATTTTTTTTTAGTGATCTGAGGAGTGTTCCAGTGTATTTGCAGGTTGTGTCTTCACTGTAAAGAGAGATATATGTAAGCATTTTTGACAATCTGTTGTAATCAATTATTATTGTTATTACATGTACATGCATTAGTAGAAGTAGTTGAGGGTAATGCAAAACTCCTCTTGAGTGTAATGCAGAGCTCTTCTTTGATAATGATAATTCTTGGTGTTGATTTGAAACTGCAGACCCAAATTTGACTATTTTTATGTTTGTTTCAGACGTACAAGACAGACGTGAAACACCCTCCTCTTCTCTCTCCTTCAGAGTTTCTCTCCACCTTTGCTCTACCATACATCTCCCTCCACCTGGCTGATCCTCCAATCAGAATGGACTTTGCATTGAGGCTTCTGATTGGCTGCCTGGATGCCACGTTTTCTGTCAGGTTCAGTGATTGGTTGGAAGAGGTTAAGCCTGCAGTCATTGTGGCTTGCTGCGCCAGAATTCTACATGAGTATGTTGAGCTTGTGAGTGATGCTGCTGAAGTTGATCGGGCGATAAAAATCAAGTCGCTAGTCCTACGCATCTTGGATGGACTGCACAAACATTTTTCTTCTGCTGGGAAGAGCTTTGAAGGTAGGACTTTTTTTTCTTTTTTTTTTCTTTTTTTCTTCTTCTTTTTTTTCTCATCATAAAAATCACAGTTCTGTTCTTCTATGCAACTATGGAAGACAGTGCTTATGTGTAGAAATATGAGAAATGTAAGGTAACATGTTTGTTCATTTCATTATTGGGTTTAGGGGAACCAATTCCTCACCACTCCCATAGCTGCCAACCCTCCCTAGAAAACCGGGAAATTCCCGATTTTATGTCCAGTCCCGGATTTTCCCGAATAGTGCAAAAGTTTCCCGATTAAACATTTTTCGAGTATAGTTATATAATGACTGGAGTGTATTTTCAAGCGCCTGTACTCGGCGTAGTTTCACTTCTGAACTCTCGTTCAGCGCGAGGCTTCGTCACACAAACGCTGTAATCAAAATCGAAACTAAACGAGAATAGGCGAGATTTGTGGCTAGCGCATGCGCTTCAGTCGAATGTGGATGAGAAGCAGAAGAAGAAGCAGCAGCAGACGACCACAAAATGAAGAAAACAACGGTCCAGCGGCTGAAAGTCGGCCCGAAAGTTCTTGTAAAATTTCAAAAGAGTTACAAACAAGAGTATGACTTCATCTCCGAATCGACAAGACGCGGCATACATTTCGCGTTTTGCACCAAGTGCCGCGAAGATATATATATCAGCATCGGACATGGAGGCCGGGGGGATATTGAAGCTCATTCAAGAACAGCAAAACATGAACGGAACCGGGGGACAGCCGTCGAGAAGACGAGAAAGATTACCCAACTGTTCGCTTCAGACGTCGATGTTCGAACTATGAACGCTGATCCGTGCCAGTTATGCCGTTGTGAACTGTGATGGCAACAGCAATCTCCTTCATACCCCTGGCAGGTGTAGTGTGTTGTGACTTTTGGATTGTGAAATAAACTCAAGGAAGTAACTAACATCCCGCAGTGGGGCACTGCGGTTATGAAATTAAAGGCCCCTCCTGTTTTTGGAACCGCAGGAGCTTTCTAGTTTGCTGTTAGGTAGATTTTTGGTTCCTCTTTCCTGTCATGCTCTCTTTTTCTTCATGAATTCTTTTCTTTTTTCTGCCTTCTTGCTCATTCACCTGTATTTTTTCCAAAAATCTCTTCTCTTGCCGCTTGTCTCGCGATTCATGTATAGTTTAATCTGTTAGTGTTCTGATGTAAGTCCAGCAGTAGATAGGTTAAGCCTATTTTAACATACTGGAAACTGGTAATCTTCCAGTAGGTATTAATTTAGTTTTACTAAAGCCTGCTGGGACACAAGTAATGGGTTAGTGCATTTGTAAACAGGAATCGCTTGACAAGTGTCCCCCTTCATCCCCCCCCCCCCTTCCTCGTCCTGATATGGCTCTGCGTAGTCGGCTGGACGTTAAGCAACAAATAAACAAACAAACAAAAAGTAACTAACATGAACTATAATTTTGGTGCTGTTGTGAACTGTGATAGCAAAAGATATTTTCTCTGGCCACACACAATTGGAAGATGTGAAATACTGTATTTATATATTTTTTGGATGATTAATGAGATGAGGATGATTATAAGGATGATGCTTTGGATTTCCAATTTTGGAATGAAATACTGTAGAAGGAAGCTTGACGTGCATTGGTAAGTCACTACATCTACTCTCTCTCCAGCTCATTCTTCCTTTTTTGTGACAAAATTTGCTGCCAGAAACTGGCAATTATAATCCTCAGAATGCACCAGATTGCATCATTTTGCATCCTTTTTATCAAAAATTTTCCGGGGGGGCATGCCCCCGGACCCCCCTAGCATTCTAGGCGCTTCGTTCCTCCCTATTTTTATCTGGGAAAAGTTGGCAGCTATGCACTCCCACCAGAAAACGTGAAACCTATATGTTAAATAAGTAAATAAATGAATAATGAAAAATGATTCGGATGTAGAGAACAGCCTTTGCAAAGTTAAAAAGAGATCAAATATTTTACAGAATTGGAATGCTAGTAACAATGAACCCCCCCTTTTAAGACCTCCAAAAATCTGAGAATATCTGTGCAGGTCTTAAAAAGGAGGGGGTCTTACAATGGAGCTAATTTTACAGAGGTTATGAGTTTGTTTTTTGGCATTGTATAATTAGTGATATTTGTTGGGGTCTGGGATAGTTGTTTTATATTCACTGTATTAATTGGATTTTATCATGTGAGTGTTTGTGTGTGTGTGTGTGTGTGTGTGTTTGTATGTTGTACATCGCCGTCAGCTCTGGCGAGAAGGGACAATTAATAAGTGTTCATTATTATTATTATTATCATTATTATTATACTCTATTATTCACACGTTTTCCAGACAACTCGTTAGCCTGGCTTCAAGAGAGATGTGCAGCATACGACTGGACTGTGTGTGCCTACGTGTCAAGATTCCTGGCGCCAGCATCCAAGGGAGAAAATAAGGTACTGGCTCTTTTTCGTGTCTTATGCATATGGAAACTGCAAAAGTAGCAACAACAAGTCGCGTAAGGCGAAATTACTACATTTAGTCAAGCTGTGGAACTCACAGAATGAAACTGAACGCACTGCATTTTTTCACAATGACCGTAGTCCGCCGCTTGTGCAAAACGGAGTGAAACTGACGAGCCTGTTCAGCGCGGTAGTGGTTTCGCTGTGCTGCATAGCACGCTTTTCTGTACCTCTCTTCGTTTTAACTTTCTGCGCATGTTTTTAATCCAAACATATCATATCTATATGGTTTTGGAATCAGGAACCAACAAGGAATAAGATGAAATTGTTTTTAAATCGATTTCGGAAATTTAATTTTGATCATAATTTTTATGTTTTTAATTTTCAGAGCTTGTTTTTAATCCGAATATAACATATTTATATGTTTTTGGAATCAGAACATGATGAAGAATGAAATAAAAGTAATTTTATGTTTTATAAAAAAAATTATTTTAATTACAATTTTCAGATTTTTAATGACCAAAGTCATTAATTAATTTTTAAGCCTACATGCTGAAATGCAATACCGAACTCCGGCCTTCGTCGAAGATTGCTTTGCCAAAATATCAATCAATTTGATTGAAAAATGAAGGTGTGACAGTGCCGCCTCAACTTTTACAAAAAGCCGGATATGACGTCATAAAAGACATTTATCGAAAAAAAGAAAAAAACGTCTGGGGATATCATACCCAGGAACTCGCATGTAAAATTTCATAAAGATCGGTCCAGTAGTTTACTCTGAATCGCTCTACACACACACACACGCACAGACACACACACACTTGACTAAATGTAAAAAGCAATAGAGTGAAAGCCCCCTTTTAAGACCCCCTGATTTAAGACTTCCTCCTTTTTAAGACCCTCCTTTCTCGGATGTTTTGTTCATAACCTCTGTAAATTAACCTCTATTTTAAGACTCACCCTTTTTAAGACCTGATTTTTTCATATTTTTGAAGAGTTCGAAGTCGACTAAAAGTGGAAGTATTCCCTGTAGGTGTTCTGCCTGTGGGCGTTTTACCTGTATTGCAGGTAACATACCTTGTCACTTTTTTTTACCAGCTGCTGGCAGAGTTTGCGACAGTCACTGTCAAACAAGCGTCAATGAGTCCTGTGGCGTTGCTTAGACTCGCATCAACTGGAGACGCTGCAGCAGAGCTGGTGATGCGAGCACTGCAGCAGTCTCAGGAGCTGCTGGTTCCACAGGCTGCTCTGCTCACAAGTTTGTGTCAGGTATGTTAATTTTTAGAGATCATAAATTGTTTGTTTATTTATTTAATTAGTGAAAATGTTTGATAATATCAGTTCTCATAATACACAGACACACACACACACACATGAACACACATCTGAACACTCATACACACACACACATCTCTCAGTTATCTGACTGAAACTGTTGTCCTATGTTTGGAGTGCTTATTGCTGGGCTGCCTTACTGATAAATTTGTGTCAGGTTTGTTTATTTTTGAAGATCATATTATTGTTATTATTTTTTTTCATGTTTTCTTCATCTGCATTCTCACATACTGTTGACTTATATTTAGAGCTCTTACATCGGATTGAAATTTGAATTTTTTTAGGAGAGGTGCTGCATTGTGTTCAAATATAAGGTGGGGTGTTTTTTGTTTTGTTTAATACAGTGCAGTAACTCATGATATCTTCTTCTTGTCGTTCGCTGTTAGATCGTCAGTCTGGACTGCAGGACGAAAGGTGCTGTCCTCTACTCATGATATAAAACTCCTCAGAAATTGTTTTCTTTTTTTTTCAAATTTCATCAGGTATCACCTAATCACGAAAAGAACAATGTAACCTGTTTCACACTTTAAATGGGCCACTGGTTTGTGAGTTGCATCAGTAGGTTTTTATGTTTATGTCTTGTAAGTTGTAGTAAATCTTGGAAAGTGTGAAGACATTGCACCAATGATCAGACAAACCAAGTTGCAATCATGAATTTCTTCTTTATTTACTTTCCGTGTCAGGTGCTTCCTCATTTGCTGGTGTCGGAGGTGAAGAGAGTGGTGCAGGTTCTATCAAGTCTTCTCTGTGCCGGACAAGTGGAATTTACCCCCAGGAATACCCCTCCTGTTGCTTCAGTTGACGAGGATTTTACAGGTAATTGGAGCAAATTAGTGTTCATTGTTTTCCACGCACAAGTTAGTTTGCCAAAATTGAACAGCTTAACAGCGAGGCAAACAGGATATGTATGTAAAATATTGTCATGATAGTGAGCTTTACAAGTGTATTTGTAAAAGGGTGATGTAGTAGTCCCCCTTTTACAGCAGCTGCTCTGCACTGAGTTGTCTGCAAGTCTTGAGCGTGAGTCATTTATAGTACAGTGGAACCCCCCTTTTAAGACCTCCAAAAATCTGAGAAAATCGGGTCTTAAAAAGGAGGTGTCTTAAAATGGGGGTAATTTTACAGAGGTTATGAACAGTGAGTCCGAGATAACAAGGTCTTAAAAAGGAGGAAGTCTTAACTGGGGTGGTCTTAAAAGGGGGGTTCCACTGTAGCTCAACGTTTCTTGTGCGTCAGAAACTCTCACCTGTCAGACACAGAGAGCGGTTTTTGAAAGAGTCCGGCTGCTGTTGTCGCCTGGTACGCTCTTGCGAACCTCAGCATTCACATGGCAGTTTTTATAGGGCTATGTTTTAGCCCGAACTGACTGACCTGTTTGACTGGTTTTGCCTCCAAAGGTAATTAGAGTGTTTTAAGCACTTGGTTACATATTTTTAGTGCTTCAGCTGATAACAGTTATGTTGAAGGTAAACAAAAAGCAATGTCATGAGTAAAAGTAAACTTTCTTCTCCAGTATATGTATGTTTTACGAGTAGGGTGATGATCGCGCGCTGCCTAGTGTTCAGACCACGCGCAGAAGGAACAGTAGCATGTCCACATCTCATTTACATGTTAATTTTTAGTGTTCAGTTTTGTAAGCAAGGACCATAAAAGTATTGTCCACCCGACTCAAGATTTTATTGTTCTTGCAAGAACAAGGACACTGAGAAGAAAGTTTCCTTGTTCCTGTAAGAATAGTAAACTCTTCAGTCTTGAGGAAACAAAATGTTATTGCTTAGGCATTCTGTACGCCCATAAACAAGTACATTTTGTATGCAAAGTAATCGAATTGAGTTCAATTTTGTGTGTGTGCAGATTGGCCTACTGAAGTGAAGGTTTCACAGTTGCTGATGGATGCAACAATCCTGATCATCTTGTGCCATTCCCATCTCTCTTCTGTCGTCTTTCATCACATGGCACAAGTCATTGTGGCTGCTTTACAGGTGTGTTTGTGTATTTGGATAATTTGCAGCATATTGCAAAAGCAGATTTCATCTTGCTGTGTTGAAAAGACAGCTTTCACTTCAATCCTTCTCAGATGCAGTTTTCTTGTGTTATCATTAATGCTTCCTATAGGCTTATGCAGGCCTGTGTAGAAAACCTAGTACAATGGAACCTCAAATTTAAGACTCCTTCCTTTTAAGATTTTCTGTTCAAAACCTCTGTAAATGTACCCCCATTTTTTTAAGACTCCCCTTTTTTAAGACCTGAATTCTCAGATTTTTTGTACTGAATTTGTAGGTCTTCAATGGGGGGTCCCACTGTATTCTATTCTGTAAGGAATGGCTTATTCATATTTTATTGCTTCTTTTCCAGGCACTTCTCCAGGCTGACAGCAACAGAAAGATATCCGACGACCTCGCGCTGCTCTACCGACACATGTTCTTGCACGTTTGTGTTGTCATGTCAGCTGCCCACGAAGCTATGCTGGATCCCCTGTTTGTGATTCTGCTGGATCTTTTGGCGAGGTTAACTCCAGCGGAATCTTCTCCTCACACGATTGCAGAATTACTCACGGAGGGAGTCGAGTTGATTCCCATGCAAAACTTACGTGACACTTTGAGAAAGAAACTGAAGGGTTAGGTATCCAGTACATAAATTCTTCTTCTTCTTCTTTACGTTCGTGAGGAAATCCCTTTACAGGGCAACGGTCCTCATTTTTTGTGACTTGTGACTTATGATTGGGATTCTGCTATATTTTTGCTGCTTGACTCTTGTGGAGTTATCATCAGGGTTAAGTTTTGTTTCAGTCTCTGGTGTAGGGAACAGCTAGTTTCAGAAGGGAGCTTACAATACAGCTTGGAGAAGGAAAAAATTGAAGCAACATATACAGTACTAGATGATTACCGGCTTCGCCGGGAAGAAGTAGAGCCGAATACCAGGCTGCGCCTGGGACCCATCATCATTATAATCATCCTCATCTCATTAATCATCCAAAAAGGAAAGGAGATAAACGCGCAAAACACTGGAGACCTTCTAAAAATAGTAACGTGCAATGACCTTCTAAAAATAGTAACGTAGTAACGGGAATATGGATTGACGCCAGAGGAAGGGAGATAATCGCGGCTGAAAACACTGGAGAAGATAAGGAAGAGTTACTGGAAGTGGATCCCGACAACAAAACAAAACAAAAATCGGTTCAGCGCGTACAGCGCTGCGCGCTGAGAGCACATGTTGAAATATCTCATCGATGAGGTTGTGTCCGGGGTGTAGCTGAATACGGTGTCCAAATTTGAAAAAGATCCACCGAGAACTTTGGCCGTGCATCGCGAACAGACAGACAGACAGACACTAGTCGTATATATATATATAGATGTAAAATGCAACCTATGTTTGTGATTTGACTGGACATTTTGGCTTGTTGCCTCTTGAAGAATTATCACCTGGCTCAAGGTTCTTTTCCGTCTCTGATGCAGGGAACTAAGGTACTTCCAGAGCATTGCTAATTACGAGACACACTGAGAAAAAAAATTGGAGAGCCAAGTAGGCAGTACATAAACTGTGACTTTGGCTCGTTTGGCGCATCTTTTTCCAACTATCTTGATTGCAGAGACAATCAGACCTTTTTTAATTGTTGTTATTGTTATCGGGTGTTTCTTTCAACAAACATCAGCAGTACAAGTGAGCAGTTGATGAACATTTGTTTTAGGGCACTGATGGCTTTACTTTTCTTTTTTCGTTAATTGTTTTTCTGCTGTTGTTTATATATTAGTCATGACTCTCTCTGCTCTTTGATGGCGCCACCGAGCTCTATGCAACATCTAACATGCATACACACAGTCATTCATACTTGTTATATGAACCATAGAACTCTGCTATGTTTACTGAACAGTAAAGTGAAAACTTCCCTTTAAATCCATTTGCAGATTTGTGTGTGTGTGTGTGTGTGTGTGTGTGTGTGTGTGTGTGTGTGTGTGTGTGTGTCTATCACAAACAGATAGCAGGACAGGCAGAGAAACAAGGCACTTCTAAAGGTTATTGTGAAGAATATTCTTACATCACACAAAATCACACTGACAATAAATAATTATATATGTTTATTGTTATAATTTAATAACTTGATAGCAACTTACTTATTTACTCGTGCAAGTAAACAAAAAATAACACACACACACACACACACACACACACACACACACAAACAGAGCGATAGTACCTCTTAATGCCATGCACATATCATAGGCATATCAAAATAGAAGAATACATTGGTATTTATATGTTCATGTGGAAGGTATTAACACATTCAATGTTTGACATTTTTAAGTATAAGCTGTCATTATAAAATGTTATTGCTAGAGCTACAATTACATGTACAACTATACCAAGTCTTTCATTACAGGAGTCATAGCACCTCAAATGTTTAAGTATGTGGAACACTGCCCTGAATAAAGTTTTGATGCTGTGCAGTAATATACATTTGCCAGCAACATTATCACAGATTCTCAAATAATGTTACACACATTCATACATGCACACACCATCACATCTTTGCAGTGTGTAACCTGCTCTAAAAACAAAAGCACGTCATCAATAAAATCTTGGTGGTCAAACAGTACACACATTATGGCATTTGGATAAACGAGAGTATGTAGGAGGGTGAATGTGAGGGTGCGGGTATGGACATGTGTGGTTGGGTTATGTGTGTATTGATGTGTACTTTTATGTGCCTATGTGTTCTGAGAGTGTTGTTTTTATGTGATGTTATACACGAGCCCAAAGAAAAATATCTGTTTGTTACATTCAGACAAAGTTTTATTGAATTGAATTAATCTCAGCACAACATGTACATACTGTGCATAAGTTAATGAATAGAAGATTCAGTTTTACCTTTTAGCAAAACACATCAACAACTTAACCAGTTTCATTGTTTAAAGGTACATGTGAACATTACAATACATTCATTCATATGCATACTATTTAACATTACAATACATTCAATCATATGCATACTATTTAACATTACAATACATTCATTCATATGCATACTATTTAACATTACAATACATTCATTCATATGCATACTATTTAACATACACCACAAATCTGTGGCTTGCATCCCTTAAAGCAAACACAACGGATGGCATCCCTCAAAGTAAACACAACCGACATGCACCTTTACCCTCCACCTCACTGCCAAGACCAAAACAACGAAAGCATGCACAGGTACAAACACAGGCGGCCTAAACCCCACCAGTACCGTACTTTCGGGACTATAAGTCGCGACTGTTTTCTTAAACTTTTACCACTGCGCCCTGTTGACCGGTATTGCCTTATGTATGGCTAAAGAAGAGTAAAGATGTACACACATCGCTATTCAAAGAAACCGAACACTCCCTCTTTAGTGATATATGCATGTTTCTGCTTCTATGACGTTGACAAAGTTTTCTCTCGGATATCAAAGGCGTCGGTCTCATAGTAGAAACTCGGTCATTGACCTGGGGTCAGAAGGTCAGTGTCTGTAAACTAAGGGAGTCAGCTGGTCCCAGCTGAAAATGTGATCGTTGACGTAAGGTCACATTAGGCCAAACAGCTCTCATAATGCAGACTCTTTGATCTCGCCGCACATTGTGGAAAAAACATATTTCCACTCTGTTCACTTCCTTTGACTTGCGGCCAATACACCAAGAGTGCCTTTAGCATGGATTTTTTTCATTTTAACCTTGAAAGTAGGGTTTGCGCCTTTTATAAGAAAGTGTCTCATAGTCCCAAAAATACAGTACTTTCTTCTCTGGCAATAAACCTGCATATCTCAAATATACATGCAGCGCAGATATTCTATAGCACACAAACTTATTTTATCATTTGAAGGGGCTGGGTAGGCTTCCTTGCTTGGCAAAATTGTTGTGACCATAAATTTCACCAGATGAAATTTGTCAACAATTTTGCTACTGTATGCCCGAGATATAATGTATGTACTGTATTTTCCGGGTTACAAGGCTCTACAGCGCATAAGGCGCACCCCCTTCTTTTAAAAAAAATTGTAATCCAGTCACCCATTGGGCGCAGGGGGCCGATAGGGCGCACCAAAATTGAAAAAGTATACCGGTAACAAACGGTCGAAGAATGAAAATAAGCCGCACATCAAAGGAAGAATACAGAGTGGAAATATGTGTGCTCTGTGTGTGCCGCGAGATCAAAGGCAGGTCCATTGTGATAGCTGGGTTGCCTTGTTTATAGACACTGACCTTCTTCCCAGGGGTCAATGACCCAGTTTTAGCTATGAGAGGTGGTTCCCCTGTCCATAGATGTGTATTCAGTACACATCTATGCCCTGTCATATCTGAGAGAGGAAACACTTCCTGCACCGGGGTCAGTGACTTAACCTATGGGGCGGTCTCTTTGATGTCTTGAGAGGAAACTTGGCCAGGGCAGTACCTTGTAGCTGAAACATGCATTATCACAAGTTGTTTGACTGGTACTCAGGCGGTCTCTTTGATGCTCACGGAATTTAAAAAAACGACTACCGGTATTCGAGATGGAGGTGAGTTCTTGTCACATTTTGTTCCCCATGTTTTTTTCCCAATTTTTTTTTCTTCGTATTTCATACACGGATTACGCGCTTCGTTATACAAGGCGCAGGGGTCAAACTTGAGGAAAAAAGTCGCCCTTTATGACTTGGAAAATACGGTATGTTCCCATATAAGGAATCAATGGGGGTTGGTTTACTTATATATGGGAACATACGAGCATACATATCTCAAGCATACACCAGCAAAATCATTGACTAATTTCATAAACACACTTTTAAGTTTCAGTCTTCTTGTCATTTGAAGGGTCTGTGAGGGCTTCCATGACAAAACTGTCATAACCATAAATCCCAACATGAGGACAAGTCTCGGCTTTCGTGTCAAGCATTTAATGGTACATTTTATCTCCTGTAAACAATCATGTTCACCAGAAATCCAACTTTTTCGACCGTCTTGGAGTCATCTCAGTCACATTATAAAATAAGTCATTGCATACATGTAATTTATTTGTTTTTGTTTGTTGTGTCTCTTGTTTGTCAACTTTAAAGGCTGATAGGTCAAAGTTCTTGTAAATTTTTGCATTTGAGACAGTGACAAAAGGTCAGGTGTCATGTCTACTGTCCCGAATGACACACGATTGCTGACATTTCACCATTGCCAAAAGAATAAACAAATAAGAAATAGGTAGAACATGAATGTGAAAACTGACTTTGATTGTTGATCAGTATTTTCTATACCACTAACAAATAATCTACTTACACATAGCTGTTTGGCAAATGTATGTTGCATGGGACACACTGACATGAAAGTGGAAGATGTTTTTCCCTCTAGAGAAACTACATATCAAGTTACACTTTTTGTGCTCTTCCATTCCAGTTGGCAATCAATTGTTAACGCATGTTATTAGAAAAAATAGAACGAAAACAGATTAGATAGAATGAAAAATGTACTGGTGATGTCATTTGGGACATACTGACATGAAAACGTCACCTTTTGTCATTGTCTCATTTGTCCTCAATTAAAGAAACGTTCAAAAATATATTCACTACCGCAGATTTGTTCAGGCTTTCAGTTTGGGATAAGAGCTCTCCACGAAATGTTCATCCAGAGTCTGTTGCTTTGAAAGCTCTGCTAAGCATACGGTGGTGTCTTTCTTCTTCTTCGTTGATGGGCTGAAACTCTCACGTTCACTCATGTTTTTGCACGAGTGTGTTTTTACATGTATGACCGTTTTTATCCCGCCATTCAAGCAGACATTCGCCAATTTCGGAGAATAGAGTCTTTTTACAGTTAGTTTTGAATTCAAGACCCATTATGTAATATTTTGCTCCGAGAAGGAATGGGGTTTTGATATGGTCAAGCTGTCGCTATGGTAAACTACTGCAACAAATTTCAGCCTGCAGATAAGCTTTCAGACTTTTGAATTTCAAGACCCATAGTGTAATATTTTGCTCCGAGAAGGAATGGGGCTTTCATAGTGTCAAGTTATCGCTATGGAAACAACTGCAACAAATTTCAGCCTGCAGACAAGCTTTCAGACTTCTTGTTAAGAGCTTGTGAAATCTCCTTCACCCTCTCCATCACCTTTCCATAGCTCTTTGGCGCGATCCTGTCAATGAATTTCTGCAAGAACTTGTCTGGATGCCATCGCACCTGCTGCTCGCGGACGTACTTCTTCAGTGCCGGAACGTTCCAGGTCGTTTTGTCGCCAAACAGCACCTCCATGATATGCTCAATACTGCCTTTGCTCGGCCAGGGAATGTCGCCAAAGCTGAGCTTCCGCTCGCTTCTGTCTTTGAGAATGGCTTGGAACTTCTCTTCGTACACCACACGAAGTTTAGCCATGCTCTGTACGCTTTTCGCCTTGTTGATTTCCTCTTTGGTGTTGATCCCTGGTTTGGCCCTGTGTGGTTTCTGTTGAGCGCCTCCTTTGTGATCTGAGGAGGAGTGCTTTCTCTTGCGGTTTTCTGATTGTGAGGAAAAGTGTTGGTACTTGTGCCTCCCGTGCAGTTCTCTTGCCATGCGTTCAGACCATTCACGGTGGGATTCCTTCTGACTTTCTTGTGTGAAATCTGTGACAGAAAAAGGGTTGCCATCTAACAATAATACTTTTTTAATAGAAGAAAGTGTGTATTGTGTGCACTTGATAAGACTGAAGGCATAAGCAGTTGAAGGCTAAAACAGCAAGCTCAATTAGTGGTGGTTTTTTTTAGCTCTCTGGAAATGTGATGGTAAACACACACATATGCTCAGAGTTAGAA
This sequence comes from Littorina saxatilis, assembly GCF_037325665.1. Classification (NCBI taxonomy): domain Eukaryota; kingdom Metazoa; phylum Mollusca; class Gastropoda; order Littorinimorpha; family Littorinidae; genus Littorina; species Littorina saxatilis. The sequence goes on from NC_090259.1 coordinate 16,133,218, forward strand.
ACACACATCTACACACACAGATAGACAAACACACACACAGATAGGCAAACACACACACACACCCCTAGGTCCTTACAGTTACATACCATCTTTGTAACACAGATAGACAAACACACACACACACAGATGACAAACACACACACACACACATACAATTACACACACAGTTCTGGGTCCTTGCAGTTACATACCATCATTGTAATTGTAGCGTCCAAAGAAGTCGGCACTCTCACTTTCAAATTCTCGAGCCAGCCTTTCACTGAAATGATCAACTGACGAGCAGGATGACACACTGTCTGACCACTGCAAATGAACATTGTTGAAAAATTGATCAAATCAAATTAACTGTATTATCTCAAATCTGAGAAATGACATAATGGCATGATGGCAATCAATAAACAATTACAGCTGCACAGTGGAACCCCCTTTTAAGACTTCCTCCCTTTCAAGACCCTCTTTTCTCAGACTTTCTGTTCATAGCCTTTGTAAATGTACAGCAGTCCCTGCAATGTACGGCCCCCGGCGTGAGCGGACACCTGACATGTATGGACACATTTGCTCGGCACGGAGTGTTTTCCTTCTATATTTGCCCCCCCCCTTAAACGGACACCTGCAAAACGTGGACGTGGACACTCATTTTCGGTCCCAACAGCAGGTCATACCTCCAATGTACGGACAGACCATCGTCACATTTTCACCACAACAAAATCGATAACAGAGCAGTCCGGCTCTTGGTACAAAGATCACCAGCCGCAATGGCGTGATGACAGTCACTGATAACTTGAGTGCACGTGTACCCATCAGGAGGGGGGGGTAGTTCTGGTCAGGAGTGGAGTACATGCGAAGATGCCAACATGAAACTGCACTGTGCTCTTTATTCTTGTCTGTTGGACGTAAACAACAGAAACCACAGTCGATGAAGGTCCTGAGCGAAAGAGAGTGAAAAACCGGCCACAGTTCTCAGCATCGTGTGTCTGTGTGTAACCTCTTTCATTGAGAAGATACTCTTGTTTCCCCTCAGCCTTGACCAGTGAGTCGGTTGCCTAATCTGTGAACCCTTCAGTTGTCTTGCTTTGTCAAAAGTTACGACACAGTCAACTGGTTTTGCTCTGAGTGAACAGTGCAGCTGGCCTCTCTGGCCACAGCCCAAAACAGAACATGGCTGGAGGGAGTGAGAGAGAGGGAAGGGGTAGCTGGCTAAACTCGGTGGGGTGTCCGGTGTCACTGCATGTCAGCAGGAAGAGCATTGGAGAGAAATAGAGAGGTGTACTCTTCCACACAATTTCCAAGCATCAGTTGTCACGGCTTGGGGTAGGCATTAGTGAGGGAGAGTGGGAGCTGTGTTATGTACAGTGTGTTTCTGACTGAAGAGTGAAAAGTCACTGCCATGCCACATGATCGGCATGCAGTCAATAAAGCCAGACAAGAAGAAAATAAATTACATGATTATGACATGCAGCTCTATCTGCTGCTATTTATTCAAACTGGTTTTCAAGCTTATTCTTGCAAAGCATCTGCACACGCTCCTCGATCTGTGCTGTGTTTGTGTGGCTGCTTTCGTATGTCGACCAGTGCATGGTGAGTGCAGTGTTCACTGCCTTGAGGATTTATTTTATCTCTTCTTTTCAACACTTTTCATACAAATCCTTTTTACAGAACGTTTAAAGAAGTATTAGGAGTTTATTGTTATTGTTTAGTAGCCACAAGAAGTGATTAGCATAGACTCAATCCTGTTGTTTGTGTGTCTCTGTGTGAGTGTATGGGGGAGGGGGTGGTGTGGTCACCCCTCCCGTGACCGGACACCTGCAATGTACGGACAGTTTTGCTATGACCCAAGGGTGTCTGTTCATGAGAGGGACTGCTGTACCGCCATTTTAAGACTCCCTCCTTTTTAAGCCCCGATTTTCTCAGATTTGTGAAGGTCTTAAAATGGGGGTTCCACTGTATAAACAAAATACCTTGTCAACAGCATTAATTCAAACATGCACCTGCTTTCAAACCAGAACTGCTAATCTCAGCTCAGAAATGACAGGTGAAAGAATATTACCTCACTGTCACTACTGTCAGTGTCAGAGTCTGATAACTCGTTGGCAGACAGAATGTGACGATTCAACATGGCAAGAAGGTGACTGACACTCGCCCCCCTGTGATCGCAGAAGTAGAGAGCATCTGGAAAATTCTTTAGGAGTGGGACCACAACATTGTTGTACACTGCAAAAATAAAATGCAAATTAAAAAAGAAAAGACCACAGAATGAACACTGGGGTAAAAGTTTGTCAGCTAACTGAATAGAAAACGATGTAGAAAAAACAAACTTGGCCACAACATTTTATTATACCCCTGCTAATTCAGTCAAACTTTGTATGCCCTAATTACAGGCACTTGGAATGACCAAACAGATTTTGTGAATTACCTCTTGTATGCAGACATTTGATAGCAATCCCCTTGGTAATTTGCAAAATTCAGTGCATCTTGAAGAAATTCTGAACTCCAACATTTCACCTGACTGCCAGGCTGAATGGGGTTCCTGCAATCCCAATGTCTTGTATAATTTGCCTGGTAGTAGTTGCACATTGGGACTTCCCTGTAACAACTAACATACAATGCTTACGGCTTGTATATATGGTTCGAATCACAGCTTCGTCTGGTGGGTTAAGGGTGGAGATTTTTTTGATCTCCCAGTTCAACTTATGTGCAGACCTGCTACTGCTAGTGCCTTATCCCCCTTTGTGTGTACACGCAAGCACAAGACCAAGTGCACACAGAAAAAAATCCTGTCTTCTTCTTCTTCTGCGTTCGTGGGCTGAAACTCCCACGTACACTCGTGTTTTTTGGACGAGTGGAATTTTACGTGTATGACCGTTTTTTACCCCGCCATTTAGGCAGCCATACGCCGTTTTCGGAGGAAAAAAAAAAAAATCCTGTAACCCATGTCACTGTGTCAGAGTTCCTTCGGTTATAAAAACATGAAAATATCCAGCATGCTTCCCCCGAAAGCAGCATGGCAGCCTGAATGGCAGGGTACAAACGTTCACATGCGTACAAATCCACTTGTGCAAAAACATGAGTGAACATGGGAGTTTTAGCCCATGAACAAATAAGAGAAGTATGCATTAAACGTATACACTATCTTACCTTCTGCAGCTTCATCTGGTTCTAACTGCAATGCCCGGTCCAGAGACAAGTGGAGAGGCAAGTCTCCTTTGTTGTCCGCTTGAGAGGCCAACACTCCATGTGTTAGAAGGTAGCTGTAAAGATAACACACATAATTCTTTGCTGGGTTTTTTTCCATCCAAAGAGGGCTTAATTTATAAATTGGAATGAAATGCTAATGATGTAATTCACTTCACAACATGTACACACAAAAATCTCTCCAGAAAAGGCATCAATAAAACCCTGATACAACCAGATAACATGCCTGACAACAGATAAAGTTTCCATCTCTGTATATACTCATGGACACTGATTCTGGATCTGGTATGGGTACGTTGCAGGAGCCAGTATTGGCTATCATCGCAACGAAAACCGGGAGAGCACCTATTTGATAATTTATATATTATTACTTATTTAAGTTAATAAATCAGTAAACGTTCACTTGTTTCTGCAATATTGGAAAGGTAAATTTGTAACCTATTACTCTTAGTCTTACTCTTACTGCTTCACACACGCACACACACACACACACACACAAATGAGTTCTTCTAAGATAGTAGAACTAGGAGTGGATTTTTGCATTTGATATAAGGCCTAAAAAAAATAGGTGTGGTTACGGTAACCCGACCTACCCTATTTTTAGGGGCCGATCCTATAACTTTTTATTACATTTGTCACAACAACAACAACAAAAACGAGTGCAAAAAACGCAATGCAAGCGAGAGCGCTCGAGTCGCACACTTATTTCCCTGTCAAGTAGGTTTAATTTGTACACATTAGAAAAAAAAGTTAAAAAAAAAAGTGATTGCCTACCTACCTACCCTATTTTTTGGGGCTATGTTACCTTAACCACACCTATTTTGTTTTTTGTGCCTAACTATAGTTCAGGCATACTACTAGTACTACTACTACATTGTTTTGTTGTTGCTGTCTGTGGACGTTACATCAAGTCATACTGCTGTGAACAAAGAACAATACACAAACATGACCAAAACAGGCTAGAAATTAAGCAGCCGAAATAGTGACATACCCAATAAAATGACCACAGCCATGTTTTGCAGCTGAATGCAGTAACGTCCGTCCTTTGGTGAGAGTTGCAAGCGATAGATCGACATCGTACTTTTTTACACACGCTCTGAACTTTTTCAGCCTATCTTTTTTGATATAGTTGACGAGTTTATTTGCAACCTTCTCTGTTGGCTTGCGTGGCATCGTTCTCTTCTCACTTTGTGACGACACAATAAAAGCTTTGTATGATAAAGTCACGACCGAGGTACAAAAAATTGTTGACGTCTGGGACGGTCTGCTGCAATCCTTTGGAGTTATCACCCTTCTGTCATGAGGGAGAACTTGTAAAAGTGTGGAAAGTAAACTGGTATTGTAAAATGTATTATATTGTACACAATGAAAAAAAAGAAGAGAATACTAGATTCTGTACAAAGAGAGTAACTCTTACAATTTTAAGCAATATCAGTTGATGTATTTTACGTTTGTAACTTGTGAAATTATTCAACTATGCCTCACCCCTGTACGCATGCGCAAACAATCAAGCTGTCTCCTCGATGTTTTGCCATTTAGGTTGATGGAAAAGTGACGAAGAAAATGCTGTCACAAGCATAATCAAGGTCTGCACGACCGCATCAGTCCCACGGGTCAGGTAAGAAATGCCATTTGTGTTATTTATATGGCTTGGATTATGTATACTGGTGATTGTTTTGCTCTGCGTAGCATTGTTGTGATTTTTTGCCTTCTGACCCCTCCCCCAAACCTTGGAAGTGAAAGAGAGCTGTGTGCCATATTTTTGGCGTGATTGTACGTCGGATTTCCGCTGATGACTCGTTAAACTTCTGGCAGACGGAACACTGCCCGCATCAAACAGGCACATGTGTTATGCACGGACATAAGTGCAGTTTTAACACTGCAAAATGTATACAACAGAAAATCAGTGTTTGTGATTTAATTGATGTGCAGCTTAGAGAATCTGATACATTGTTTGGAATTGGAGCGCTACACCCACGGTACCAGAGGAAAACATTCCAAGCCTAAGGGAGGAGGAGGGGGGGGGGCACAGATAATAAACACACACAAAAACAAAACATTGCTCAGAGAAAAAAGCGTTGCATGAACTTGATGAAGTTCAGGGTGGCTACTTTTGTCTCAATATTTCTACTTATGTAAAGTATTGTGCATGCTTGAGGACAGAATAACTCAACCAAACAATAAAACTGCACTGAAAAAAGGCCTGCAGTGCAAGGACTTTTTAATGTTGGTCTCTGTGTTGTTTCCTCATGACAGGTATCAGTGTCACTGTGTCTGAATCATCTAGCGTGAGGTTTACCACCTAGACTAACAAGCATTTGATAATATATATTGTCTACAAAGCAGCATGAATTGACTTTTGAGATTAAGTATAAGACAAGCAAAATTGTGAACCTTACAGTAAAAGTAAAACTTACAGACTCAACATACATTTTTTTTTCTTCTGAACCCATAGATATTTGACTTTGTCAGTGTCAGGTTTGGTCCCACTTGAACATGGGGCCTTCATGCAGGCTTCGCTGCAAGCTTTATAGGTTGACCAGTTAATTAATTAGCCCAGGTATATAGATATGTGCTACGTACATTTTGTCCAGAGAAATGTAAAGAAAGACATTGACCACTAGTTTCTTAAAAGTCCACCAGAACCAATACAGCGAAACCCAGCTCACTGAGCTAGGCCAGCACAGAGAAATTCAAAGGAAGATGTACCATTAGTTTATCCCAGGTGCACCAAAACTAGTCATTTATTTCTGTAAATTCTGTGCTTACAGATTGCAAGACACTGACCGCCAACATGAGTCTAACGTCGGACCTAGCTGAGCTGGGCCAGCACTTGCAAAACGAGCGTCTGTTCGTTTCAACAGAAAAAGAGCAGCTCCAGCGCCTGTATGAAAATCTGCGCCAGACGTCAGAGCGCCTGCTACATGTGGCATGGATCGGCCGTCAGCAGAAGGCCATCTTGGGCACTTGTCTGACGCACGGCAGTGACACTAAGGCAGTGGATGTGTGTACACATGTTCTTTTTCCTTCTCACAAGCTTTTTCTTTCTATCCCTCGCTGTTTTGTAGTACTATTCGTTGAACTGTAAATGATTATACCGTCTTTGATAGTCTCTTTCTGTCTGTCTCTCTTTTCCTCTCTTTCTTTCTGCCCCTTTACCTCTCGATCTCTCTCTCTCTCTTTTTCTATCCCCCTCTCTCACATTTTCTTTCTCACAGAATTTTAGTTTGGCATTCATTTGTTTTTTCTCATGCACTCACATTTTTTTTAAAGATCACAGATCTAGTCATGAACATATATGATTATGAGGTTATGATGCATGAGTATTGGGAAGAACAATATACTATAGCATGTTAGAGAGAATGCAGTTGAAGTAGAGAACAAACAAGAGAGAGAAAAAAAATATAATAATGAGGCAAAAAGATATTTGGAAAAATACTAAACATAAGGCATATATATCAATGTGTTAATTTTAAAGAAGCAGGTTTTTTTCTGCTTTTCAACTGATTTAGGTGATGTCAGTAAATTTTTACTAATTTGTTGTTTTTATCTTCAACAGGTGTGTGGTAGAAGCAACGAAGTGGAGAACACCAATTTTGTAGACTCTTACAAACATTTTAGCCACCATGACAGCAAGTATGGAGATCTCTTGAAATTTCTGTGGGAGAACCCCGCGACAGTGGGACAGTGTATTTATGAAGGGGAAAAAATGGGATTTCCTGGCATGGATCATGTCATAACGACGATAACCGCTTCTGTGTACGGCGGTTGCATGTTCCGGGAAGATGAGTCAGCGATGCTGAGTATTCTGAAGCTTCTGACAGAGCTACAGGTTTGTTTGGTAGAGAGAGAGAGAAGGAAAAAAACAAGTCGCGTAAGGCGAAAATACAATATTTAGTCAAGTAGCTGTCGAACTCACAGAATGAAACTGAACGCAACGCAGCAAGACCGTATACTCGTAGCATCGTCACTCCACCGCCCGTGGCAAAGGCAGTGCACGTGGAATGGACAAGAAGAGCGGGGTATTCGTTGCGCTGAGAAGGATAGCACGCTTTTCTGTACCTCTCTTCGTTTTAACTTTCTGAGCGTGTTTTTAATCCAAACATATCATATCTATATATTTTTGGAATCAGGAACCGACAAGGAATAAGATGAAAGTGTTTTTAAATTGATTTCGGGGAAAAAAATTTGATAATAATTTTTATATATTTAATTTTCAGAGCTTGTTTTTAATCCGAATATAACATATTTATATGTTTTTGGAATCGGCAAGTGATGGAGAATAAGATAAACGTAAATTTGGATCGTTTTATAAATTTTTATTTTTTTTTACAATTTTCAGATTTTTAATGACCAAAGTCATTAATTAATTTTTAAGCCACCAAGCTGAAATGCAATACCGAACCCCGGGCTTCGTCGAAGAGTACTTGACGAAAATTTCAACCAATTTGGTTGAAAAATGAGGGCGTGACAGTGCCGCCTCAACTTTCACGAAAAGCCGGATATGACGTCATCAAAGACATTTATCAAAAAAATGAAAAAAACGTTCGGGGATTTCATACCCAGGAACTCTCATGTCAAATTTCATAAAGATCGGTCCAGTAGTTTAGTCTGAATCGCTCTACACACACACACAGACAGACGCACATACACCATACCCTCGTTTCGATTCCCCCTCGATGTTAAAATATTTAGTCAAAACTTGACTAAATATAAAAAGAGAGTGTGTGTGACGCTTTTTTGACGCTTTGACACTTTATTGTCATTAGCTAATAAAAGCCTTATAGACAAGGTAACCTTTTACCTTGAGAGTGTGTGTGAGTGAGTGAATTAGAGAGCATGCACGCATTTGATTTGTACTTGAAACATTTTGCTAAAAGTAAAAGAGAAATTTCTTTGAGTTTTCTTCTCAATTTGTCAAATCTTGTGTCGTTTGAAGATGATCAATGAAGGCAATGTAGCATGTAACAATTTCAAGTAGCGAGTGATATATTTTATCTTAGGTTACTAATAAACAGTTAAACCTGTCTTCAGTAACATTCCAAGTGACTGACCAAAAGTGGTTGTTATGGACAGATGGTCGCTATGAAAAGGTGAATTGTATGGACAAAAAAACTGTTGGGTGGTCGTTGTGGTCACTATTGAGATGTGGTTGCAGGGCAGGTTCGATTGTATAATTTTCTAAGCAAATTTAACATCACAATATATCAGTTGTGACTGGTTGAAACAGCTTGCACAAGAACTTCCTCGTACCTACCGTATTTGACGGACTACAAGCCGCGACTTTTTTTCCAAAAAAATCGCATTGCGGCTTATAAAAAGATGCGGCTAAAACGTTACCTAAACTTGAATAGCATTCACCTAGTGAAAGTCGCCGCGGATTTTCATTTCGCTCGATTAGCGATTACCGGTACTTTATTAGCTCTCTACTCAAGACTCGGCGCTTTTCTCTTTCTTTCGCGAATCTTCGTTTGTCAACAAGTCGTCGTGACAAGATAGCATACAGAGAAACACTGGATGTATCGGGATCTCGCGCATGCGAGATTTTGTTTTTTTGTGTCTCACGATAGTTGGAGGAGCGAGAGCCGCTATGTTGTGTTTTCGTCTGCTCGAAATGTGCGCAAAAGTCGTAAATCATCCCAAAAAAGCTTATTCCGGGTGAGACTACATGTGTGTGTTGGTTACAAATTGTGTGTGTGATATTTTTCTTCAAATTTTTTCACTTTCCTTCTTTGTTTCACTTGTTTATTCTCGGAGCCGATTTCGCCAAATACCGTACTTTCGTTTGCCTGGTTGTTTTGATTGATCGACACGATCTGATTATATTATTTTCGACGACGGCTAATATAGTGACGCGGCCTATACGTGGCTCGTCCCAATTTTTGTGTTAATGTCGGGGGTGCGGCTTATAAAACGGTGCGTCTTGTAATCCGTCAAATACGGTAGCTCTTTGTGCTGTATTTGGAAGTGTTAGTTCATAGATAACATAAGTTGATTCATAGGTACGTAGTTCTATGAAATTGAAAACAACAGAGATAAATTATTGAAAACAACAGATAAATTGTTGAAACAACAGAGATAAAATGATTGAAAGCAACAGAGATTATTGATTGAAAACAACAGAGATAAATGATTGAAAGGGTGGCCGAGTGGTAAAGTGCACTTGCCTCGGAAGCGAGAGGTTGCGAGTTCGACCCTGGGTCGGGGCGTAAGCAATTTTCTTCCCCCTTTTCTAGCCCAGGTGGTGGGTTCAAGTGCTAGTCTTTCGGATGAGATGAAAAACTGAGGTCCCTTTGTGTACACTACATTGGGGTGTGCACGTTAAAGATCCCACGATTGACAAAAGGGTCTTTCCTGGCAAAAATGTGTAGGCATAGATAAAAAAAAATTCCACCAAATACCCGTGTGACTTGGAATAATAGGGCGTGAAAAGTAAATATTCGCCGTAATGGCTTGAGATTTACTGGCCCATGTGAATGCGTGATATATTGTGTAAAAAGTTCCATCTCACACGGCAGAAATTAATATGTAAAGCGCGTAGAGAATGTCAAGTGCTATATAAATCTCCCATATATATTGAAAACAACAGAGAATGATTGAAAACAACAGAGAGAAATGATTGAAAATTACAGAGATAAATGATTGAAAACAACAGAGAGAAATGGTTGAAAACAACAGAGATGAAAATTGAAATGATTCCAAACAACAGAGATAAAATGATTGAAAAAAACCTGAGATAAAATTATTGAAAAGAACAGATAAATGAAAAACTAATAACTGCTCTACAACTTATTTGCAGGTAGCAAATGATGACAATCCGAGGCGATTACTACGGAGGGGAAACTGTGCGTTCTCCCTCATGTACAAGCAGCTGTGCGACTCGCTTTTCTCAGCGCGTCTCTTTCTGACAGCAGCGCTTCACGAGCCAATCATGAGACTTCTTATGGAAGAGGAGTGGTTCTATGATATTGATCCGTCCAAGGTAAGTGTAACAAATCTTGTATTTATTTGGGTATTCAAAAGGGGTTTGAAATATAAAGGAAATATGGGTATTAGGGAAGAAGAGACAGTGACAGATAAAAAAAAAAAGGAATGAGGTGAGTGAGAAACGGAAAGAAACAAAAAAGATAAGATGACCTCGGTTGGGGGGAGTTGGGGATATGGACACTGGAAGAGAAAAAAAATAATGCAGAGAAAGAGAGGGGGAAGGGAGACACTCAGACAGACAGAAACAACAAAATCTGTCTCTGATGTTGAAAGTTTAGAATCTTACGATAAAATGTCACACAGTAGCATCAAGGGAAACATTGGCATACAGAGAAGTTACTTTAAGATGCACATGAGAAAATTGCAATTTTGTACAAACACGGTTGGGAGATGAAAAAGTACTCAAGAGTATTGGGCAACATGAACAGTAAGAAAGTACATTCTGAGACAAGTTTTTTTACAAGTAAAATTACTGTTTTTATGAATAGTCACCTCAATTTAACTAATAGGAGTTACATTACTTGCAGGTCTAGCACTCGTAAGTAAGGTGACTCCTATCAGTTAAAATGAGGTGATGTATTTAAAAAAAAAATGTCAACCATCAGTGTATCCCATTTCAACCCAAACTCTTTATTCATGTCTTCAGGCCTTGGTGCGCTTTCCGCCCAAAGATCGCCTGAAGCGTTTTGGGGAAGCAGGCACGGAGGAGCACAAAGTGAAACAGAGCAACTACCGCACCTTCATTGTGGACAAGCTGGTGACCTTGACCACACGCTTCATCTCCAGTATCAAGGCCAACCTGCACTGCTTCCCTCCGTCCCTGGCCTGGCTGGTGGGACAGGTGTTCACCGCACTCACCGCTTCTGGTAACGTGGACCAAACTGAGGTGAGAGTCCTTGGGATGGGTCAAAGAAAAAGGGAATGCAGTCAGAATGCCTGTACAGTGGTACCTGCAATGTGTGGCCCCTCTGATGCGTGGACACCTGTCATGAAAGGACACCTATTGTTGTCCATTTCTCTATTATCTCTACCAAAATACACTTGTCATGACAGGCTACCTGGAATGTAGGGACATTTTGGCCTGGTCCCAAGGCTGTCCACGTTTCATCGCAAGTAGCACTGCATTTTGTGGCATTTGTACTGTTTATTTGTACTTGCATGTATTAACTTCATAGAGACTTTGATCTCTGCATAAGTTAATATCTTTCCTGGTATAATCATTTGCAAACGTATTCTTTCTCGTCACAGGTCAGATCAGCTTGTGCTGATCTAGTGTTCACCCTGTTCATCTGCTCAGCCATCTGGGACCTAGAGACATTTAGAATGACATCAGACATTCCCATCAGCCATATTTGACATTACAAAATACTCATTCACAATTAATTTTTCTTGTCACAGGTGAGAGCAGCTTGTGCTGATCTGGTGTTCACACTGTTGATCTGTCAGGACATCTGCACCCCTTAGCCATATGTGTGAATTAAATTCAAACTGATCTCACTCTTAGCACAAGTGCCACCAATCCAATCATACTCATCCACGAAAGTATTCTTTCTTGTCACAGGTTAGATCAGCTTGCGCCGATCTGGTGTTCGCGCTGTTCATCTGTCCGGCCATCTGTGACCCCGAGCCATACGGAATCACGTCCGACATTCCCATCAGTCACATCACGCGCCACAACCTGATGCAAATCGCACAGATCATCCAGGTCCTCGCCATCTCCCACTGGGACGACATCGACCCCAAAGTCAAAGATCTCTACAGCCGCTTTGAAAAGGTAAGGATAACGATCTGGTATCATTTAGTCCTTTGAGGTTACCCTCATGGAAATTCGGGCTGCTTTCTACCCGGGGAGAGACCCGTGTTTTAAATTGGATAATAGACATTTTCCGGAAATAACTGTTGGGATTTTCAAGAGTTGTGCCCCTTACCTCGTACTTGGTGCAGTAGACGATTCCAATTCAAATCACAGCTTGACAATTGCCACTTTACTATATTTTGGAGAGAACAAAATCTCAGTTTTCTTTACAAGGGTGTTATATTTCTTCTGACTCCTTATTGTTACAAGGTTGCATGTCATCTCAACCCATAAGTTGTACCATTGCAGCTTGACGCCTTAAGGGGAGGTGGGCCAGTGCAAAATGGACAAATTGATCAAAACCCTTTTTAAAAATTTTTTGCAGATAATGGTCTCATAACATACCTAAAATGCATGTGTGTCTGTGTTTTTGTCTAAAGTGTCATATTTGTGTGTCAATAAAGACAATATTTGAATAGTTTATCTTCAACGTCGTTTTTCTCATGTCGGCCATTTTTGCGGCAGTTGCATCTGTGGTGTTGCGATTTCTCTGGCTGTAATTTAGCTAGAGCAATACTTTTTTGTGCAGTTTGTGCAGAATATCACATTCTGGGGGATTACGAAAGGATTTTGTTGCCATTGTATGACAGTCGTAACCAGGTTATTTCAAACAAAATTTTTGCAGGGGTTATCCTAAAGTTTGATGGTTGTAACAAAGAAATGTCCCTTACTCCAAATATAAGTATAATAATCAAAATCTGCTTCGTAATCCCCTAGAGCATACCCAGAAAGATCAAATATAACAATAATTAGAAGTGTGACAATCATATCTGCTGAAATATTATTTTCCCCCTGTACTCCAGTTTTGACTGTTTTTGTCGCGTAAAACAAAAACCAGCAACCCAAAATACAAAAAGTGACTATCATTTATCATTGTTTATTCATTACTTTCATAAAATAACATTCAAACAAAATAAAACATTCAAATTAAAAAAAAACCATAGTGCACTGGCCCACCGGCCCTTAACACACACCAAAACATCCAAAACTTGCTCTTTCCTCTAAACGTCTTTGCTGGTTTATGTGTTATATTTCTTCTGACTTGTTATTGTTGCAGGGCTGCATGTCATCAGTGTTAGACTTTTTCCTGGATGGTTCATGGGATGATGCAGTTCTCTCCCCTGGCCTGGCGCCGCCCAACCTCCCCATGCGTTCTGCCATGCTGATGACCCCGTCTGATGTCAAGCAACTGGTTCGTGGCATTTTCTTTGCTGGCCAAGCTCACAATTTCTGTTTTCTGGTGGTAATTTGCAAGGGGTAAAACTATGGTTGGACTAGTTTTATGTAAATTTCATGTGTAACCTTGTCATAACAGATCAGAATCTGATTTCCTTTGATTTGTCTTGGTTGATTTCTGTATAGCATCATGAAAAAGACACTCCTTTGAGATAAAAGGACTTGCACTTCGGCAGGTTAAAAAGACCCATTATTGAACAGATTTTGAAGCCTTTTACATTTGTACCTTCTTTATGTTCAGGAATAACAGTTTCAGATTCTGTCTCATCTTCCATCAAACATCTCTCATCACTGAAATTTGTAGACCGTAACTTTTGTTTTGTATTGTATTGTATTGTATGGGGAGATTTATATAGCGCTTAACGTTCTCTAAGCGCTTTACATATTAATTTCTGCCTTGTGAGATGGAATTTTTTACACAATATATCACGCATTCACATCGGCCAGCAAACCTCAAGCCTATTAGGGCGAGCATTCACCTTTCACGGCCTTTATTCCAAGTCACACGGGTATTTGGTGGACATTTTTATCTATGCCTATACAATTTTGCCAGAAAAGACCCTTTTGTCAATCGTGGGATCTTTAACGTGCACACCCCAATGTAGTGTACACGAAGGGACCTCGGTTTTTCGTCTCATCCGAAAGACTAGCACTTGAACCCACCACCTAGGTTAGGAAAGGGGGGAGAAAATTGCTAACGCCCTGACCCAGGGTCGAACTCGCATCCTCTCGCTTCCGAGGCAAGTGCGTTTACCACTCGGCCACCCAGTCCACTCGGCCACCCAGTTTTAATTTTGTCACAATGAAACGTTCCTATAGCATACCTTTCTTGTTCAATTATTCTGAATTTTGGAAAGTTGGCTATCTATTTGTTTGTGGATTTTTATTTCTCATCACTGTTTTACAGATTGCATTCCTTCGTCAAACCAGTAACGTTCTTGACGACAAACACCCCGCCAAGAAACAGATGGAGGCCACGCTAGCCACTCTCCCCCAGGACATACCCCCCTCCCCTGTTGATTGTTTTGGTGCCACCAGTCCTTCAAACAGTCTCAACATAGATCCTACGGTTAATGCGTCTGGAACTTTGTCAGCACCAGACACCCCTGGCAGCCAGCGAAAAATGTTTAGAGGAAAGAGTAAGTTTTGGACGTTTTGGTGTGTGTGAAGGCATCTAGCTGTAATGGTGCAGGTTATGCGCTGAGAACATTGTTTTTGTCAATGTGGACGGGCGCAGTGGCGTGGTGGTAAGACGTCGGCCTCCTAATCAGGAGGTCGTGAGTTCGAATCCCGGTCGCTGCCGCCCGGTGTGTTCAGAGTGGAGATTTTTCCGATCTCCCTGGTCAACTTATGTGCAGACCTGCTAGTGACTTAACCCCCTTCGTGTGTACACGCAAGCACAAGACCAAGTGCTCACGGAAACGATCCTGTAATCCATGTCAGAGTTCGGTGGGTTATAAAAACACGAAAATACCCAGCAGGCCTCCCCCGAAATCAGCGTATGCTGCCTGAATGACGGCGGTCATACACGTAAAAATCCAGTCGTGCTAAAAACATGAGTGAACGTGGGAGTCTAAGCCCATGAACGAAGAAGAAGAAGTCAATCCGAAGTAGCCAGCAAAAATATATTCAGTCATATATTAGGTGTTGTTCCCAGACTTAGAACTATGTGTCAGTTGGACCTAGATTGAAAATATGTGTCAAACTCGTGGCGAAAAAAATGTGGAAAAGGGGTCCTCTGTTCTACAAAGTTTCAAGAGTTTATATTCAAGATAAGTTGTTGTTGTTGTTGTTGTTGTTGTTGTTGTTGTTGTTGTTGTTGTTGTTGTTGTTGTTGTTGTTGTTGTTGTTGTTGTTGTTTTTGTCATGAGAAGAAGAGCACTGTAGATATCGAGCATTGTAGATATCGTTTAGAGCATCAACAATAATCTTTACACCTGAAAATGTAAAACCAGTTCAGTACTACATTTTTTAACGTTGTCAATTAACCCTTTTCCTCACACACAATTTCAGCACACAAGAAGAAGAATTCTACAGTCAACGCACCTCCAATATTCGATGAGGGGATGGGGGACACAGGCGAGAGGGAAAAGTTATCTGCCCCTGAAGACGTCCTCGTCATCACAGTTGTGCCCCCTGCTGACTGCCCTGGCATGATTCCCGAGAAAAAGGTAAACAAAAATGATGTCAGAAAAAGAACAAGATTAGTTACATCAGAAGCGAGATAGGGTGAAAAAAGGAATGAGGGCAAAAGTAGACATGTCGCGTAAGGCGAAATTACTACATTTAGTCAAGCAGTGGAACTCACAGAATGAAACTGAACGTAGTCCGCCGCTAGTGCAAAAGGCAGTGAAAGTGACGAGCCTGTTTGGCGCGGTAGCGATTGCGCTGTGCTTCATAGCATGCTTTACTGTACCTCTCTTCGTTTTAACTTTCTGAGCGTGTTTTTAATCCAAACATTTATCTACATGTTTTTCGAATCAGGAACCGACAAGGAATAAGATGAAATTGTTTTTAAATCGATTTTGGAAATTTAATTTTGATCATAATTGTTATATTTTTAATTTTCAGAGCTTGTTTTTAATCCAAATATAACATATTTATATGTTTTTGGAATTAGAAAATGACGAAGATTAAGATGAAATTGTTTTTGGATCGTTTAATATAAAAATAATTTTAATTTGAAGTTTCCGATTTTTAATGACTCACTCATTAGTTTTTAAGCCACCAAGCTGAAATGCAATACCAAACCCCAGCCTTCGT
Organism: Littorina saxatilis; assembly: GCF_037325665.1. Taxonomy (NCBI): domain Eukaryota; kingdom Metazoa; phylum Mollusca; class Gastropoda; order Littorinimorpha; family Littorinidae; genus Littorina; species Littorina saxatilis. The sequence continues at coordinate 16,149,251 of NC_090259.1, forward strand.
CGAAGATTGCTTTGCCAAAATTTCAATCAATTTGATTGAAAAATGAGGGTGTGACAGTACCGCCTCAACTTTTACAAAAAGCCGGATATGACGTCATCAAAGGTATTTATCGAAAAAAGGAAAAAAACATCCGGGGATATCATTCCCAGGAACTCTCATGTCAAATTTCATAAAGATCGGTCCAGTAGTTTAGTCTGAATCGCTCTACACACACACACGCACAGACAGACACACACACATACACCACGACCCTCGTCTCGATTCCCCCTCTACGTTAAAACATTTAGTCAAAACTTGACTAAATGTAAAAAGGAGGAGGGCAGATGAAAGAAGGCGCAGCACTCCAAGTCAAACTAAGAAAATTCTAAGGAGGTACTGTTGAACCCGTCTTCAACAACCAGCCAAGGAACCGACCAAAAGTGGTTGCTATAGACAGGTGGTTGCTATGGAAAGGTGAATTATACAGAAGACGCACTTGTTGGGGATCCTTCCGAGTTGTCTTTGTGGGCAGGTAGTCACTTTTGAAAGGTAATTGCAAGGGTGGGTTGGACTAGACTATGCATCGTTGGTTTTCAACTAATTTAATTGAGGATGAAAGTCGCTTGTTCATTTCAATGCTTGTTATTCTCTCAGGTGTCAGGAGATGATGTTCTGAATAACTCTCACTTACTCTATTACACTTGTCATATGCATTTAGAACGCTTACTTCCCTTTGTTTAATTTAGATAAACACCGGACAAAACGGTTCATCTTCTGCTCTGCCCAGACCGGGATAACTTTGGTTTAACCAGTAGACAATTCACCAAACAATAGCAGTGACTTGTGCATGAATATGCTCTAACAATCAGTCAACGAAATAATCAAAGGCCACAAAGTTGTCATGAGAGTACCATAAGGAGTACATTTCAGAGAATATTTTAGTTGTAGGTATATAACAAACTAGATGAATACCCGCTTCGCCGGGTACGGCTTCGCCGGGAAGAAGTTGAGCCGAATACCCGGCTGTGCCGGGGACCCGGCTTGCCGGCGCACCGCACAAAGGAAGGGAGATAAACACGCAAAACACTGGAGAAGAGTAAAAATAGTATAACGGGAATATGGATTGAGCGTTGTCGACAGTGACCTTCTAAAAATAGAAACGGGAATATGCATTGACGCCACACGAAGGAAGAGAGATAAACGCTGAAAACCCTGGAGAAAATAAGGAAGAGTTACTGGGAATGGATCCAGAGAAAAACCAAAATCGGTTCAGCGCTGCGCGCTGAGAGCACGTGTTGAAATATCTCATCGACCAGGTTGTGTCCGGGGTGTACCTGAATATGGCCACCAAATTTGAAAGAGATCCATTGAGAACTTTGGCCGTGCATCGCGGACACACACACACACACACACACAGACACAAGTCGTATATATATATAGAAGGAATTTTTGCGTCTGCATGCATTAGGCTATGCTGTGAGGCAGTATCTAATTTTGTAATTATTAATTGAATTACATTTTTAACCATTAATTACTTTTTCAGGTCCTTGCCTGGGAGTATGAGAATCGACGCCGCAAAGTGAAATACCCTTCATCCGTGTCAGACACCATTTCAGTCCCTGCCGCGGAGACCCAGGAAAAAAGAACAAGATTCTCTCTGTCTCATGACCAAGAGTCAATAGGTATTTCTCAGCTAATGTGTGGGTTTGTGTGTGTGTATGTGAGTGTGTGTGTGTGAGTGTGTGTGTGTATGTGTGTGTGTGTATGTGTGTGTGAGTGTGTGTGTGTGAGTGCGTGGGTTCGTTACGTGTGTGCATATGTGTGTCTGTATCAGTGTGTGTGTGTGTGTCTGTCTGTCTGTCTGTCTTTGTTTTGTCCATAATTTAACGTTTCAATAACCTATAATTATTGTTTTTTTATTCTGAATTTTGGAACTTTAGCTGTTTATCTGTTTTTGGATTCCTAAACACAAGAAAAAGCCTTCACACAACTCTCGCCTGTCCTTTGAAAATCAATTTTTTATTCACTTTTCATCACCATACTTCGTTTTCAGGCAATGCCAGCGATGGTCCAGAGGCGTTGTCCGAAGCAGCTTCCAGCCATTCGGTGGATGAGAACGAGCTGGACAATTTCTCCGACATGATGTCCGCCAATGTCAGCGGGCGTGGCTCCCCCAGTATCAGCGGTCGCGACACACCCCTCTCGCAGGCTGAAAGCGTGGAAGAGAACCGGAATGGGACTGCTGAGTTGCCCGTCCCCGTTCCTGAAACGGTACAGAAGCAGAACCGTGTCGATGTGACGGATCGCTTTGGCAAGTTCGAGCTTGAAAGTAAGTGGATGGACATGTTTGGTGTGTGTGATTGCTAATTGAGAAGGGCAGGGATGTAGCTCAGTCGGTAGCGCGCTGGATTTGTATCCAGTTGGCCGCTGTCAGCGTGAGTTCGTCCCCACGTTCGGCGAGAGATTTATTTCTCAGAGTCAACTTTGTGTGCAGACTCTCCTCGGTGTCCGAACATCCCCGTGTGTACACGCAAGCACAAGACCAAGTGCGCACGAAAAAGATCCTGTAATCCATGTCAGAGTTTGTTGGGTTATAGAAACACGAAAATACCCAGCATGCTTCCTCCGAAAGCGGCGTATGGCTGCCTAAATGGCGGGGTAAAAACGGTCATACACGTAAAAGCCGTGGGAGTTTCAGCCCATGAACGAACAAACAAACAAACATTCTAGTTGAGAAGAATATCATGGTGTTATTTTGTGACTGTGGAATGTCAATAATACAGTGGAACCCGTCTTTTAAGACCCGCGAAAGTAAGTGGATGGACGTGTGGGGCCCGGGTAGCTCAGGTGGTAGAGCACTGGACTTGTGATCGAAAGGTCGCTGGTTCGAATCCGGGTCGGGACGGACACAGGTCTACCTTATGTGCAGACCCAGAGACGGTATCCATCTCCCACCCCCCGTGTCACCACAGTGGCACGTAAAAGACCTTGGTCATTCTGCCATAAGTGCAGACGGCTGATACCACCTAAACACGCATACACTTGTGTATCTCATCTAAAGTCGGGTTAAATTACATATTCTTACGCAACTCACATAGATAGCATTAACTTCAGTTAAAGTGCTAGGACACTGAACTACGCTTCACCCCAAAGGGGAAGCAACCCCCTAAAAAAGAACGGCATTGACCTATAACCCAAGCTATACAAGAGTCGAGGTCATACCGTCACGTGACCTATCACGCGTGACTCGACCGCCGCCTATGTTAGAAACTCACTCCTACTTCAGCCACCAAGTAGCTCGGACGCTTTTCACACTACGCTGCAGGCTTTTAGCCTACTGTCTTCTGGACAGTGTTTCACCCCGTCTACAGGTCCCTGCTTCTCATGCACAAGTTTGGGTGAGCTCGTTCTAATTTATTTGCTTTTGCTTGCGTTTCTTTCTTTCTCCGTTGTTCGGTCTGATTGTTGTTTATCAATATCATAACTCAGACTGGTTTTTGTCAGCAATGGCTGACAAGGAGAATTAGAAACCACAGACTAGTCAGTAGCTGCTGAGGTTTCTCCTTTTACGTTTCGCATAAAGAGAAAGGCAAAGGCACTACCATTTCCGTTCTTGACCCAGCTTCTCTAACTTTTGCGTCTGTTAAATAACCTTGTATGGTTGAAAACGACGTTAAACAACATATAAAGAAGAAAGAAAGAATGTCTGTAAATTTTGGACCCTATGAATCCAATCATGCCAGTGCTGAAGCAGGTTAAATTTAGGTTACTTCAGCCAAGGCAAACGCAGTGGGAAAGAGATTACTTGTGTTAAAGATAGTTTGCTTCCCTTTTTGAGATGTTTTCGACCCATATGTATAACATGTTGCCATTCGTCGAGTTTGCGCTCGCTCCCGGCGGGAGTGGGCGACGCAGTTTGTTGCCACGCATCGAGGTTCCGCCTTCATGCACAGTCTCTTCGGCTGACGTGCACGCAGAGGAGTGTGTTTACTTCATACGAGGAGCGTTCACGCTCTACAGGTTAGTCAGGTTCACCGGTAGCCAGGTTCTCTGGTGAAAGTGTTCCAGTTGGGCCGGAACTAGTAGCCCCCCCGCCGCGGCTGGGGGGTGAAAGTTTGACTTTCCCGGAGGCTATCGCTCTTTTTTAAGAGGCGGAACTCACGGGGGGTCAAAGTTCGACTCTCCCGGAGGCTATCGCTCTTTTTAAGAGGCGGAACTCACGGGGGGTCGACACCGGACAACGAGACAGATGTACTCACGGGCAGACTTTTATGTCTCGGTGAATGTGTACATGTCTCAACTTCCTCCTTTTGGGCAGGAAGCTGCTTTCGGGCAGGCTTTGCACGGTTCTTCCGTTTTGCAATCAGCCTCGCCTGTGGTGGATCGTTTTAGTGACGCAGCTTGTCACAGCGAATTTCACGGTCCAGCCTCAGCAGATTCGGAGTTCGACGATTCTCACTCAGTTTCTGAGGAGGAAGTTGATGTCAAGTTGTCACTCAAACTTTAACCAGCTATGGTTACTGCAGCTCAGGTGTCTGCCAAGTACTTCGCTGAAGGGGTGACAGCTATGGCAAGCTCTGCGGCACCACCACCCTCAGTGGTGGGTGATTTCCGCCCTGCTTTAACGGAAGTTCAGGGATATCGTTTTAGCGAGTCTCCTTCTGTTGCTTACGAACTTTCCAAGGTGCTGGCTAGAACTTCGGGTTCTGAGAATAGCTTGCCTGTGGATACTGTGCCTTTACTGGCTGCACACGGTCAGGTTCCTGATGCTGCTCAGCCATGGTTTGCCTCAGACCAGTTACGGAAGCGAGCACTTCGTTTCATTCACGCAAGTTTGCTCTCTCCCGTCGTCATCACAGTCTTATTGAGACTTACGCTTTGCCGAGTGCACCGCTTCCGGTCACTCCGGAGTTGGCTAATCTCAGGGAAGATGTCTATAGTTTGGACAAAACATTGTGCTTACTCTGAAGGCGCATTACTTGGTTTGGATGAAACGGGAAGATACTCGTTGGAACTTGCGTCTCTTTCAGAGACACTTCTTCGATCTCTATCGCGGTCGGTCGCGGGGTCGTTGAATCCTTTCGATTTTCGAAACGACTCTAGCGTGAAAGACGTCCTCATACTCCTGGCCTCTTTGGCTAAGGTTTCAGCCGGACAAATGTCAGTCGCGGCACGGTTGTACGCACATGCGGTTTACACACGCAGGGACGCTTTCTTGTCTGGCTCTAGAATTTGAACTTGTGGAAGTTTTCTCATATGTTTCTTCTTTTCTATAACTTCCTTTGTGGGCAGCGATGCGGCGTTGCTTTCGCTTGCGTCACCCGCTCAAGTAACGCTTCACTCGCTGAGCGATATCCGTAGGCCTAGGTTACACCAAGCCTAAGAACTTAGTTTATTCTTTTCTTCGTACTACGGAACCGCTTCCGGTTGCACCGTACTTGTCGATCATACATCTTAAGGTTCATAGCAAGGAGAAACTGTCTGTTGTCAAGAACAATGATCTCCTGGCTGTGGAAGATCGTGGCCGCACTTCTTTCTATTATCGTCTTGGTACAAGACTTTGATTCGTTCTTTCCCTTGTGCGGTTTCGTACTCACGGGATGCCTTTGTGTTCTGTCGGCACACATATTCAAAGGGTTTAGCTTCGCTGTTCGTCTGGGAAAAGGCCTCGGCCGACAGTATTGTTCTGTCGGTGAGACTTAAATCTCTTCCTTGCTCGAGGGTTTTCTTTGCGAATCCTCCTCTTTGCACGCGGGCTCTTTAACAGAGAGAATCTCACAGCAAAAGGAAAAGCCCACGGCAGGCCTCGGCTTTTCTTATCAGAGAAAAGCGCTAAGCTGGCCTTTCTCAGCTTTGGTTTATTATCTTCTTCTCGGCGTGGCACGGTGCCAAAAGTTAATACCCACCACTTTATCTCCTCGAGGCGATTTAGCGGTAGGGTTCAGTGGGCAAACAATAGCACGCTTTCTTGCATACTCTTGGCACTTGTCAACTGGAGTATTAGCGTTCGGCCACTCTTCTCTCTGCCTCTGTGTTTTCCCACAGCGGCTGGAGGGGCGATTAGGACTCTCACTTTATTGAGGGAGGCACTGGGGCCCTTCCTGTTGGGTCACTTATATAGATCGTGCCTATGTTTACTTCCACCTTCGGATATATACAAAATAGTTCGGAAGTGGCTACTTTTTATTTAATTCAGATCTTCGGGGCTCTGGTTTCGTTTTCTAAGCAATCAAATGAAGAGCCGGAACATGTTAGTGTCTTTTCTTGACTGGTTCACAGACACAACCAATCTTTGGATTCTCACACCACTGCTCATACAGGGCGTTCCCGTTGGTTCTCTCTCCACCAGGGAAGCAGTTCTGTCTCTTGTGGAATTCTTTCCCCTTGTCAGGGGATAACATGTGTTGATTCAATCAGACAACACCACAGTGGTCTTTTATCTCAATAAGCAGGGGGTGGCATCTCGCTCTCTATCACTGCCACAGCGAGCATGCGAGGTTTTGATGTGGCTTTTACCACCACAAAATCTTATTAGCAGGGAGGTACCTTTCTGAGAGGCTCTAGGTCTTGGCAGACTCTAGTCAGCCGGCCAGGAATGTCCACTTGGATTGGACTCTATCTCGCAACACGCTTCTACTCCTTCTGGTGAATTTGGAGAAGCCGCTGGTAGAAGTTTTGCCTCTCGGTACTGTCACCTTCTGCTAAATGTTCGTCTCCCCGTTCCCGGATAATACTCTCAATTTTACTTTGAGCGGCCTGTTGGTCGCACATTATGGGCCCACTCAATCTTGGTTGCCAGTCCTTTAGGCTGGCAAGAGGGCGCCGTTTTTGTTTTTTTACACTCGAGCCACACGGGTGTCTACTGTACGGGAATCATTGAGACGCTCAGGGGCTTCTGCCTCAACTCTGGATTTGGTCTAGAGATTTCATAGGGGTTCAGCGTCTTCGTTTTTGTGTCACTTTGACTGGCTTGGAACAATTGGCGTACTATTAACGGAAAGAACTCCACTTCTCTCCGTTCAATGCGGGTGGCGAACCACCTATCCTGGCTTTCCGAATTTTCTCCCACGTCTCTGAATTAAGACTTTATGCGATATCAGTTGCACTGACACAGCTAGGTCGCAAAATTTTTTCACTTGGGTTCTTTTTAGCCAGCGTGATTAAGGGAACCTCCCTTTGGTTTGCTGAAAGCAAATCTCCAGTCCAGGCTTGGGATTCGCTCCCAGTTTCGGAGTCTTTGAGTTCGGATTGTTTAATCCTTGACAGATTAGCCTTGTTATTCTAAATACGGGAAGCCGTCATACTTACTCTAGTAGCTTCTGAGAGAAGTGCGAGTAAGTGCATTTTCTGTCTGGTTTTTGCCTTAGACATCTCTTTGGAGAAAGACTGATCTATAGCGCTTAGGTTTAATTCAAAATTTCTGACAAATAAGCAGAAACAGGAGTAACCAGATCCGATAATACAATTCTACCAATTTGCAATATTTTGGCTCTGCTAGAGCCATATTTAACCAATTGTACATTTCGAGCTTAAATATATTTCTGACTCGCTTGACTAGTGGCCCCCTTCATCCCCTCCTTCCTCGTCCTGATATGGCTCTGCGTAGTCGGCTGGACGTTAAGCAACAAATAAACAAACAAACTGATCTGTTTAGATCACCAGAACAAAGGCTTTTGTTTATTTCCATCAACACTTCTAGAGGCAATGATTTAGTGAAGTCAACTTTTAGCTAAATGGACTGCCACATTGATTAGGCATGCCTACAGTGGTGGCAGGGAAAAGGGGGGGGGGGGGCAGTCAGTCCTCCCTTTTCAGGCAGCACGGGCTCAAGAGGTCAGAGTGTATAGGCCTCTTCTTTATCTGTTCTCAAGTCTGAGAGACTTACATAAGTCATGAATGCAGCTTATTGACCGTTCAAGGACGTAGTCATGAGTTTTCTATCGGCGGGGTATTTTAAGTACCCGCTGTTTTAATACACATCTACTAGACATCTTCTGCAGAAGATGTCTTTTTATGTGTTCCTGGGAACGTATCTGGTGCTCGGCAGAACAGTAATTTCGGTCTGCCAGCTATTGTAGCTACAGGCCAGATACTTGCAAGATGTTAACTATGAGTTCATTTGCCCACCACCTAAATTAGCAATCTGCTATCTATGTGAGTTGCGTAAGAATATGTAATTTAATATAAAATTTCAAAAATAAATTTTGATTTAATTAATATACTTACCAACTCACATATTGGATTCCCTCCCAGCCTGCCCCGCAAATTTTTTAAGGGGTTATATGTTTCAATATGGAATGAGTTTCACCGGTATACATCCTGCGCAGGCGCAGTACACCGGTTGTGTAAATAATCACCAAGGACCATGCCTTATATGGCATACGGTTTTTGTTTCAGAGTTATTTCCCCACGTTGCCATGTAAGAGTGCTTCCATGTCTTATCACAAAACGAAGTTATTGCTTAGGGTTTCCCTAAAAATGAACAGATCACTTCAGTAGGAGTGAGTTTCTAACATAGGCGGCGGTCGAGTCACGCGTGATAGGTCACGTGACGGTATGACCTCGACTCTTGTATAGCTTGGGTTATAGGTCAATGCCGTTCTTTTTTAGGGGGTTGCTTCCCCTTTGGGGTGAAGCGTAGTTCAGTGTCCTAGCACTTTAACTGAAGTTAATGCTATCTATGTGAGTTGGTAAGTATATTAATTAAATCAAAATTTATTTTTGAAATTTTATATTAAAACCCGGGAACATGCCCCTAATGGCTTTGCCGTGAGGGCGTAAAACTTGAATTTCTCTGGATGGACGTGTTTGGTGTGTGTTTCTGTTGATTGCTAGTTGAGAAGAATAAATGCTGATGGTGTGATGTTGTGACTGTGGAATGTCAGTAATACAGGGGAAGCCCTCTTTTAAGACCTGCGATTTAAGACTTCCCCCTTCTTAAGACTTTGACTTTTCACATGTTCTCTTTATAACCTCTGTAAATTGACCTTCATTTGGGCGGGGATGTAGCTCAGTCGGTAGCGCGCTGGATTTGTATCCAGTTGGCCGCTGTCAGCGTGAGTTCGTCCCCACGTTCGGCGAGAGATTTATTTCTCAGAGTCAACTTTGTGTGCAGACTCTCCTCGGTGTCCGAACACCCCCGTGTGTACACGCAAGCACAAGACCAAGTGCGCACGAAAAAGATCCTGTAATCCATGTCAGAGTTCGGTGGGTTATAGAAACACGAAAATACCCAGCATGCTTCCTCCGAAAACGGCGTATGGCTGCCTAAATGGCGGGGTAAAAAATGGTCATACACGTAAAATTCAACTCGTGCAAAAAACACAGGTGTACGTTGGAGTTTCAGCCCACGAACGCAGAAGAAGAAGAAGACCTTCATTTTAAGACTCCCTTGCTGTTAAGACCTGGTTTTCTCACATTTTTGGAGGACCAGCACTTGAACCCACCACCTAGGTTAGGAAAGGGGGGAGAAAATTGAGAAATAATGAGCTTTCTGCAAACAGAGTCTTCACTCCCACAGCCTAAAACTTCTTGCTTTACAGGAGACGAGATCAAGTCGACAGTGAGCGACACGTGGAGTACGGACGTTCTGGCCAGCGACTCGGAAACAACGGACCAGAACCAGTTGGACAGGCTGGAAGAAGTAGCGGAAGATAATTTCATGCGTTCATTTAACATGCTGGGGAATCGCGACCCAGAGGTTGGTGGATGTTGCTTTCTTCCTAGGCACTAAGGATTATTTTAACTCGAGAATTGTAGCATGATTATCATGTGCATAATTGTAAGACTGCTTTCACTATAATAGTCCATCTTTGTGTGTGCTGTGAGCTTTTAAGAGTTATTATGTAAAAAAACAACCCATTAATATACTATTAAAGGATTGCATTCCACCTTTAAACAGATGCATGCATTTCACTGTTGTGGGATCATATTAGGTGCTGTTGCTGCCTTCAGTGTAACAGCGCTGTAGGATTTTTACTAAGAAAGGTAGGAAACAGGTTTCCAGAAAATGAAGAGTTGAGCAGGATTAATATGCATTAGATTTAGGGTTTCCACTGTGAGAATATATTGCTTTAGCCATTTCCTGTGAAAGCGATGAAAATAGATAGTTGTATGGAGGCAATTGGGAGGGGAACTTCATGAAGAATTTGTTAAAAAAATTACACAGCTTATTTCACGGAAGAAAAGATGCTAGTTGGGCATGCCAGTCGGAAAAGTAGGATACAAGCACGCACAAAAGTTGTACGCTTTTGTGTCCAGGCATCTTCTAAATTTAAACTGGTGTAACAGTAGTAAGATATCATCTTTAAGTGTTTGTTTGTGTGTTTTCCAGCCTGTCTCTGAGATCTCAGAAACAGCCAGCGATGCCTGGAGCACAGACGTACTGGCCAGTGACACCGATGAGAAAAACTCTGAGCGACTTCGAGAACTGGAAGATCAGGTTACTCATCTATTTGAATTTTCATCTCAGTGTAATTGATTGGTAGAGTCAGTGCAACAGGCTTTGGTTATCATACGCTGAAGGAGAAAAAGAATCACATTTGGTGCATTACTTGCGAATGATTTGAGGCATGCGTTTCTTTCTCTGGGATAAAAACAAAGAGGAAGACCATAATTTTTTGCAAACACCTGATTTTGGGGAAGGGTGTGAGTAGGAGGGGGGGGGGGGGGGAGGTACTGCAGCTCCAGTAAACTAACATTCTTTTCTGGAACAAGATAATAATATTGTTATCTTATTCTATTTCCTCTCACGTGCAGTCCCTTGTTCCATTTTTTCTTTTCTTTTCTGGGTTTACTCATACTGTGTAATCAAAAAACAAGTACGGTTACTTATTGCAACATTTAAAAAAACATAGATAAAATGAAACTTTCACTAGTTCATGGTCTCTGGAGTGGAGGTGGACGGACATACAAATAAAAACTATTTAATGCACAGGAAATAAAATCGCTAAATTTGGTGTCGTTTCCTTGATCTCAAAATGTTGAGAGTCGTCAAAGACGAAAGACATTGTTTGCGCTATTGCTAGGATAAAGTAAGCGTGAAACCAGTTATTCTGATTTTTTTCTTTTTTCTTCCAGGATGAAACATGCGATGAGAATTATCAATTATTTAATTGCATGTATCAACTTTCTACATATATACTCATCATATATATATCAGGCATGGGAATTGTCCGCCGAAAGGCAAATTTCTGCCGAACTGTTTTTTTGTTCCGCCGAAAAAGCAAAAGTGTCCGCCGAAAAAATAAATGGGAGAGGCAAAAATGGTTCTGAAAACTGAATTTAATGGCAAATTTGGAGCTCAGATGACACCAAATTGCACAATTTGGGTTTTTTTGAAAAAAATGTCCGGGAGGTCAAGCCCCCGGACCCCCCTAGTAAGGCTAAGCGCTTCGCGCCGTCGACTTTGATATTACTTACAAATTTTCAGCCGTTTTTACTTTTTTCAATTCCCATGCCTGATATATACTCATCATATATATATATGTCGTGCCGAATTCACGTAATTGCCGATTCCGCGTAATGGGCAACATTTTTGCCCATTTCGCGTAATCGGCAAAACGCTGCCCAATACGTGAAATCGGCAGCGTTTTGCCGAAATCGCGTAAAGGCTTCTAAAATTTGCCCAGTCTGTTACTTTTTGTGTCACCAGAACATTGCATTAACATTGCTTTACCTCCCTACTATGTTTTTTATGGTCTATGTTGGTCTGTGTCGAGCATAACTCCGAAAAAGCACGAAAACTACACTTTCTGCAATAATTTGCCATAACTTATCGATTATTGCGATATCTATCCATTCGAGTATCTAGTTGTCTAAGTGTGATGATATCCCAGGCATTTGAGAACTTTAAAACCAAAAAGTGGCTGCCTATTTCGCAAAATGGGCACATTTTAGAAGCCTTTCTGCGTTTTCGGCAAAACGCTGGCGATTTCGCGTAATGGGCAGCGTTTTGCTGATTACGCGAAATGGGCAAAAATGTTGCCGATTCCGCGAATTCGGCAATTCCGTGAATTCGGCACGACATATATATACATCAACATGTATCAGGCATGGGAATTGTCCGAATTTTTTTCTGTTCCGCCGAAAAAGCAAAAGTGTCCGCCGAAAAAATAAAGGGGGGATGCACACAAAAAAAGCACCGGTTACTTTTGCCTTTGCGCAAAAGCCCGAGAAAACTTTCCGTACTTGCACTGCTACCGCCCGCCTCAGTTACTTGAACTTTTATGTTTGAAAGTAAACCAGATTGCACAGATTGTGTTACAAGTTACATTTTCCTGTTTGTCTCAACAGATCAATTTTTTAACAAATTTAAACCATATAATACATGTATATATTTTTTTCCTTCAAAAAAGCAAAAATTGGTACTAAAAACTCTGATTCTAAAAACAGAATTGCACCATCTGGGTTCTTTGGAGAAATTTTTTTCCGGGGGGGCATGCCCCCGGACCCCCCTAGTAAGGCTAGGCGCTTCGCGCCGTCGACTTATACATTTTCAGCCTTTTTTACAATTTTCAATTCCCATGCCTGATGTATATTCATCGCATGTATCAACTTTCTACCACCTCTTTTATTTTCAGGATGAAGTCAGCAGCATTGTGGACCGGGACGAGGCGGACAGTTCCCTTGGAAACGAAGACGTCAGAGCAGGTAGGCTCACAACTATCAGTCTGAAAAGCTGTGTGTGTTGAAGAGGGGTGTTGGATGTTTGTTTCTGGGGAGGAGGAAGGGAGAGTGATGAAAAGCTTGGGGGAGATAGAGAACCTGTAAACCTTTGAGTATTTACTTAGTATCTTTATCAGCACTTGATTCGTGAAAAAAGTCTGTCTTTTGAGTGAATTCTTCATGTTTGTAATACAAAATGATGTAAAGAAAACAACGCTGAGTTTGAAAGAATTGACTGACAAGCTGTTGTTTTTGATGAAAAAGTGCTGCCAGAGGGGAATGTGTGCAGGAAAGCAAAACTAATTTAAATGTTAACATTTCTTATGACCTTGACAGATGATGACCCCGGCCTTGAAGCCTTGGGAGCGGTGGGAGGGGCACCAACCTCAGACGACCTTGGTGATGTCTTTCACATGTCCAACGAAGCAGCCAAACCTGCCCGTGAGGAGCCAGCCGATACTCCCAAAAAAACACCCTTCCCTGGCCCCAAATCACTCCACCCCCCTCAGTTCCACCGCACATCCGGCCAGGGAGGGAGGCAGTCAGACCCGCATCACGTGGTGCGGAACCGAGCCTGGAAGGACCGGCACTCTGACGGCGCTTACGACCGACGTACCTACCACGGCCCGTTCCCCCAGCGACCCATGAACCCTGGGGTCAACTTATGGGTCAGCACCAACGGTCAGCTGAGCGGGAACGGTGCTACAGACAAAGCGATGATGTCCGGGTCAGCTCCTCAGTCCTCCGGGCTGGTGGACAATGCTCCCCCTCCCTCTGCTCCCTCTCGACGCCCCACCGACAAGAAGGTGGAAATGCGGCATCCTCAACCACAGCCGAAGGAAGACCGCACCTCGCAGGACAGCGGGAACCCTCTGATCGAGATCACGGAAGCTCTGAGGAGCCCGGGTTCTGGCTCCAGCACTGCCACAGCGACGGTAGAGAACCCGGAGAACCCGGAATCTTTAGCCGACCTTGACCCCGCTGATGCGCTGATGCTTTCTGAACAGCAGAATTCGCGCATTGATGAAAGCCGCCTGTCTACCGCTCTCAGCATGTTTGACCCGTTCTCGTCGGAAGGGGATGGGGACGCTTCAACTCTCAGCACCAACGCAAACAACAACCGCAGCATTGAGACTCTGAAGGAAGACTCGGCGTTCGCTGTGTCATCCGGCGCTGGGGACAATCTGGCCAACATGTCGTCGCGGTCTGTGGACAGTGCGATAGAACTGCTGTGCGAGGATGACTCTGCCTTCAAGGAGGTGAAAGTGAACGGCGGAGCTGCTGGTGTGTCTGTGGAGGACAAAGGGAAGGGTGCGCTGCAAAAGGGGATGGGATCGACCGCACCTGTCGCTGGGTCGGGGGCCGGTTTTCTTCAGCGCGACTCTCCTGACAACATCTCCTTGCGGTCGGATGATAAGGTGATCCGTTGTTTACTTCAGCTGCTGAAATTGAGCATATCATCAAGCTGAGGGCGGGGATGTAGCTCAGTCGGTAGCGCGCTGGATTTGTATCCAGTTGGCCGCTGTCAGCGCGAGTTCGTCCCCACGTTCGGCGAGAGATTTATTTCTCAGAGTCAACTTTGTGTGCAGACTCTCCTCGGTGTCCGAACACCCCCGTGTGTACACGCAAGCACAAGACCAAGTGCGCACGAAAAAGATCCTGTAATCCATGTCAGAGTTCGGTGGGTTATAGAAACACGAAAATACCCAGCATGCTTCCTCCGAAAACGGCGTATGGCTGCCTAAATGGCGGGGTAAAAAACGGTCATACACGTAAAATTCCACCCGTGCAAAAAACACGAGTGTACGTGGGAGTTTCAGCCCACGAATGCAGAAGAAGAAGAAGAAGAAGAAGATCATCAAGCTGGAACCTGAATGATACATTTGTTGAAGCCTGAAAAGCCTGTTCACAAGGAGCATCCTTTGTGTTCACTAACTTATCTCACGTTACGCCCTCAGGCATGTAGGGTAGCAATCCTTTGTATTTTTAATCCTCACTGCCACATAATAAATCAAAACTAGCAAAAAATCAAAGTACAGTCAGCCTCTTTCTCAAATGCCCTGCCATTTCCAAATATCAGCGTAATGTGTTTTAGACTTTAGATCTGTGTAATGAATTGATCGTTTTAGGTAGAAAAACTGTGCAAAAGAATATCTGAACCTCATGTGAGATAGTTAATAAATAATAATAAGGGTATTTCTATGGCGCAAATCCTAATATAGTTCTAAGCGCCTTACAATTAATGTTATATATGTATGATAAATCTTCATTAAAGCAACAATAAACATTTAAAGAATCTTCAAATAAATAACAACATAATGCACATAGTTGAGGATGAGATAAAAAGTTATCGGTGTCATTTTACCGCTACTCTGATTGCAGGACTTCACTGACGGCGATGAGAGTGACCGTGCCAACAAGAAAGGCTCTGGTTTCTTCAAAACCTTCCGGGATAAGCTGCATAAAGGTATTAGTCAGGTCATTTCAAACTTCTTTTTTTTTTATCTCCGACAATTCCGTGAGGAAGGAGATCACATGAGAGCGAACCGGGGAAATCGTCATAGACCGTGTGGTTATCATTGTGCCGGGTGGTCTTCAGACTTCGGTGCTCTTTTTTTCTTGATTGTCCTTTTGAACCTTTCTCTTAGGTACCGTATTTGACGGACTACAAGCCGCGACTTTTTTAAAAAAAAATCGCATTGCGGCTTATAAAAAGATGTGGCTAAATTGTTACCTAAACTTGAATAGCATTCACCTAATGGAAATCACCGTGGATTTTCATTTCGCTCGATTAGCGATTACCGGTACTTTATTAGCTCTCTACTCAAGACTCGGCGCTTTTCTCTTTCTTTCGCGAATTTTCGTTTGTCAACAAGTCGTCGTGACAAGATAGCGTACAGAGAAACACCGGATGTATCAGGATCTCGCGCGCGCGAGATTTCGTTTTTTTGTGTCTCGCGATAGTTGGAGGAGCGAGAGCCGCCATGTTGTGTTTTCGTCTGCTCGAAATGTGCGCAAAAGTCGTAAATCATCCCAAAAAAGCTTATTCCGGGCGGGACTACATGTGTGTGTTGGTTACAAATTGTGTGTGTGTGATATTTTTCTTCAAACTTTTTCACTTTTCTTCTTTGTTTCACTTGTTTATTCTCGGAGCCGATTTCGCCAAATACCGTACTTTCGTTTGCCTGGTTGTTTTGATTGATTGACACGATCTGATTATATTTTATTTGACGACGGCTAATATAGTGACGCGGCCTATACGTGGCTCGTCCCAATTTTTTTGTTAAAAGTCTTGTAATCCGTCAAATACGGTACCTAGCATGCTTAAATTCAGAGGAATAGCCTAGTGCAATCACTAATTTGATTATTAACAATTTTACATGGTAAGAAGAAAATGTTTTTCCTAGTTTTATCATGATTTGATTAGAATAACTGGCACGTGAATACAGTGAAAGGTGGGATAAAAATGGCTTTCTGCATGGTCTTACAATTACACTTGTAGACTCAGACTCAGGGCACCGTCAAAGTATGTGGAAGAAACAACAGATCAAAAGAAATGCCAAGGTGCATGAAACATGACTTTGAATATATATGCAAGAAAAGATCAGACCTTGTTTAGCTCAGATTGTCTGGAATCAAAAAAACAGATAGACTGCCAATGTTCCAGAATTCAGAATCAAAAACAACATAGCCTCTAGGACATTATCTACAACTCTTGTTTTTTTTATTCAGATTATCTGGCAAGTAGTTCTGTTTGCACCAGCCTCAAGGTGATTTGAGTCCCCACATCCTGTTTTCCCTTGGAACAAATCTTTACGCTCAACCAGTGCTGATACAGCTTTTACTGTCATTTTCAGGTATTAAACGGAAAACCACAAAGCTGGACAAAGATCTCTTGGGTAAGCTAGCTTGTCAAATGTGTGAATGCATGTTTGTATACATGAGCATTTGTGTTTGTTTTCCAAGCTTTCCAAGTCTGAAAACATGATACTGCCTATGATCCTGGTTTGCCATCCTAGTTAATTTTTTGTTTGTTTGTTTGTTTGCTTAACGCCCAGCCGACCACGAAGGGCCATATCAGGGCGGTGTTGCTTTGACATAATTATAACGTGCGCCACACACAAGACAGAAGTCACAGCACAGGCTTCATGTCTCACCCAGTCACATTATTCTGACACCGGACCAACCAGTCCTAGCACTAACCCCATAATGCCAGACGCCAGGCGGAGCAGCCACTAGATTGCCAATTTTTAAGTCTTAGGTATGACCCGGCCGGGGTTCGAACCCACGACCTCCCGATCACGGGGCGGACGCCTTACCACTAGGCCAACCGTGCCGGTACCCTAGTTAATAATTATTACAGTCTGACTGCGTCATGTTCAGTCTTACAATAGTCTGAAAGTGGATGAAAAGATTACACTTTGTGGTCAAAAGATGACAGGAGTGGTCAAGAATATGTGTGCTCAATTTCTTGAAGTGAAACAGCTATTGATAATGAAGCAATAGTGTCAACACATTTCTGTAAAACAGTAGAGATCTGACACAATTCTATTTCTGTAGGTACAGTGTTCTGGTGTGAAAACACTGTTGCAATAGAAGAAAGCTTGTCACAGTTTGAGTTGCATGGTGTTTGTTTGCCAGTTTTTAATCTTTCATTGCAATTTGAGGCATAATTTTTATTATTACAAATTTGCTAAATGGTATTAAGTGGCATTGGCTGTACACCTTTAGTTAAGACTGGCTACCTGTTTGACGAGTAACATTTTTTCCAGACGCTCAAGATGATGCTTCACGCAACAATCGCGGGGAAGGGGAAGGAAGTGACACTGGCAGTTGTAAAGTTGGTGAGTTATGGTTACTTCTTCTTCTACTTCTCCTTCTTCGTTCACTCAGACAGGCACTTCGGTCCTCCTGACAAATGCTGCTGTCCGTCAAAGGGTCTCCACAGCGCCGTAGAGCTTGTCCCTCACTGGTGTGTCAGCAGGCCAGATTTCTGCTCTCAGGTTTTGGTGGATTGAACAGTTCTGTAGGGAATGCCCACTGTCATCATTGGTGCACCACACAGGCACATAGAGGATTCTCCAATGTGGAATTTGATGTACATGTGGTGTCTGAGGTTTCAGTGACCTGTTCTCAGTCTCATTATTGTCACTTGATCTGTTAGTCATGGTTACAAGTAGTCACTCTTGTGATGAACATATTATTCCCTTGTCTGCTGCCTGAATTGAAGGTAACAGGTAGAGAGTAGGATAGGGAAGACAATGATTGTGTTAACCAGTATCCAAACTGGTATCTACTTGCAAGTATGAATCCAAGTCGGTCAAAAGTCGATCACTCTGTCATGACAACTGGTCAAATCAACTGATTAGATTATAATTATATGGAAACAAATATGTTGCATGTGGAGACAAATGCTTTTCTGCTGTTTTTGTTATAATTTCATGGTCTCATGCCTGATTTTTCAGAAACATCCGACGACATTTTGGCCAAGTACAGAACCCCCAAGAAAGGAACAGGAAAACATGGATCAGGCAACGAAAACTCGGATCAGGGGCAGGACTTGGCACAGAACGGAGCAGGAGAGGAGGAAAAACTGGCAGCTGCACAGGTGGAAGAGAACACGCCATTCTTTGACCCCAGCAACCTTGAAGGATGCTTCGCTTTTCAGGACGCCAAGAGGAAGCTGCGTCTGGTGCTCAGCATGTGTGAGATCCAGCCAGGATTTTCGCAGGTTGGTGGAAATTTAAAAAAGAAAAAAAAATTCTTTTTGGAGAAACATGCCTCTTTTCATATTCCTTTGCTGCTCTCTCTTTCTCAACATAGTCAACCCAATCAACATTGCAGTCAAATAGTACCACCAAAAAAAAAGCAATGCATTCACCCGTTGAAACAATTCGTTCTGTGGAAACTGTGTGTTTATGTGTTGTGATTTTTTTGGGAAAATGTAGTCTTTATTGTGTGTGTGTTTTTGGGTTGATTTCACTGTTATTTAAAGTGGGAATTCATGACTTTGCAGTGTGGAAGCAGTTACTAGTAACTAGGTAAAGTGAAATTTCTTCAGCATGCAAAAATGACCTGTTTTGACAGAATTGTTCATGCAGTGAAGGGAAACCTTCACCACTTAGTCTTGAATAAAAAAAATCAAGAAAGGTAAGTACTTACCTTTCTTGTTTTTGGATTCTGAATTTTGGAACGTTGGCAATCTGTTTGTTTTTGAATTCACTTAATCTTGAGTAATACTTTACCATAAACAGCCAGCATAGAATTGATGCTGTTGTAATGTCGCTATCGTCTGTCCAATTCGCCTTCAACTACTTCTAGAATCAGACCAGAACATCACAGTTAAGACACTACAGTGGAATCTCCTTTTTGAGACCCTCTGCTTGAAGAGATTTTAAGAGACTCTACCCCCTCTTTTTGTTAAGACCTTGCTTTTTCAGCTTTTCTACTTATAAGATTTGTGAGTTTGCCTTCATTTTAAGACTTCGTCCTTCTCCAGATAGGATTTCCAGACCTGGGAACCCATAAGATATTGCTGTATTCTGTACGCATGATTGTCTAGAATACGATCAGTACGGTCAGTTGAGAAAAAAAATGTGACAAGAAAAATTCCTGGACTACTTGTCTTTACAAGCGCATCCCAAAGTATTTTGACACATGATCACAGTGTTTGTCAGTAAACACAGAAAGAAGCTTTTTTTTTTAATGTATTGGTAAACTGGACGCGTGTACGTGAAGCATGTTGGAATCATGGATGTTTAAATGCTGTGTAGAGTACGCTCATTTTTCTGAAAATACACCAAGTTTGTTTGAGAATATGTACTCCAAGTGCGAAACAAGGGATTCAAGGTCTGGATTTCTCAGATTTGTGGAGGCCTGGTTTCCACTGTAGTGCAGCTATCTTTAACATATTCTGTTTGCTTTTCCCGTCAGCATTTCAGAAATTGCTTCACAATTTTATTGTTTTATGACACCAGCAGATGCAGTCCCAAAGTCCGCGGCCGGCCAGCGGGTCGCCACGGGAACACGAGCTGGTGTACCTGCTGAAAGCCCAGCTGGCGGAAGCGGTCAACCTGCAGAACAAGGACCTGGTCACTCGGCTCCACGAGGTCATCCGCTGCATCAAGCTCTTTGATGCTGATGGGTGCGTGCTTGGATCCCTGGCCTTGGCTTTTTTCTTTTTCTTCTTACAGTGGAACCTCTTTTTTACAACCTCCAAAAATCCAAACAAAATCCGGTCTTAAAATGGGGGTAAATTTACAGAGGTTATGAACAGAAAATCTGAAAAAATAAGGTCATGAGAGGGAGGACGTCTTAAATTGAGGGGTCTTAAAAGGGGGGTTCCACTGTATTACTAGATGTTGATATCAGTTGTGTGTGTACATTTACACAGACTTATTTGCCCAAGAGAGATATCCAAGTACTGCCCACCCATCCCTGGCGCCCATGTTCTACCAGGGTCGGCAAGCTGATACTATGGTGACCATGTTCTACCAGGGTCGGCAAGCTGATACTATGGCGACCATGTTCTACCAGGGTCGGCAAGCTGATACTATGGCGACCATGTTCTACCAGGGTCGGCAAGCTGATACTATGGCGACCATGTTCTACCAGGGTCGGCAAGCTGATACTATGGCGACCATGTTCTACCAGGGTCGGCAAGCTGATACTATGGCGACCATTTTCTTCTGAGTGCTCACTTAATAGATCCCTCACGGGTGATATAGGTCCTGTTCCTTGGTTTGGTTTCTGTCAACTGCCAAGATAAGTTACGTAATGCATATCAATCATTTCCACTGCGTCATTTTCACTATTGTTTATCTCGAATACCGTACTTTTCGGGTCATAAGGCGCGACTTTTTTCCTCGAGTTTGACCCCTGCGTCTTGTATAACGAAGCGCCTAATCCGTGTATGAAATACGAAAAAAATCAAAGACACCACCTGAGTACCAGTCAAACAACTTGTGATAATGCATATTTCTTTCGAATACATCACCTCAATTTAACTAATAGGAGTTACCTTACTTACGAGTGCTAGACTGAGAAGCGTCCTATGTTACCAGTACTAGACTGTAAACAAGGTCGCTAACTCTAGATTTCCGTCGGTATACCATTTAGGGGAGTAGTCTCCCTTTGTCGGTAGTACCTCTCTGCGCATGTGCCAATGCCCATAATCCCCAGTTTCAATTTCTTGCTACGGGGAGCTAGACGTGTATTTAGACCTTTCCCGTCTAAGAAGACTTCCTTCACAGGAACTACAACATTCACCTTCAATCACGGTTTGGGCTTTCCTTTTTAAGGGCGATTACTACGCCCGTATACATTCAATGATTCATCACGTTGAACAACGTAACGAACCGTGAAAATGAAAGTGAAACGGCTTAAAAATGTAACAAAGTTACTTGGTCATAAGTAGAAGGTACTTCAATCATCAATGATACCTTGTTGACACACAGAGCCTAACAGGCTCCGTTACTTGTCTTTTTTAACTAGTGAACATGCAATTGAACGACAACTATTCTTTACTCAGTCGTTACGAATGTCGAACAGATATTTACAGCGGTTGGACCGGTTTCATTGGCGCAATAGAACTCCGCGAACGATAACTTACCTTGCCGCTTTCAATGGAAAGCAACGGCAGGTCACCCTACACATCAATGTAGGAATACGAACAAGACCTTCAACTTCGAAATTACCCGGAAGTTTTTTGCGTTTTAACAGCTTTTTATCAACTACAGCGAGGTTTACCATGCGCGTTATCCCGACCGGAAGCGCATTTCTGATCCGAATTTTTAGGCGTACAAAGTACCGAGCGCCCGCGAAGGTTACATACGGCGTATGAATACTTCTGTCATTACAAACTGCGATGACTCTTGCGGGCAGCGTAGATACGGAACGCAGTACGCTTGAACGCTGATTGAACTGAAGGCACAGAGCGCCCGCGAATGTTACATATGGCGTATGAATACTTCGGTCATTACAAACTGCGATGACTTTTGCGGGCAGCGTAGATACGGACCGCAGTACGCTTGAACGCTGATAGAACTGAAAGCGGGTTGTATCGAAGAATAACAACAAACCTCGCCCGCTTGGAAAGAAAACCAAACACTGAGATTGAGATATGCGCCTCCGGGAATATTACGGAGGGAACTTCCTTTACTCTCAGAGAAAGGCAAGTAATTCTCTCTCCTATGTTTCTGGGAAACGATGTTTTCTGCGGTTGGCAGATTATGGTTTTGGTATTTTTATCAGATGATCATGGTGGACTCACAGAGACCACGTGGTGGTACTTCTTCAAATTGGATAAAGAATACTTTCCTTGCCAACTTAACTTGATTAACTTGTAAACTTGTATGCGTGCATACATACACATTATATATATATAAATATATAAAAAATAAAAAAAAATTAAAAAAAAATAATTTTTTTTTTTTTTAAATTGACAAGGAAGAATTAAAGTGTATGCAAACACAGATGGGACATCTTTATTGGGATATAATCCTTTTTTCTTGGCAAAGGGTATCAAAGAAGTCAGTTGATGTTACAAATTCCATTTTCATGGAGTGTTTAAATCAGCTATCTGAGTGGTAAAAGATTTAACTTATGGATAAACTCAAGTGTTTACACTTTGAGATTTACACTCAGCTAAAATCTGTTGATACCACAGTGCCAGGAGACAGCTCTTCAAATTCAATTAGAACAGGCACACATATATACTTATGTTCTGTTCCAGTGCACAATTGATGTACATTACACTTGAATGACATGTTATGAATAATATACAGTTGAAACCATGCCTTAGGGGCATGAATAAACTTGGTTGTTAACACATGAGTATTACACTCAGCTGAGTTTTCACAACATGCAAGTTCGAGCAAGGCTCTGAATAATACTCACAGGGGAGCTTCCTATAATGTTGTCATGCCTCTACTTATTCCTGGTTCGTAGGCAAAACCTAAGCCTTTGACCTTTAACAAGGCCACATCTCTACTGTTGTCACCTAATCCTACGACTAGGTTCTCAGAAGTAGACAACAGGACCTAACAATAAGAGGCCGCCCTTAAATAACACTGGCTCTAGTCAGGTTCATACAAGGGATACAATGTTTATCATTTCATATTATGGAAAATATAACATATTTGCTAAACGGCTCCCGCAGTGGGGCACTGCGGTTATGAAATTAAAGGCCCCTCCTGTTTTTGGAACCGCAGGAGCTTTCTAGTTTGCTGTTAGGTAGATTTTTGGTTCCTCTTTCCTGTCATGCTCTCTTTTTCTTCATGAATTCTTTTCTTTTTTCTGCCTTCTTGCTCATTCACCTGTATTTTTTCCAAAAATCTCTTCTCTTGCCGCTTGTCTCGCGATTCATGTATAGTTTAATCTGTTAGTGTTCTGATGTAAGTCCAGCAGTAGATAGGTTAAGCCTATTTTAACATACTGGAAACTGGTAATCTTCCAGTAGGTATTAATTTAGTTTTACTAAAGCCTGCTGGGACACAAGTAATGGGTTAGTGCATTTGTAAACAGGAATCGCTTGACAAGTGGCCCCCTTCATCCCCCCCTTCCTCGTCCTGATATGGCTCTGCGTAGTCGGCTGGACGTTAAGCAACAAATAAACAAACAAACAAATTTGCTAAACGGATGTTGTTACAACACACAATTAACTATGCCTCCTAGACAGAGCGGCTACTCTCATGAGAAAGGTACTGGATAAACTCTTGGCACATCCATGCCGTTATCAGTACGAGGGGGAATTAAGTCATATTGACATGTATTTATATATACGTAGTCATTACCAAACAGACAATGTCGGGCGCTCTGGGGGAATACCTCCAGTAAGCACAGGAAGAGACAGGCTTCCTTTTCGCCCTGATAACTCCCAGGATCGTTGCGACAGCTTATGACAGACCCTCCAGCTGTCAGGCAAGACGTCCACTGGGCGTAACATGAGTAGAATCTCCCTGAGGTAGCTACAGCCTCGTCTGCAACCTCTCCCTTGAGGTGACCCCGAAACACGGCTGTTGACAGGACTGGGCCCCTCCCACCACTATCTTTGCCAGGGTTCCCCATCATGATGGTGGCTTCATGCATTTTGACTACCAGTATTCAGTGCTGCAAACTGCCTGTAGCGATGCTTCAGCACCGGAAGGACAGCTCCCGCCCCCCTTTGCCTGTCTACCACCTCCTGACGGACTGAGGAAGACCTAATGTTTAACGCTCTTGGAACTAGACCAACACTTCACGCCTGACCATATTCAGCAGTGCCCGGCTACACAGAAGTCTGGGAGTGTGAGGAGAATGCCTAGAGCCTCCTAGTTATCTTCATCACCTGGAATGGAGAGCTAATGGTTAGAGGCTACAACCTTCACACCGGGGAGCCGCCCTACCAGTAACAAGATGGCACCTGCAATCTGCATACAGATCACCAGTCAAACAGCGGTGGACAACTGAACAGGGTATAGTAGTCACATCAGTTTCCATGCATACTGCAAGCTCTTGAGGTCTCTAGATGTCTCCTTCGGATACACAGCTACAAGACAGACACTGCGTACCAAGATACGAGGAATCAAAGTGTCTCAAGACATTTGCCTGAGGAAACGACTCTGAAGATCACTCACACTTGGAGTGGAGCTTGTTCAACAGGGTAACAGGCCCAAGAATCTTGCCATACAAGCGTCGGGCAACACGGGTGAGCATGTTCAGGCTACATCACAAGGCGGGGAGCTGTTGGAGATAACGCAGAGACGGGGGAAGAAGTGCTCTGAGATCGTCAAGTACAGAATGCTTTCATGACCTGTGGACGGACTCAGCGTAACAACTTGTAAGAGTTGCCCCTTCTTCCTGAATGTCATCTGACACCCGCATCAGCCAGGGGATGATGATAGAAATGTCAGATTGTACAGTCGACACTCAACAGAGGATGTCCGACACCTGTAACAGGTCACATCTCGACTGATAATGGTAACAACTCTGGCAGAAGCATCAACAGGAGAGACGACAGTAGACGTCCTAGAGAAGGGATGGGCCGTTTAAGATCACTGGGCAGGTGCCCCTGAGATGATCAGCAGCTTTTGGAAGACAACCTACCCCAGGGTCAGGCAGTCCTTAGGCTACAAAACCTCATGGTTATCATCCTTGGACCAAGTCAAGAACCGCCCTGATATGGCGCTTCGTGGTCGGCTGGGCGTTAAGCAAACAAACCAAGTCAAGGCAAAACCCTTCAACAGGGACAGCACTCAACCTACGTCATGCTTCAGAGACGGACAGACTTGACTAAAGAGGGAATGTCTCCCGAGGTGACTCCGCCCGTTTTTCCATGGACTTTCCAGGAAGGACACTGAGAGATAGTCTGAGGTCTGGCCAGCCATCCGCACTATGAGATCCATGGGCCAGATTTCATAGATCAAGGAGGACCTCTCAGCCCATGCGGATTGATTAGTGCTGCCAGACATCTTGGACTCGGTAAACCATACGTCCCTCCATCATTGAGTCAAATTTTCCTGGAACAAGAAGAGCTTCCTCTACCTTAGGGGTATTGGGTACGGCCACAGACACCCTTGGATTTGGGAAGGCTTAGCCACCCCTTCCAACCGAACTTTGAATTGGACAAGCTTCGTTTGCCTCTTACAACTGGCGCTCTAAGATCCCTGGACCACAGAGATAAGACCTAGAGGTATTCCTCCCCCGAAAGGCATAATGAGTGCGGCAATACCTTTGACAGTGGGTGAATGTGTCCATCATATCCATATGTAGACTCTCAGATGCCTGGACTCAAAAGCTAAAGGAGCTGGAGGAAAGAGACACAGTGAGATCCTAGCAGGAGCTAGGAATACCACACAAGGCTATCTCCCTCGCTCCCAGTCTACGGTGACACAAGGTTATTGGGTGAGTATAAGTTGTGTCACTCTAAGAGCTTGAGGTAGAGACACAGTGAGATCCTAGCTGGAGCCAGGAATACCACACCAGCCTTTTCTCCCTCGCTCGAAGAGCCTGAGGTAGAGACACAGTGAGATCCTAGCTGGAGCCAGGAATACCACACCAGCCTATCTCACTCACTCCCAGTCTACGGCTACGCGTCGTTTTTGGGCGAGAAACGTGGCAACTCGGGTGCTGACTAAGACCTTTGTCAAGTCAGAACTATGCATCAGACCAAGAGAGTACACCTCCTGCCTCAGGCAGGGGCCTGAAAACAACTCTGCATAGTCACCCTAGAGCTCAGCTCCACAAACAGCTGAAGTGCCCCAGAGCTCACAAAGCTATGCTGGTCAGACAATGCAACACTTGCCGCCCGCAGCCACGCCTACTGATAATCCAGATATGGACTTGGGTGATCTAGGCAGAAGTACTACTGAGATCACAACATAAGACATCTTTGTGAGTTCAACTACCAGGGGGCAGAACTTTGCATCAGCCCAAGATAGTGCACCTTCGGCCATAGGCCGGAGAACATCACTGCATAGTCATCTAAGAACTTGTGAGCTCTACAGAAATCTGGAGTGTCCCAGAACCCACAAAACCTATGCTGGGCAGACAACCCAGCAGATGCCACCTACAACCATGTTTACAGAAAACCTAGATCAAGGACCTGGCTGATCAAGCCAGAAAACGGTCCTGCTGAAATCACAAATGGGACCTCTCAGTGAGTTGCATGCCAGGCATGGCACCCTCTTGAGTTAGACAAGAGCGGTCATTCAGCCAATAGTGGCTCAGAGATGCCCATGGTCACTGGGGACCCCCTCACGCTATAAGTGTGGAATTTCAAAGTAAGAAGCAGGTTTTCCCCTTGGGTAAAGGCAATACAGCTGGCTGTATTTCACTGGCTATTCTAGGACAAATGGTACCTATAACCATTAAGGGTAGGCTTATAGCCCCCACATGCGTTGAGACAGGCACAGGAAAGGTGCAGACAGTGACCGTACTGCTGAGCGCACTTGCGCTTACTCCCTGTCACGCAGGAGGAACAGCTAAGTCAGCCTGAATTTACACTGGTATCTGTGCCTACCATCCTCATTAGAGAGGTAAATTCAGAGAGGATATATATTCATTCATGCGACTGGCACAATTGTTTGCCATGGAAAGTGGTGCCTCAGACCAGAATTCTACAGGATCTCTGGAAACTCTGTCAATCTCCCTTAAATGGAGGATCAGTCGCAGAGACGCACCTTGGTGATAAGTTCAAGGTATTAGAGGAATTGTTATCTCTGACCATTCCTCATCTTTTAGGTCGTTCACCTGATCCGCCTGCAGAACTTTACGTTGCTGGGGAGTTGGGTCGCTCAAGGCGCATAATGGCAAGTCATAACCATAACCCAACATTGATAAAGACAAGTGATCAGAGGAATAGTAACGACCATCGAGTAGAAACCAGCTCTACATTGACAGGTGGGACTTTCTTTCGATTGTCCCTTTCTGGAGCAAGTTGACACAGTGGCAACAATGCAACTTGCCACTCGCCCGACTCAGGATTTCTTGCTTCTCAGTCCGATGATCTATCCTTTTCTTCCCCCGATTTTACAGGGGGGATTCCGGACAAATGGGCTGAGTCGGGTGAGGTGACACTAGATTACCGATCGAAAGTCAACCCTCCAGCCTGTTATCTATTCTCCTATTAGTTAAATTGAGGTGATGTATTCGAAAGAAATATGTATTTTTTACAAGTAAAATGACTATTTCTAAGAATACTCACCTCAATTTAACCAGAGACCCTCCCACCAACCCCGCTATTGACTTAATAGCTTCGAATTGAAACTGGGGATTATGGGCATTGGCACATGCGCAGAGAGGTACTACCGACAAAGGGAGACTACTCCCCTAAATGGTATACCGACGGAAATCTAGAGTTAGCGACCTTGTTTACAGTCTAGTACTGGTAACATAGGACGCTTCTCAGTCTAGCACTCGTAAGTAAGGTAACTCCTATTAGTTAAATTGAGGTGAGTATTCTTAGAAATAGTCATTTTACTTGTAAAAAATACATGTTTCAGCTACTAGGTACTACCCTGGCCAAGTTTCCTCTCAAGACATCAAAGAGACCGCCCCATAGGTTAAACTCGGTCACTGACCCCGGTGCAGGAAGTGTTTCCTCTCTCAGATCTATGACAGGGGAACCACCTCTCATAGCAAAAACTGGGTCATTGACCCCTGGGAAGAAGGTCAGTGTCAAGGCATCACAATGGACCTGCCTTTGATCTCGCCGCACACACAGAGCACACATATTTCCACTCTGTATTCTTCCTTTGATGTGCGGCTTATTTTCATTCTTCGACCGTTTGTTACCGGTATACTTTTTGAGTCACTTGAGAAAAAGTGACTCTATGTAATCGGTCAGTGTTAGTCTGTCCGGCCGGCCGTCCGGCCGGCCGTCCGTCCGGCCGGCCGTCCGTAGACACCACCTTAACGTTGGACTTTTCTCGGAAACTATCAAAGCGATCGGGCTCATATTTTGTTTAGTCGTGACCTCCAATGACCTCTACACTTTAACGATGGTTTCGTTGACCTTTGACCTTTTTCAAGGTCACAGGTCAGCGTCAAAGGAAAAATTAGACATTTTATATCTTTGACAAAGTTCATCGGATGTGATTGAAACTTTGTAGGATTATTCTTTACATCAAAGTATTTACATCTGTAGCCTTTTACGAACGTTATCAGAAAAACAAGGGAGATAACTAGCCTTTTCTGTTCGGCAACACACAACTTAACGTTGGGCTTTTCTCGGAAACTATAAAAGTGACCGGGCTCAAATTTTATGTGAACGTGACTCATTGTGTTGTGAATAGCAATTTCTTCCTGTCCATCTGATGCCTCATATAATATTCAGAACTGCGAAAGTGACTCGATCGAGCGTTTGCTCTTCTTGTTTAATTTTGGTGCGCCCTATCGGCCCCCTGCGCCCAATGGGTGACTGGATTACAATTTTGTTTAAAAAGAAGGGGGTGCGCCTTATGCGCTGTAGCGCCTTGTAACCCGGAAAGTACGGTACTATTCTCTGACCAAGATGTCTTGGTAGACCCAACCCTCTTAGTAGCCTTCTCTTACATTCCTCCCCGTTTGATCAAATCCCCCTTCTTATTACCAATGATATCCCAACAGCCTGGTGGTGACCTTACCAGTAATTGTCTTCTGCTAATATCAGGAAGTCACCGCGACAAACTTTGTTCTCGTAATAATTTTTCACTTCTTCGGTAGTCATGCAGAATAAGTGACAGGTTGTTAATGTGAGGCCATTATTCACGCTATGACGTCTTCTCAAACTTTTCTTTCGATTTTGACGTCGGAGATTTGACTTTGGAAGAGAGGGTCAGGAAGAGACATCTTGGTTTGTTTAGTCAGTGTCGTTTCTCATTAGGTGCTATTGAATTGTATGAAATGTTTTTCACTGAGTGTTTAACAAAAGAAATCAGTATGCTGTAAACAGAGTGACAATAAGGCCAAAAAAAAAGAAAAAGGTGTGGTTACGGTAACATAGCCAAAAAAAAATAGGGTGAGGTAGGTAGGCAATCACTTTTTTTTAAACTTTTTTTTCTAATGTGTACAAATTAAACCTACTTGACAGGGAAATAAGTGTGCGACACGGGCGCTTTCGCTTTCATTGCGTTTTTTGCACTGGTTTTTTTATTTATTTATTTTTTTTTTGACAAATGCAATAAAAAGTTATAGGATCCGCCCCTAAAAATAGGGTAGGTCGGGTTACCGTAACCACACCTATTTTTTTTTTTAGGCCTAATTTAAATCCATGATTCCGTGATTACAGGTGTAAAAAGCTGCTGAAGTCATTGCGTGAGGAGTACAGAAATCGAGCTGCTTACATATCCTATCTGGTTCGCTGTCGGCAAGGACTTCTGTCAGCCGTGTCTCACCTCCAGAAAATGCTCAATAGAGTGGAAAGGTAAGTCCACTGTAACCCATCTCAAAACAAGAGAATAAATAAAAAACACGAAAAAACAAAGCAAAAAAAGTGCAAGTAACACATTGGATTGGATTGGATTGGATAAGATTTACAGTCCAGTGAGGTTACCCTCATGGAAATTCGGGCTGCTTTCTCCCCGGGGAAAGCGAGCTGCCATACATACGGCGCTACCCATATTTTTTTTTCCTGCAAGCGTGTATTCATGTTTCCTGAGACTTAATGCCGTGTGAGATGGATGTGTACACACAATATAATGATGTGTAGAGGCTTCCTCTCAAAACAAACAACATGCACAATGTAATTCTATTAGATGCAAAAGACGAGGGGAAAATAAGATTGTATTAAATACAAAAGATGAGGGGAAAATAAGATAGTATTAGATGCAAAAGATGAGGGGAAAATAAGATTGTATTAGATACAAAAGATGAGGGGAAAATAAGATTGTATTAATACAAAAGATGAGGGGAAAATAAGATTGTATTAATACAAAAGATGAGGGGAAAATAAGATTGTATTAGATACAAAAGACGAGGGAAAAATTATGAAATATAAAGGAGAGCAGTTAATTTGTATGAAGTGAAATAACAACATTTTTTTCTTGTATTTCAGAGATAAGGAGATCATCGGCAAGCATCTCATCAACGTGTGTGTGCGCCTGTTCATTGAGCGCCATGAGAAGAGAGTTCTGCAGTTCATCGCAATGTTTCAGAAACTGGAAATGGCTGACGAGAAGGTGAGATAAATTTGTAACACTAACACCAGCTTTTTATTTTTTTCTTCTTTCAGTCTCCCTTTTTTATAGAATAGAACATAAATAATAAGTCGGCCGGGTTTGTATAGGTTGTGGGAGAGTGACCTTTTCTTGCAAAACCTCGTACAAACATTGGAGGGGCCAATCACTAGCGAGGGATGTGTCGGAAACACGTGGAAACATATTGATGTGTTTTAATGTTTTAAGTGGTCAGCCACAATGTAATTCCTCTTTTGAGATAATCAATTATTATTGTATGGTATTGTATTGTATTGTATTGTATTGTATTGTATTGTATTGTATATTTATTGAATTGCTGAATAAAAGATTTGTAATGCCATACGTGCTGATTTTGCAGACACACCTGGTGGAGACCTTTCTGAGGGAAATGTACAACGATATGATGCAGGATGACTTGTGGAAAGGTAAACCTCTTTACAATGGTATCACTGTTGCTGTTGTTTACTGTAGGCACGTGAATAGATGAATTCCGAAAATAACTCTGTCGTGTTTGTATTTGTTGTGAAAGAGTGAATGCCCTTGCTTTTTTACTCGGGACAAACATTGGAAGGGCCAATCACAAGCGCGGGTTGTGTCAGAAACACGTGTGAAGGTATTTGTCAGAGGTAGAGTAAGGGTACTCACTCTTTCACAACCCATACAAGCCTGACACAGTTATTTCCCAAAATCGTCTATCGCAAGCGCCTGTATGGTCTTACTTTCTTTCTGCATACTCCTCTCTTCCTCTTCTTCTTCGTTCATGGGCTTAGACTCCCACGTTCACTCATGTTTTTAGCACGAGTGGATTTTTACGTGTATGGCCGTTTTTACCCCGCCATTCAGGCAGCATACGCCGATTTCGGGGGAGGCATGCTGGGTATTTTTGTGTTTCTATAACCCACCGAACTCTGACATGGATTACAGGATCTTTTCTGTGCGCACTTGGTCTTGTGCTTGCGTGTACACACGAAGGGGGTTAAGTCACTAGCAGGTCTGCACATAAGTTGACCTGGTAGATCAGAAAAATCTCCACTCTTAACCCACCAGGCGGCAGCAACCGGGATTCGAACTCACAACCTCCCGATTAGGAGGCCGACGTCTTACCACCACGCCACTGCACCCGTCTTCTTTCTGCATACGAATATGTGACCATTTTTATTTCCTTACCTGTTCATCTTCTACCTTCAAGGGATTGTATGTGTGTCTGTGTTTGCATTGTTTAACCTCTGGATTGTTGCGTCTACAATCATGAACATCTTTCTGAATCTCAATAAACTGCTCTTGAGATCTTCGTCCCCCGGGTAAAACATGGTATGAGTGATGAGAAAGTTGATTGTTCACCCAAAAGAGTAGTGATCAATCCGTTCAGGCAAGACGTGAAATCAAGTTAACATACATTGAGATTACCTCATTACATTTCTTGACAACAAAAACAACAAAACAACAAACAACCAAATCTGTCAAACATAGTAAAAAAATAGTTGGTTTGATTGTTTGTTAGATACTTTCACATTCAGTATTTTCAGATTTAAACTACTATGGAACCCCCTCTTTACCACCTCCGCAAATCTGAGACAGTCGGGTCTTAAAAAGGAGAGAATATTAAAATGGAGGTAAATTTACAGAGGTTATGAACAGAAAATCTGGAGAAAAAAGTCTTAAAAGGGAGGGAGTCTTAAATTGGGGGGTCTTAAAAGGGCGGTTCCACTGCAGTAAGATACCCAAAATAAAAACTGTTAATATTATTTTTGAATGTCTGTTTGACAGCTGCCTCTGAAGTTCAGCTTGACCTGGGGCAGGCGGCCATCGAGCGCTTGCTGATGAGTCGGATCTACTCGCACGCCATGTTCCCCAACGCTGACGGGGATATCCTGCGAGACCAGTAAGTTGATCAGCCTCCGTCCTACACGCTTCCAATGGGATGTGAAAGTTTAGGGGGATGGAAGGGGCAGGAGGGTGGCAACACAGGGGAGGTGACTGTGTGATTTCTTGAGTTTGTGAAATTTTTGTTTGTGTGTGTTTGGGGCGAGGGTGGGGGGGTGTGTGTGTGTTTCTCTGTGTATGTTTTTATGTGTATACATGTATGCTGAAGGAACTTTACAGTTGAATTTTGTTCCTGATAGAGTTTTGATATAGAAGCTCTTAGTCTTAGTGGATCCCCCCGCGGGTTAGGGGGAAGAATTTACCCGATACTCCCCAGCATGTCGTAAGAGGCGACTAACGGATTCTGTTTCTCCTTTTACCCTTGTTAAGTGTTTCTTGTATA
Source organism: Littorina saxatilis (assembly GCF_037325665.1). Taxonomy (NCBI): domain Eukaryota; kingdom Metazoa; phylum Mollusca; class Gastropoda; order Littorinimorpha; family Littorinidae; genus Littorina; species Littorina saxatilis. Next base: position 16,181,816 of record NC_090259.1, read on the forward strand.
GAATATAGTCAATTTTTGTAAAGATTTTAGTCAAGCAGTATGTAAGAAATGTTAAGTCCTTTGTACTGGAAACTTGCATTCTCCCAGTAAGGTAATATATTGTACTACGTTGCAAGCCCCTGGAGCAATTTTTTGATTAGTGCTTTTGTGAACAAGAAACAATTAACAAGTGGCTCTATCCCATCTCCCCCCCTTTCCCCGTCGCGATATAACCTTCGTGGTTGAAAACGACGTTAAACACAAAATAAAGAAAGAAAGTCTTAGTGGATTAGTGAAGAAATAACAGTGTTATGTACACAGTAGAATCCCCCTCCGGAAATCTGAGAAAACCAGGTCTAGAAAAGGAGGAAGTCTTAAATTGGGGGGTCTTAAAAGGGGGGTTCCACTGTACCTTCAGTACCAACATAAAAGTGTCGTGTCGTCAGATTGACGCAGCAGCATATCCGCAAGCTGAGTGGCCTGATGTCACCGACGCACAAAGACCTACGCATCCCTCGCGTCTACCACTTTGAGTGCCCCTGGCCCGCTGCTCAACATGAAATACTCATGATCAATGCTTACAAGGTAAACCTTGCTGTATTTTGTAGATGATGAAAATATAATTGTATTCAGTGATAACATTTCCCCGAAATCGGCATATGCTGCCTGAATGGCGGGGTAAAAATGGTCATACACGTAACAATCCACTCGTGCTAAAAACATGAGTGAACGTGGGAGTCTAAGCCCATGAACGAAGAAGAAGTAGTAGAAGAAGTGATAACATTTTTCAAGGGATACTATCTAAGAACAAAGGCCCTCAGATCGGTTCCAAAGCTATACCATAAGATTCTGCGTTACAAATAATGCTACCTCACATTACGACTGCCTTCACTTTGGTCTTTGCAAAATTAAGTGTATTAAAAAAAGCTTAATTCAACTTCGTAAACAGGGTTCATACAGGTGCTTGAAATCCTTGAAAGCGCTTGAATTTGGAGGGGTCAGTTTCAAGGCCTTGAAAGTGATTAAAAAACTGGCAAGATCCTTGAAAGTCTTTGAAAACTCTGATGCTGCAAACTGATCACACAACAACCACCCACAATAAACTATTGCAATGATTTATTATTTGATAACCTCAAAGAAAAAGTTGAACAGTAACCTACAGTCCCTTTTGAGTCTGTCAGCTTTAAAACCATCGTCTGCTACGAATCTGTCGCCTTTGATAAAAAATGTAATCATTAGTTTTTGAACATCCAATGATTTAAATCAGCGTGCGGGAAGGGGGTATAATAACTAGCGAGCGTTTCATTGCGAGCTTTGAAGGTAAAGGGATGCTTGATTTTCTCTTCAGAAGGTCTTGAAAGTCCTTGAAAAGTCCTTGAATTTTAGAACAAAAACACTGTACGAACCCTGCGTAAAGTAAGCAAAGTAAGGGCACTCTTTGTGAGGGTTGAGATACTTCCCTCGATGCAAAATGGCGTTTGTGTATGTGTAGCTGTTACATGCATGAGATACACTGCGTCATAGAGGGCACTACCTGTCTAGCTGCCATGCTGGATTAATTATGTTTTCAGCATAGTAGAGGAGCAGCACCTAGAAGCTCATTCACTCACTTTGATTTATTAATTACCATACTTGGTTTAAACAAGATTTTATTAATGAAATACAGGGTGGCATGTATATACGATATAAACATTTGTGGCCACACAACAAGCTAAGCTTATATTAAGTGTGGTTATAAATATGTACATCTAGATAGGAATTGTTATTTCACGTTATGTCAAGGTCATAGAATCACTTATACTCTTATGAGAACGCAAGACAAACAAGATACAATTTTTACACACACACACAAAAAAGAGGAAAAAATGCAGCAAAAGAATTAGAGGATGTGACAGAGGACGGGAAGGACTGCAATATCGGGGAGATCCCGGGGGAGGAGGGGGTCAGAGAGACGATGAGAGACTTTCACAGACTTGCTAGATCAATGCTTCTGCAGCAGCAAAAATTTCATTTACATTGTCGTACAAACTAATTAAGCTGAGGTTAGTCATGTGAATACACAGAAAAACCTTTAATAAAAAGATTCACTCAAAACTTGACCTTCAGTAAAAACGTAAAACAGCATGACCTGCCAATAATCAAATACTGGATCATTGACATGGTGACCACAGGGTAATCAAAATCTATCACTTAACCTTATAAAGCTATGTACCTTTTCGAATATTTCAATGTTTTCGGTAAAACGTAGGTTTGGCAGACCAAACAATAAACATTGTACATTTTGATGATCATTCGGTAATGTGTGTATAGTTAGTCTTCGGACATCATCGTAATTACTACAAAATAATAAATAATGTTCAACATTTTCATTTCGATATCCGCACTGACAAGTCGGGTTGTCACTTAAGTGACGTTTCACCATATCATCATTTAAATCGCTCATTTCTAATCTTAGTCTGCAGTGTATAATTCCGTCTTTTCTCTTGCCATAATAATATTGAGGAGGAGCTTTACTATCTGAACGACATAAAAACTGTTTAAACTGGCTAATTGATTTTGTTAATTTGATATTATCTGGTAGAGAATTCCATGTTCGGGTAGTGCTGGGAACAAATGACTTATTATACAATTCAGTTCTGTGTGGTGGTACGACCCGTTCAAGTGGGTTTCGTCTATGATAGGGGTTCACAGTCGAGACAAGAGGAGGCAATAAATCAGCCACGTTCTGAGAACATTTCCCATGTACCATTTTATGATACAAAATTAATTTATGTTTTTCCCGTCTTAGTTTTAAACTACTGAAGCCTGATTCGTGATATAATTTTTGGTGGCTTGTTCCTTTAACTGCTCCGACAATTACCCTTAAGGCCTCGAGGTGGAGCTGTTCCAAAATGTTTGATAAAACTTCTGTACAACTGTCCCAATTACCATACTTGTGGTGCATATTTGAGCAAAACAGTTTCTTACAATCCATTGGTTTGAAGACAGCACAAATAACATCATTTTTAATTTAACCACCATCGTGTGTACACGCGTTGTATCATACAGTGTGTTCGCCTTGCAGACTCCCAAGGACAAACTGAAGTGCGTGCTGCGCTGCTCGCAGACAATCATGAACCTGCTCAGCCTGGCTAACGAGCGCTCCGTGCCCGCCGCTGACGACTTTATGCCCGTCCTCATCTTCGTGCTGATCAAGGCCAATCCCCCTTGTCTCCTCTCCACCATCCAATACGTGGAGAGCTTCTACAAGAACCGGCTGCACGGCGAGGAACAGTACTGGTGGATGCAGTTCAGCTCGGCCGTCGAGTTCATCAAAACCATGGACTACAGCGCTACGTAAGCCCCTTAGAGAGACCTCGGGAGTTTTTTGACGTTGATGTGGAACGAAATGTATGTGAATGTGTGAGATTTTTTTTTTGGGGGGGGGGGGGGGGGGGGGGGGGGGGAGGCGTAGGCCCCTTAGAGAGACTTCGGGAGTTTTTTTACGTTGATGTGGAAAAAAATGTACTGTATGTGAATGTTTGAGATTGTTTTTTGTTTTTGTTTTTTTGGGGGTGCTTTTTTTAAAGCGTTAAAGCCTTCGGATGGTTTTGAGGCCGATGTCGGAATTTTGTCTTTGTCTTTGCGAATGCCTGGAATTTTTGCTATTTAGGCTGAATTGTAGAGGCCTTGCGATTTAAAAAAAAAATTTGATGACATTTTTATGTGTGTGTGTGTGTTTTTTTTTGGGGGGAGGGGGTGTCTTCACTCTTTGGAATGCCTGGGATTTTTTATTTTCCCTGAGGCTGAGGCGTAGAGGCCTTGTGAGATTTTTCAGGTCGGTAAATATTTTTTCTTTGGGATTGCCTTGGAGTTTTTCTTGGGTTGACATGGAATTTTTCCCCCTGATGAATGCTTCATAGATTTACTTTTTTTGGGGGGGTTCCAAGAAAAGATTGTTTGTAGTATACACTGTGTGTGTTTAGGTTTTATAAATTATTGAAAGGATGCACTGCCAGGTTTGCAATGGGTGAAGATTTGTTGAAGTGAACCCGAGAATTGAAAGTTCTGGTACAACTAGGTGTGAAGGATAGAAAGGAAGAATGTCTGTCTGTGTGTGCATGAGAGAATTGAATTGAATTGAACTTTATTTTACAAGGATTTAGATTTAAGGCTACGCCTTTTCTTACAATCTGTCCTTGGGACGCATAGACACACAATTATATAATAATAAAAAAAAAAATTAAAAAAAAATAAAAAAAAATAAAAAAAAATTCAAATAAAAAAAAATTAAAAAAAAAAAATTAAAAATTAAAAAGAGAGAGAGAGAGATGAGAGAGAGAGAGAGATGATAATGTTGATGATGATGAGAGAGAGAGAGAGAGAGAGAGAGAGAGAGAGAGAGAGAGAGAGAGAGAGAGAGAGAGAGAGAGAGAGAGAGAGAGAGAGAGAGAGAGAGAGAGAGAGAGAGAGTCAAAAACAAAGGGCACAAGAAAAGGACAGAGAGTCTTGAATGAATTTCATCCACGAACACAGGAGGAGTAACACTGTAAATCTAAGTACACTTTGAATTGACATATCACCTCAGGTAAGTATGTTAGGTTAGTGTTAAACAAAATTGATTGGTTGAATTGTAGACTCTTCACTGTCTAGTGGTAGCAACTGAAATAACAAACTGCTGCTGTGTTTTTTTAAATTTTTTTTCATTCTGCCTTTTTTTTGTGCAAGGGTGAGAGATGCACATCAACTTGTTATGTAAATTTTGATAGAAAGAGAGGATTACGTATGCGACTGCCCGCATTGCGATTATCTCAGCTTGTAGTTCCACCACATTCCGTCGTAAGATTATTTTCTTCACATCAAGATTTTTTTCTCAGTTTTGGGCTTTTTGTGGATGAGGATAATCTGAATTTTACTTGAGCTTGTTAGTTTTTGCCTGGGACAACGACACTTTGACTGAAAACCTGTGACTGTGTTGTTTACTTCTTTGTGAATGAGTGAGTTAGTGTGTGTGTGTGTGTGTGTGTGTGTGTGTGTGTGTGTGTGTGTGTGTGTGTGTGTGTGTGTGTGAGTGAGAGTGTGTGTGTGTATTTCAGTTATTTCGGGGGTATGCCTTAACAAAAAAGGGCATTGTGTCAGTCCATCTTGTCAGTGAAATGAAGTAAGAAAACATGAAGATTGTACACTACATTACCAGGTTAATGTAGTATATTGTGAAGCATAACCAATGTGTATTAGAATTTGCTGCATTGGTGCTTTCATTAGAGGGAAAGTATTCACAAACAGTGAAAACCCAGTGACAATGTTTGTTGTGTGATGTATGTATAGTGCAGTGAAATAAAAATACTGCATTTTTAAGACTTTTAATTTGTTTCGTTTTAACGGAAACATAAATTCTGGTCCCACCACCCGCGTGAGTGTAAATACGTACCATACAAAAAAAATTGTTTCTGTTGAATGGAGTGAAGCCAACTATTTTGTTTTGGTCGACCAAGTGATCAGCCATAATTTCTGTGTGGAAGTGGTATTTATTTTATAGAAGTATTCGGTCTCTTAGTTTTCATGCATACAAAGATGTTTTTATGTTTGTGTGTTAGATGTAGTTTCTACCTCATAAGAACAAAATGCTGGTCACAATTTCCCCTACGTTTCTGTTTTGAAGGCGTTCAGGATAGACGAATAGTAGGACAAGGGAACTTCTGCTTAGTAAGACGGTGATCTATTTTTCAAACTGGTAATTGCAAATCCTGGTTTAGGCGGAAAATGGTCACTGATTTACGACGACTGTTTGAACCAAATATGATGATTGTGTTAAAGTTTTGAGGAAAAAATTGGTACATGTATGACGAAATACAAATTTATCAACGAGTATGTTTGGCCGGTTGTTGATTTCATCTCGGGTATTTTCAGATTTTTACAGGTAAAATACTGGACATGTCTGGTTATTGTGATCCCTGTATTAGTTTGAGCATTAGTGGTGCTAGTATCTTTTTGTATTAACAGCTTGATTTCAAATTTTATTTGGTGAGTTTTGACCCAGTGGAAGAGTAGAAACATTACTAGTTGGTATGAATTTCTACTGAGTAACCGAGGGAGTGTGGTTTATCTTTTGTGTCAGTTCTTGGCCAGATGTATTGGTATGAGAAATTACAGTAATTTTTATAATACATTGCCCTTAGCATTCTAGAAATAACAGTAATTTTAAAAATATGTGGCCCTTAGCATTCTAGAAATTACAGTAATTTTTAAAATACATGGCCCTTAGAATTCTAGAAATTACAGTAATTTTTAAAATACGTGGCCCTTAGCATTCTAGAAATTACAGTAATTTTTAAAATACATGGCCCTTAGCATTCTAGTAACCTTTTTAATCAATCAATCAATCAATGAGGCTTATATCGCGCATATTCCGTGGGTACAGTTCTAGGCGCTCTGCAGTGATGCCGTGTGAGATGAAATTTTATACGGCCAGTAATTGCAGCCATTTCGGCGCATATTTACCTTTCAAGGCCTATTATTCCAAGTCACACGGGTAAAGGTAGACAATTATTAACTGTGCCTAAGCAATTTTGCCAGGAAAGACCCTTTTGTCAATCGTGGGATCTTTAACGTGCACACCCAATGTAGTGTACACGGGGGGGAGTTCGGACACCGAAGAGAGTCTGCACACAAAGTTGACTCTGAAATAAATTTCCGCCGAACCTGGGATCGAACTCACGCTGACTCCCGCAGTGGGGCACTGCGGTTATGAAATTAAAGGCCCCTCCTGTTTTTGGAACCGCAGGAGCTTTCTAGTTTGCTGTTAGGTAGATTTTTGGTTCCTCTTTCCTGTCATGCTCTCTTTTTCTTCATGAATTCTTTTCTTTTTTCTGCCTTCTTGCTCATTCACCTGTATTTTTTCCAAAAATCTCTTCTCTTGCCGCTTGTCTCGCGATTCATGTATAGTTTAATCTGTTAGTGTTCTGATGTAAGTCCAGCAGTAGATAGGTTAAGCCTATTTTAACATACTGGAAACTGGTAATCTTCCAGTAGGTATTAATTTAGTTTTACTAAAGCCTGCTGGGACACAAGTAATGGGTTAGTGCATTTGTAAACAGGAATCGCTTGACAAGTGGCCCCCTTCATCCCCCCCTTCCTCGTCCTGATATGGCTCTGCGTAGTCGACTGGACGTTAAGCAACAAATAAACAAACAAACAAACTCACGCTGACAGCGGCCAACTGAATACAAATCCAGCGCGCTACCAACTGAGCTATATCCCCGCCCTAATATAGGCATAGACCATGGAATGTAGATTAGACATGCAGGTATAGTTCATGGTTTTTTTGGTGATGCTTCTTTTGCAGTGTTATATAGTTTTGCTGCTGCGGTTTGTTAGACCTTGGTCTATTAACGTATCATCTGGTTTCCTGATAATTTATGCTTCTGTTTGTCAAGCAGTATGTAAGAAATGTTAAGTCCTTTGTACTGGAAACTTGCATTCTCCCAGTAAGGTAATATATTGTACTACGTTGCAAGCCCCTGGAGCAAATTTTTGATTTGTGCTTTTGTGAACAAGAAACAATTGACAAGTGGCTCTATCCCATCTCCCCCCCTTTCCCCGTCGCGATATAACCTTCGTGGTTGAAAACGACGTTAAACACCAAATAAAGAAAGAAAGAAAGAAAGATGCTTCCGTTTCCTAATAATTTATGCGTCTGTTTTCATTTTTCACAGATAGTTTTTGTTATTTTACATGGTTAAAACTGTATTGCAGAAGTTAATGTAGAATGGCTTACAGAGAGGGAGAGAGGGAAAAATGAGTTCCTAACATACAGTATTGTTTTTTTCTCTCTGTCGCATACCAAAAGTCAGTGCATTCTTAACAAAAGAAGAACAAAGGGTTAGGTTCACACAGTACAGTCTTCTTCTTCGTTCATGGGCTTAGACTCCCACGTTCACTCATGTTTTTAGCACGAGTGGATTTTTACGTGTATGACCGTTTTTACCCCGCCCTTTAGGCAGCCATACGCCGCTTTCGGAGGAAGCATGCTGGGTATTTTCGTGTTTCTATAACCCACCGAACTCTGACATGGATTACAGGATCTTTTCCGTGCGCACTTGGTCTTGTGCTTGCGTGTGCACACGAAGGGAGTTAAGTCACTAGCAGGTCTGCACATAAGTTGACCTGGGAGATCGAAAAAATCTCCACTCTTAACCCACCAGGCGGCAGCGACCGGGATTCGAACTCACGACCTCCCGATTAGGAGGCCGACGTCTTACCACCACGCCACTGCGCCCGTCTCACAGTACAGTGAAACCCCCCCTTTTGATATCTAACAAAATATGAGAAAATCTGGTCTGGGAAAGGACAGAATCTTGAAATCGGGCCAATTTCACAGAGGTTATGAACAAGTAGTCTGAGAAAACATGGTCTTAAAATGGAGGAATTCTTAAACATGGGGGTCTTAAAAGGGGGGTTCCACAGTAATTGCACGAGCCAATGTCAATGCTGGTGTACATCTTCTTATTTTTCAAGTGATGAATTTAGTGTTACTAAGCTACAACAAATGTCTCAAAGAGAAAAACAGTAAACAAATTCACTGAATTTCATCCTTTCCCTATCATAGAAATCAAAGTGGGGCAATAGCTGTTCTGATCAGTTTGGTCAGATTTCAACCATTAACCTCTTCACAACCAGCACACACCTTTTGAAGAACTTGCCATTTTTATCCAAGAAAAGTGTTACAGAATTGAAATTATGTTATCGCTAGATTTCAGCATCAGGCAGGAAGAGAGTAAGGCTAATTCACGCATCGAAAAACATGATCACATAATCTTGCAGACTGAAAAGCCTGTGGTAGTAATGAAAGACAGTCGATTTTTGGTATGTGTTCTGGGAAAATGCTGCATTTTCTGTTAATGCTATTATTTGGAACCATGATACACTGGTATGTCTAAATGAAATGACACAGACAAAAATTATGCAGATGCTGGACCCAATTGAAGTGAGAATGAACTGAAGCACAATTTTATTACAGTTTTATTTATTTATCTACTAGAATTCACATTTGTTTGGGTCATCATTATTTTGTGTGTGTAAAGAAAGGGATACTAGCTACTGATCAACAGCAAAAACATCGAACAAAGAGATCTGTGCAGGGATACTGGTAGGATTTTTGTGTGTGTCAAATTTACGTAAATGGCCATATAAGTTTCGACAAACTTTGCAAGTTTAAGGCAGTCCTTGTGTTTGTCACCTTTTCCATGCCATGAAAGAGTTCGGCACTCTGCTGAAATTACGAAACAAGTATTTGGTGTGATTCGGGGGGCCGGTAGCTTGGACTTCTGATCCTAGGGTCACTGGTTCGAATCCGGGCCGAGACGTACATGGGTCAACTTTATGTGCAGACTCAGACGGTATCCATGTTCCACCCCTGTGTCACCACTGGCTCTGTGGCATGTAAAAGATCTTGGTCATTCTGCCATGAGTGCAGGTGGCTGATTACACCTAAACATGCACACACCTGGGTAGCGCGACTCTGTTGCTGCTAGCTTTCCACTGGGAGGAAGCGACCCGAATTTCCCAGTGATGGGATGAAAATGGAGAAAAAAAATGAAATGAAAAATCTAAGTATGGTACAGTGTTCTGTCATTTCCCGATATCAAATGACATCCCTACCTGTCTACATGTATGTATAAGAAATGAAATATATACCATCATAATTTCACAGTCTTTCCCAGCTGCGATAATTGTCATAAGAATGAGAGGAATTTATTTTTGACATTTTAAATCTTGGCTGTCTGAGTTCTGTTGTGTACACTTTGCTGCATATATCATGCTGTGTGTTTGTGAGTACGTACGTTTCTGAGATTTTCATTTTTTGCTCACATGTTTCATATTGTAATTATGCTGCAGTCTACTTTTAGTTGAAAAGAGGGTAAGACCGGCTCAACAGTTTCGTTTGTGATGATACCAATTATGTCGTCATAATACCTGCGGTCGCTTTTTGCTTCAAACTGGTCTCATGGCTTTAAAAAAGACTATCCCAGTAAATAGATTAAAATGTAATGTGCCAGTCTCATTATAATCTTAATGCATTGGTGAAGTTCTCATTCTGTGTTAATATGCCTGAAGTTTTCTTGTTTTTGTGCTATTTTATGAAGTCCTTTGTACAGGTGTAGCAATCGACATTTGACTGGAAAGTGATTTATATGTTACATGTACCGGTACCACTTTTTTGGGACACTTTGATGATTAGTTTTGGTGAAGGAAAGCAAGAAGTACAGTCAAGCCTGTCTTGTAGCGACCACCCAAGGAACCGACCCAAAGTGGTCGTTTTGGACGGGTGGTCGCTATGGACAGTTAATATAGAATTAACCCTTTTTATGTTAGGGGGAAGAATTTACCCGATGCTCCCCAGCATGTCGTAAGAGGCGACTAACGGATTCTGTTTCTCCTTTTACTCTTGTTAAGTGTTTCTTGTATAGAATATAGTCAATGTTTGTAAAGATTTTAGTCAAGCAGTATGTAAGAAATGTTAAGTCCTTTGTACTGGAAACTTGCATTCTCCCAGTAAGGTAATATATTGTACTACGTTGCAAGCCCCTGGAGCAAATTTTTGATTAGTGCTTTTGTGAACAAGAAACAATTGACAAGTGGCTCTATCCCATCTCCCCCCTTTCCCCGTCGCGATATAACCTTGAACGGTTGAAAACGACGTAAAACACCAAATAAAGAAAGTAAAGAAATATTATCATCTTCTATTCGTTGTGAAAGACATACTCCATTCCATGTTAAGCTGCTGGTAAAAGTATTTCTTTACTTGATATTGTCTGAGAGGTGTTGAACAGAAAATCTGAGAAGACAGCAGGGTCTTAACTCGTTGTCTCCCAGGTACAGATATATCCGTGCCCGCTCATATGGCTCTATCTGACCAGGTACGGATATATATCCGCTCAGACTGTTTCAGTCGCTTCCTGTAACATCCAGGGTATAGAAGGAAAAAAAACTACCTTGTTGGGAATATTTTGGGATGGTGGTAATGGGCCAGAGGTTGTTATCGAGAGGTGGTCGCCAGGGTGGGTTTGAAAATGAGAGATGAAGACAGATTTATTCAAAAATAGAACACAGAAGTAACAGGTTTGGTACATTCCTAATCAATGTTAAACAAGAAGAGCAAACGCTCGATCGAGTCACTTTCGCAGTTCTGAATATTATATGAGGCATCAGATGGACAGGAAGAAATTGCTATTCACAACACAATGAGTCACGTTCACATAAAATTTGAGCCCGGTCACTTTTATAGTTTCCGAGAAAAGCCCAACGTTAAGTTGTGTGTTGCCGAACAGAAAAGGCTAGTTATCTCCCTTGTTTTTCTGATAACGTTCGTAAAAGGCTACAGATGTAAATACTTTGATGTAAAGAATAATCCTACAAAGTTTCAATCACATCCGATGAACTTTGTCAAAGATATAAAATGTCTAATTTTTCCTTTGACGCTGACCTGTGACCTTGAAAAAGGTCAAAGGTCAACGAAACCATCGTTAAAGTGTAGAGGTCATTGGAGGTCACGACTAAACAAAATATGAGCCCGATCGCTTTGATAGTTTCCGAGAAAAGTCCAACGTTAAGGTGGTGTCTACGGCCGGCCGGCCAGACGGCCGGCCGGCCGGCCAGACGGCCGGCCGGACAGACTAACACTGACCGATTACATAGAGTCACTTTTTCTCAAGTGACTCAAAAACCAAAAGAATGACATTCTGTACTCACTGATACAAGGACAGCACAATACAATACGAATTTTCGCTTATGAAAGTTTTCTTAATCAATATTTTGACAGCTTGTTGCTGCCTTCTTGGGGATGGTAAAAAGTAAGGAATGACCTTGCGTGTTGGGGGCGGGGATGTAGCTCAGTCGGTAGCGCGCTGGATTTGTATCCATTTGGCCGCTGTCAGCGTGAGTTCGTCCCCACGTTTGGCGAGAGATTTATTTCTCAGAGTCAACTTTGTGTGCAGACTCTCCTCGGTGTCCGAACACCCCCCGTGTGTACACGCAAGCACAAGACCAAGTGCGCACGAAAAAGATCCTGTAATCCATGTCAGAGTTCGGTGGGTTATAGAAACACGAAAATACCCAGCATGCTTCCTCCGAAAGCGGCGTATGGCTGCCTAAATGGCGGGGTAAAAACGGTCATACACGTAAAAGCCGTGGGAGTTTCAGCCCATGAACGAACAAACAAACAAACCTTGCGTGTTGTAGAGTAACGTGCCAGTCGTTTCCTCAGCTTAGATGAAGAAAGAATCACCTTTAAAGATCCTTGTCTACATTTTTATACCGAAATCGCCATTTGACCATTAAAATGCAGAGTCTATTATCTACAATTATCAACAATACACCCCCTTTCGATCAGGAAAGACGAAGCCAGTGTAGCCGTTTGAAAATTCATTGTAGTATTCCAGCGTAGTACTTATAGTAGGATATCCTTATTTGGAAAATGCCAAGCGCAAAACTCCTCTCAAATCCCATGCATTTCGTGCGTTTAAAAAAAAGTGTGGACAGCACTCCAGTGTCAAACTGTTGCTGCACTTGTTTGGGCGTGGCTATAAGCATAGTGACATGAATTTGATTGGTCAGTATTTTTAGGCAAAGCCCATGTTCTCAGAAACAGAAAACAAAATATTGGAAGCGTGAGTCACACTACCCCAAAATAAAATCTTTTTTTACATATATTTTTTTTTCTATAACTTTTTTCCCCATGGTTCATTCATCATCTGACATAACTCTTTAGCGAAATCTAACCATAAGATTATTGAAAAAAAGCAAAAATGTAGACGACCACCTTTAACTTTTTGTGTGTGGACCTGTTGCCAGTGCAATTAAGTTATCTGTCCCCTTTGACCGAAATCTATTGTACAAAGTGAAGCCATATGTTTGCCATTTGAACATTGTGATATAAGGAAACGATTCACACAAATGTGTATGTACATGCTTTAGGGTTTACCATTGTCTGAGGTCTGTATGCCTTTTTTTCTGTGTCATGTCTATTTTGTACCTTTTGATTTTTATTGTCTCACGGCTGGTCTTTTGATTTTTGTCGTACAATGTTGTATGCATTGCATTGAATGCATAATGACCTATGGATACCCTCCAAACTTGACTTTATCTTGCCTTTGTTATTTTTTTTCCCCCCAGGTCAGACAGTGTCTGCAATCTTTTTCCTCTCTCTTCTATTTATTTTTCTGGAACCTTTAAACTCTTGTGATATATGCTTTTCTCACTCGCATAAGAGATAAACGAGAGAAATGTTCTTTCCTTTATTATCTCTTTCTTCGAGTACGAGGCTTCTCTTTGTATTTGAAGCGCTACCAATACTTCCTTCTCTATTTTGTAACCCTTGTATTTGGCAGCATATTAACACGGAAAATAAACCAACCAATGACCAACCAACTCTGTTCCTTGCAATTGAGCACTTTGGACTGTTATGCATCTGTGGTTATTTAACTTCTGTGTTAGGCCAAAAAGAAAAATATGTCTGTTTCCGGTAACATCGCCGAAAAAAATAGGGTCGGTCGGTGTTTTTTTTAATTTTTATTTTTTTAAATTTTTTTTTATATAAAACCTTTTTCTTACGTTTTGTTAACGTCTTTTTATGTTTGTTTTTTTTCCCCCGGCGTCATTGGCCGCCATGTTTTTTTTGCGTGACGACGGAAACGGGAGGTAAGTCTCTTCGATTGTGAAGTCTCATCGACCGATTACCTCCCTTTTTTTGGTTTTTTTGTTGTGTGTGTGTGTGTGCGAAAAGCGAAAAAAAAACTTCAGGGTCGGCGCTTAAAAATAGGGTCGGTCGGGTTACCGGAAACAGACATATTTTTCTTTTTGGCCTTACGATTAACGTAGTCTGTTTACGTGTGTTTTGTGTTCTAAGATTGACAGGTCGAAGTTTCATGCTTTAGTTTCAGTCTGATAAAGAAAAGTTACACGTCAGAGAATATTTACCCTTAAACGTTCACATGAGAACTTCACCTAAAAAAGAGGCCTTTCATTGGTCTTAGGGCTTCTTTATTTTTAAACTCTGCTGACTTCCTTCAAAGACAGAGTACATGCAGCTGCCGATATGGAGGGCTGATTGAAAACAATCGTACACATATTATTCCCATGATGATGACAGAGTGGACTTCTGTGTTCCGAATGGCCATGCGAGTGTTAAGCATGGGAATACTTACTACAACAAGATCAAAAACAAACTCTGCTGATTTATGGAAAGAACTTTTCTTCTTTGAACAGAGCATGGTTGCAATGAAAGGTACAATGAATATAGCAAATAAAACGAAATACCGTTACGTAGGGTCCTTTCTGATGCACAAATCAAAATGGTTTTGATATAGATCTACAGACACAAGTGGAAGCAAGCGCTTTAAAGATAGGCGACACGAGTAAATAAGAGTTATACCGAACCCGTTTCTTGGCACTTGAGAGAATAAACAGCATTGTTATGAGCAAAAGGTTTTCATCTTTTCTTTTGGTGTAATCTTTGAAATGGCAAAAATCCCTGTTTCAGAAACCAGCCCTATATCACTTCATTGTGCATTTAAAAATAAACAAATATTTTAACACCAGTGGTCTAACTCTAGTGGCTTTTCACCCTGAGTTTCTAGTCTTAATGTGGAGACATTTTATCTTCGAAGAAGTAGTAGAAGGAGTAATCTGGTGTCTTCTTGTGGATGTTTTGTTCCACAGTGCATTGCTTTCATACGTTCTCTTTCGTATTGTAAAAGAGAGACATAGATAGTTTGGCCTTTCTTTCGATTGGCCTTTCTTTCTTTCTTAATATTATGTTTGTAGTTCTTTTTTGATTACAACCGATGCTTATTAACACATTTATTGATCATGATTACTGAATTGACTATACTCCATGCCCTATGCTTCTAGGCTTCGAAAGTTAGTGCGGTTGGGGTCGTTATATAGATACAATTTTCAATGTGATGTACATGTTTCATTATTACACTTCCAAGATGGAAGCAACATTGCCAGTGTGTAATGTAAACTTGGCCAAAAAATTATTGCAACAGATTTCAAACCCAAATTAAAGCATTAATCCCCGTGTCATTTTATTAACACTTTATAAGCCAGAGAAGGCCGTTCATTTAACCTTCAGGATCACCATTTGGATTAAATATTTCTTTTACAGGGATGACGTGACCGCCGCTCAAGTAAGGGTACCCTCAAAATCGACCAGACAAAAACGGAAGAGCCGAATGAAAAAATCGACAAAAAATTACAATAGGCAAAACTTTGACATACGAGAAGAAAGTCAAACCAATTATCTACCCTGAACAGATTATTTTGTTTTGCTACCTTGTGTATTTCGCGTGCTATGCTATTCCTACTGATGCAGGTGTCGATCGCAAGAGCGGTCAAAAACGGAACGTTTTATGTCAATTTGTATGGGTATCATGTCAAAAAGCGCTACATTTTAGCAATGACTTGGTGGATTGCTTTGAAACTTTCAGAATATTTTACCAACATACTAAAGATACTTCGTGTGAAAGTTTGGATCGTTACGGTTATTTATCCAGATGTGACGCAATGTTTTGGAAAATGTTGTTAAACTTGTCATAGGATTATTCACTTGTGTCCAAAAAATTCATGACTTTGCATATCTACAGATAAATGATTGATACAGATTCTGTCTAAGTTTCATTTGCGTGTAGCTGCTGGCGTTAATTTGGTAGTCATGCAAACACATGAGGAAAAAATGGAACGTTCACGCTGTTTCGCGCTTACAGCTGTTATCGCTGCGTGCCTCTTAAAACATGCTACGGTCACGCTTGGCTGGGCATCGCTGTGGCACTAGAATCATCGCTTAAATATGTAGCGTGTTTACTGGTCCAGCAAATTTGCGTCAGTACTTACACGCACATAATACGCACATAAAGTGAACAGCCTTCTTTGGCATATACAGTTTTAATTAAATGACACAGGAATTAATGCTTTAATTTGGGTTTGAAATTTGTTGCAATAATTTTTTGGCCAACTTTATATTTGACAATAAATAATACCTTTATGTTTGTGTTTCCTTTTGTGAATCTGATGCACATGATAGGCTCATGTCAACAATAATGGGTTACATGTATCAGGAATCACAGACAGTTCGGAGAGAGAGGAGTTGACGAAAAAATAAAGATATTGTTTTTATATGACTGTGTGTGTGTGTGTGTGCAAGAAGTATTTTTCGATTACAACTTTGTGTGTGTGTGTGTGTCTCTGTCTCTCTCTTTCTCTGCCTGACTTTTTGTTTGTGTGAAAAACAATCAGAGTCAACTTATACATCACAAAGCATACAAGATTTAATTTCAGACTTTAATCACTAAAAATTCACTGACAAATATCAGACAATACTGTAGTTATACAAAATAAGAAATTAGATATTTTAGAGAGGGGCACTTGTGAAAAAATGAGATTAACACATGACGAGAAACTAAGTAATGAAAAACAACTGATTTTTTTTTAAATTTTCATATTTAACAAATTTGATTTGGTGGATTCAGCTGAAACAGCATCAGTAATAATAACAAAGAAAGAAGTACATGTAAATGTATGAGCAAATTCACCTGAGCTTTAGGAAATATTAAAATCACGACGCAGTGATTATTTTCTACACTAGAAAAAGTACTGAGTACTAGTTGATTAAAAATAACAAAACAAACTCACTCTTTTACTCACACATGCACACACACACACACACACACACACACACACACACATCCTATCCCACCAACCAATCCCCCCCACACACACACACACACATACACTTCCTAAAGCCTTCATTTTGCTGTGTATTTACCAGCCGTGTTTTGTTTAAACGTACAGTATATACACATAAGAGAGGTACACGTTTAGACCTGCATGCACAGAGGCATAGAGATAGCAAAAAATGCTGGCCCTCAAAGGCCCTGTGTACTCCATTCTTCCATCTTTGACCGCCTCACACAAATTACAGACCTCGGAATAAAACTGCAAGTCTAGAAGAATTAACTCTACCTGTCCCAAGATAGGCAAATTGGTCCAAAGAGGACGTGACAACCAACTAGTCAGTCAAGTCTAGAAGAATTAACTCTACCTGTCCCAAGATAGGCCAATTGGTCCTAAGAGGACGCAACAACTAACTAGTCAGTCAAGTCTAGAAGCTAGAAGCTGCCTTTGCTAAGCGCACGCACAGCTGCTTGGTTTTTTTTTTTATCAAGACCGGCGAACAGTTTTAAAAACAAACAAATCCTCAAGCGTCGCACAAGTACAAGTACAAGAAATGAGCATGTTTTTGTTACACTTTCCACACTTACAGCTTTTGTACTGTAGAACGTATCTACAGTCATAATACTTCTAGAGTAAAAAAAGCGGGTAAAACAAGAGAAAGTAAAAAACAGAACAAAACATCAACAACAAACAAAAAAATATCACACAACCACCAATGCAATGCGAATATCAAATGTTGAATATATGCTGACTCGACAGACTATAGCTCACGATATCGACAAAATACAAAGAGATGATCTAAAATGTGAGTTGAAACATTTTTACACCAAAAATGAAGAAAAAGGACCTGATAGGGATGACAATGTACAAATGCAGACTTGCGAAAAGTGTAAAAGCTTTTCAATTGTGGAGCAATTCTAGATGTACATGCATCAGGGGTGTTGTTTGGCGTCTGCAGTTGTCTCCCTTCACAGCAGACTCTGCAGAGTTGTCTGCTGACAAAGAGCAAGGGCTATACATAGAAGCTCAATGTTTCTTCTACGTCGCCAGCTAGTTTTCGCAAAGTTTCGGAAGAAAATAAATTCTGACAACATGTACAAACAGCTTTTTCCCACGAGCATGTTATACAGATCCGTGTTGTTGTCTGCTGTTGGCTATCTGGTAGACCAGGGACCTATATTAGACAGACCACCTTGCCTTGCATACTACATTCACTGTTGTCAGCAATGTTGTTCTCGCAGGCCTGATAGTCTTCATTCACTGATGCATTCTTTCTTGACCCAACGCATTGGTCTGACGAGTGTTTCTTAAAGGCAAGACATGCTTGCAGCTAGCTGCTCGTGGATGTATGTAAATTTCTATTTATGTCCCCAGAATAAGTATCTATTTGGGACATGAAGTGGTTGTTCGCTAAGGTGCTCGTGGAGCTAGGAAGCGAGATTTTATATGAAACAGTTTGATGGGTAGCTCCGCAAGAATTAAACACCATTGGCTGAAACCAAAAAGGTCGTCTGCTCAAAAGGTGGTCGGTTAACAGCCACGAACAGCCAATCGGGTGGCAGCTGTGCGATGAATTATGTCTTTCTATAAGGGACAGCCTTGAAGGCAAACTTTAACATCCTCTTCGTGAGAGACAGGAACTTTTGAATGATCTTGACCTGTTTTGCTTTTTGTTTTTGTTCCGCCTGCTTGTCTCTTTTTCAAAAACGGCTGCGTTGAAACTGGGCACTACCAATGCAGAACTTGAGCAAATTAAAAAATTCTTCGGCCGGGATGTACAATGCCCTTTTCAAAAATAAGATTTTAGACCGACCCTAACAATGCTGATTCAAAACGATAACCATAACAAATTTGACCTTTTGATATATGCTGCGATTGAAGATAAGTACATGCACAAATTTAATACATTAAAAACAAGCGTAATGTGTTCTGGGTCAGTATGCATGAACTGGAAGTCAGAAACACTGGAAGTAGAGGGCTCTTTTGAAAGTGGGAACTCCCGAAGTTAACTTTCTAACTGTTCCCTATGCATGAACGCCGTAGTGCTGACCTCGAGAGTATTCGGTCAAGGTCGCAAAAATTGGGGGAATCCCAACTAGTACATGCGTTTGTTGACGGTAAGCTTGGCGACCAGAAGAAACAAGTCTCATCGCGAGTTCAAAAGGGCGAACGTCGTACTAACAGCGTTATTGCTGTTGTTTTTTGAATGGTTAAACGAAAGGGTCGGTTCAAACCTGTGATGATTGTCTTGGAATCGAATGACTGCCTAGCTATATGACAATGACTTTGTTGACCTGAATGTTAGGGAGAAAAATAAATGATTATGTTGAACTTTTTTTCTCCTTTTTAAAAAAAATCTCAGTTGCATGCAGGCAGCTTTTTTGCCTCTTTTTGTTGGTTTTGTTTTTGTTTTTTTTTGTTTGTTTGTTATCGGGGAGCATCCGTCTTTATTGATTTTTTTTTCTGTTCTTTTTTCCTGCTTTTTATATTAATGTACAGTTAAAAGTCAAGATTGAATTTTTGTGTGAAAGCATAGGACAGTTTCTTTACACAATTAACAAAAAATGAACACAGAGACAAAAACCGGTTGTTGCAGCCTGAATGCAATTGAGGCCTATAAAGAAAAAGATTAATATATATATTTTTTTTTAACTTTTGCTCCCAGCGGCACTTGAACCCAGAGCGGCAGATCGAATTTCGGAATCCGTAACCACTGCACCATGCTACTCGTGTGAAAAATGCGTGATGAAAAGATGTAATATGAGTTATTCAGTCGTGATGGTTTGAAAGCTCGCCACCTTCGCCGAATGACTCGAGCAGTTCGTGTCTATGGTGCAAGGTAGCCGACCGTCTCATTGTAGCCAAGTTACGACAGTTGCTCGATTGACGCATTTCACGTCTTCGATATTCTGTCTGAGCTCATTTCCCAACGAGCTGCCTTAAAAACAGGAATGTCCTGCAATTGTAGTATGCGTTGGAGGTTTCTTTTGGATGGGAAAGGGCCCTTAAGAAGCGATATCGTCGTATAATGATGTCAAGTGAGAGACCCTGCAAATTAACATTGAAAGTGGGAACTTCGGAAGCAAAGTTGCCAGCTACTCGGTATGCAAGAGCTAAATTGAAAGCCGAAGTAGTGGCTTCGAGAGTTCTGAGGTCAAGGTCGAGGAAATTGGGAGAATCCCAATTAGTGCGCATGCGTTTGTAAACGGTAGGCTTGGTGACCAGAGGAAACAAATCTCATCGCGAGTTCGTAAATGGGCGAACGTTGATCGCGCTGTAGCTTTTACTATAGTTGTTGCTTCTGCCTGGTTGAACGAAAGGGTCGGTTCAAAGCTGTGATGATTGTCTTGAAATTGAATGACTGTCTATAATAATGATTTTGTTGACCAGAATGCTGGGGAGAATAAAACATTTTTTGTTTATGTGGTAGCGAAGTCGGTTATGTTAAACCTCTTCTTTTTTTAATGATTGTGTATCGGTAAAACTGTTTTGGACAAAATAGGTTGGTTAGAGCGAACGTTTGGGTTACTGGTAAATTTGAAAAGGCAGAAATCAATCAGTGTTTGGGGAATCAAGATATAAGGTGTAGTGAAAAGAAGATAAGTTCAGTGACTTTCATATTAACAGAGACATAGATGTATGTATGTCTCTGATATTAATTGGGAAAATGTGTGTCCGAATTTTTACAAAAGATAAATTGTTGTACTTTGGTATTTGTAAATTTTGTTTGTCCTCGTTAATTGTGAACAGGATGTATGTTTATATAAAGTTGAAAGTCAAGATTGGATTTGTTTAGTCTACGCGCGTGTGTGCATGTGTGTTAGACATAGACATAGAACACTGTATTATCTCAATTACGAGAAACGCGGGTGTGGTGAATCATAATAAACAACATAAAACGTAAGAACATCAATAAAATATCGAGGCACAAATACTCAGCTCATAATAGTGTGTGGTAAGGGGGGATGGGGGGGGGCGCACACACACACACACACACACACACACACACACACACACACACACACACACACACACACCGTCGAACACAACACACACACACAAACACACACATGCACGCACACACACACACACGCACGCACGCGCAAACAAACGCACAATTATACCCGCACGCACGCACGCACACACAGGCAGGCGCAAAAATACATACAAACACATACATACCCACGCACACACACCCCTCCCCCCCACACACATACATGTGCGCGCGTGCACGCAAACAAACGAATGAATAAACAGACGCACAACGACACATGCACGCACGCACGCACGCACGCACGCACACACACACACCCACACACAAACACACACCCCACACTCTCTCTCACACACACACACACACACACACACACACACACACACACACACACACACACACACACACACACACACACACACACACACACACACTCTCGCACACACACACACACACACACACACACACACACACACACACACACACACACACACATTCTCTCACACGCACACTCTCACACAAACACACTCACACTCACACATGCACACAACAACGCCCATTTACATAGAAACACCCCCTCGTATAAGCGGGGATGAAAGAGTGGTGGCCAGTGACCCAGAACGAACAAAAGTCAAAGCTGGCTGGTTTGTATTCAGGGAAATTTGTACGAAATGCACGCACGAGATACGACTTTTCGTTCTATTTTCTCTGTTTGGGACTTTCATTTGCGTTAGCTCGGTTTGATATGAAAAACCGAAGAAAAGCCCTGCCCTTTTGCACTGAGAAACTTTGGAAGTAGCGTCTGTACTCCTGGGTCTCGCTGTAGTACAATTACCCTCACTTACTTCCTAGTTTGCTTCCAAAGTAAGCTCTTTTTTCGTCCCATGCATGCGTAAGTGAGGATGTACTTCCGATGTCGCTCAAAACTTTGGGAGTAGTCGCAAACTACCCTCAGTTACTTTCTCGCTTTGCTTCGAAGTAAGCCCTTCTTCCGGCCCATGCATACGAAAGTGAGGCAAGTACTTCCGATGTCACTCAAAACTTCAGGAGTTGTCGCGTACTTCCCCCATAAGCATACGGGCCCTGAATGTTCAATTTAGAAAATGCAACATTACTTAAAATATGGTAAAATGCATGTTGAGGCTAAAATGGCAAAAGGAATGCCCTTTTTGAAATTAACAATGTAGACAAGCAAAATACTTCAATATCTGTAAAAATGAATACTTATTTGAGAACTTACAACACATTTAAGGCATCAGACGAAAGTGATAACAAATGTAAAACATTGCTGTCTTCGTGTGAAAAAAAAGAAGACGACCCAAAAAAACAAAAAAACAAATCCAAGTGTGCACGAGTGCATGTTCGAGTAGTGGGCTGACAGTATCACGACCAGCTGATCACGCTACTCCATCCCATGACTCAAGCAAGAGAGAGTATAGAACATAAAACATATATATATATATGACACTTATGCACAGCATTCCTAGAATCTGAAATGATCAGAACCTGTAGGCAATCACTGGCCATGCTTTGAATACCTACGGCCAACTGATCACGCTACTCCATCCCATGACTCAAGCAAGAGAGAGTATAGAACATAAAACATATATATATATATATGACACTCATGCACAGCATTCCTAGAATCTGAAATGATCAGAACCTGTAGGCAATCACTGGCCATGCTTTGAGTACCTACGGCCAACTGATCACGCTACTCCATCCCATGACTCAAGCAAGAGAGAGTATAGAACATAAAACATATATATATATGACACTCATGCACAGCATTCCTAGAATCTGAAATGATCAGAACCTGTAGGCAATCACTGGCCATGCTTTGAGTACCTACGGCCATGTAATGGCATAGATCCTTCAGAGGCCAAACTAGGCCACGCTGAGTTTGTTTCTCTTGCTGTATTTTTAGCATTTTAGAGCCATTTGTTAAAAAAGGTTCCAGATCCACCCATTTTTTATGAATTTTTAGTTTTATATATTATCATAATTATTGTTTTTAGTATCCTTGAGTTGATTTTGTAGTAGACTATTCATTTATATTTTCTGATTGGTGCTTCTCACTAGAATGATTAATTGTCTGTGTTTATAAATAATAAAAAATTCTACAGTACAATTGTCCTTTCACAAGGAATGATCATTACTGAGGCATACAAATAATTTCAGATTCTAGGATAATAATAAAAAATGTAAAAAAATCACTGCTGAGCTGAGATTCAGAAAAAAAGAGTAAAAAAAAAAAAAAAAAGTCCAACACAACTAACAGATTTAATTAAACAAAATACAACAACAACAAACAAAACTTGATACAACCTAGATCCTTCTCACCTGACGCTACTTCTTCTTCTTTGTTGATGGGCTGAAACTCCCATGTACACTTGTGTTTTTTGCACGAGTAGGTTTTTATGTGTATGACTGTTTTAACCCCACCATTTAGGCAGCCATATGCCAATTGTGGGGGAAGAGAATCTATTTCAAGATTTTCTTCATCAAAGAGGTGTATCGATAATTTCAGATTCTAGGATGAACGTTTTGTGCACTGCGTAACCAGAAAAAAAAGAAAATATGACACAAATAAAAGATTCAACTAAAAAAAGAAAGTACAGCTTCCAAATCAACGCAGCCTTGTTATACATTGCCTATCCCACACTCTACTTCTTAATGAATCCCTGCAACAGGTCCATAGGCAGCGGGAAGATGATGGTGGAGTTCTTCTCGGCGGAGATGGAGTTGAGGGTCTGGAGGTAACGCAGCTGAAGAGCGGCGGGCGACTCGCTGATAATCTCGGCAGCTTCCTTCAGGGCGCGTGCTGCCTTCTGCTCTCCCTCGGCTGCGATCACCTGCAAAAGAGGGAAAGAAAGGAGAAGTTAGAATCAAGGTTGAATCTTCCAGTCAGCTGCACTCCAAGTGTAAAACAAGTCGCGTAAGGCGAAAATACAATATTTAGTCAAGTAGCTGTCGAACTCACAGAATGAAACTGAACGCAATGCCATTTTACTCGTAGCATGTCAGGCCACCGCTCATGGCAAAGGCAGTGAAATTGACAAGAAGAGCGGGGTAGTAGTTGCGCTAAGAAGGATAGCACGCTTTTCTGTACCTCTCTTTGTTTTAACTTTCTGAGCGTGTTTTTAATCCAAACATATCATATCTATATGTTTTTGGAATCAGGAACCGACAAGGAATAAGATGAAAGTGTTTTTAAATTGATTTGGACAATTTAATTTTGATAATAATTTTTATATATTTAATTTTCAGAGCTTGTTTTTAATCCGAATATAACATATTTATATGTTTTTGGAATCAGCAAATGATGGAGAATAAGATAAACGTAAATTTGGATCGTTTTATAAATTTTTATTTTTTTTTACAATTTTCAGATTTTTAATGACCAAAGTCATTCATTAATTTTGAAGCCACCAAGCTGAAATGCAATACCGAACCCCGGGCTTCGTCGAAGATTACTTGACCAAAATTTCAACCAATTTGGTTGAAAAATGAGGGCGTGACAGTGCCGCCTCAACTTTCACGAAAAGCCGGATATGACGTCATCAAAGACATTTATCAAAAAAATGAAAAAAACGTTCGGGGATTTCATACCCAGGAACTCTCATGTCAAATGTCATAAAGATCGGTCCAGTAGTTTAGTCTGAATCGCTCTACACACACACACACACACACGCACGCACACACGCACGCACATACACCACGACCCTCGTTTCGATTCCCCCTCGATGTTAAAATATTTAGTCAAAACTTGACTAAATATAAAAAGGCGATTGACAAGAAGAAGAAGAAGAAGAAGAAGGGAGGAAGTCTGAAAATGGAGTTTTCTGAGGTTTTCAGAGAAAATGTGAGAAAACCAGGTCTCAAAATGGAATGAGTCTCAAATGGGTGGATCTTAAAAGGGGGATTCCACTGCACCTGTA
>NC_090259.1:16206642-16216642 GCF_037325665.1 Littorina saxatilis
ACCTGTAGTCATTTTGACACCAGGCAACACAGCCTCCAGACTCTCGAGACAGAGGACACATACTTGGGATGAACCAAAAGTACAATGTATCACGAAATCAATCAATATGAGGCTTATATCGCCCGTATTCCGTGGGTACAGTTCTAAGCGCAGGGATTTATTATTTTTTTAATTTTTATTTCATGCAATTTATATCGCGCACATATTCAAGGCGCAGGGATTTATTTATGCCCTGTGAGATGGAATTTTTTACACAATACATCACGCATTCACATCGGCCAGCAGATCGCAGCCATTTTGGCGCATATCCTACTTTTCACGGCCTATTATTCCAAGTCAAACGGGTATTTTGGTGGACATTTTTATTTATGCCTATACAATTTTGCCAGGAAAGACCCTTTTGTCAATCGTGGGATCTTTAACGTGCACACCCCAATGTAGTGTACACGAAGGGACCTCGGTTTTTCGTCTCATCCGAAATTGTAGACAATGGCGTCAAGAAAATTATAAGTTAGGAGAAGGGGCTTTACATTACAGGTACACTGGAAACCTTCCTTCCTCGGAGCTAGGAAGCGAGAATGAGTATATGATGGCTAGCTACGCAAGAATTAAACACCATTGGTTGATACCAAAAAGGTCGTTTGCACTAGGCAGTAAACAGCCATGGACAGCCAATCGGATTGGCAGCTGCGGGGCCGCCTTTCTTTCTCGCATAGCAAGCATCTCCAAATCCTAGCATTCCTCGTGGCAAGAATTGCCCAAGAAACGGTACTTCCTCGCCCCACTAGCTTCACTCGCCAATAGAATTCCGGAAATAACTCTGTCAAGTTTTTATGGGCAGCAAAGGGTTACCTTTCCTTGGAAAAAACAGGGCTAACAAAACCACGTGACAAAATAGGCCAAGCATTATTGAGTTGCATTTCTTACAGGTGCTCGCTGACAACATGTAGCAACACACCGCTAGCTAGTTTGCCCTCTTTTTTTCCCAGGCAAAAGTTATTTTCGAACATCATCTATTCTCGCTTCAAAGAAACGGGGGACTACTGTATTCACACTCACCTTAGCACGTGCTTCTCTTGAAGCCTCAGCCTCGGCAGCCATGGCTCTCTGCAGCTGGACTGGCAGGCGCACGTCCTTACTGAAAACACATTTCAATGATTTCAAATGCAATTCAAGATGGCAAATGAATGCATTTATGGTGGACATGTTTTTGGTCATTTACATGTGTATGCCGTTTGAAGATGGCAGCACCTGTGTACAATAAGCAAAGTAAAAAGTAGTGGGGCCTAGGACTAGAAAATTCAATTAGATTTTGCAAGGATGTCTTTTGGTATAAGCAGTTGGCATAACGCCTATAAAACTTATTTCAAATCACCCAAAAAATGTGACAACTTTTCAACAAATTCGCGGAACTTTTTTTTTACAGTACATGAAAATTGATGACACTTTTATAGTAATGTCGCTAAAAAAAATTGCGGAAGAAACTAAATACCTAGCAACACTCTTTGCAACACAAAGTGTTCTCTCATCACTAGACACCTTGTTTCAAAACGGATATTCTGACTGTTGTCTGTAGACATTCATGCAAAAGTGTCATTCATGTTCACTCCAATGGCCAGGATAAATTTTATGCTATATGGCGGATTAAATTCTTGTTTGTGATGTCCTGATTACATCATATTACGTCATTGACAAATGTACGCGTCATCGCCTAGCCGCGCTATGGGCAGACGCCATCTTGGAACTGATGAGTAACACATGCTTACCTCAGCGTCTCATTAAAACCGTCTTGTTAAAAACACACAAGCTGTGTTTATTCTTAATTACATGTTTCACTTACAACATTAGCAAGATCTAGATCAGCACTTTTCAGGACGTGTACGGGAACGTGTACGGGTAACGTCATCAAATCTAGTTTTTAACGTCACGCGTTTGCCAAGATCTGCGGCAGTCTTGGTGGTAGCAAAACAACGTATGCATTTGGAACATTGGAGAAAAAAGTGAGTCACGGGTGACGTAATATGTACACGTACACGTACCGGTCTTTGCTACACGTTCGACCATCTAGAACACTGTATTACATTGTACTTGTCTTGTTCTCCTTGTTTGACACAAGAATGGAACATTCTACTCACACTTCAACACGCTCCACCTTGATTCCCCAGGGGTCTGTGGCCTCGTCCAGTGAAGTCTAAGGAAAAACACAATATCAAAAGATGTCTCATTACATGCAAGATAAAGAACATTACATTTTCGCTTACACTTGGTATTGTGCTTGCGTGTTCACATAACGGGGGATAAGGCACTAGCAGGTCTGCACTTTAGTTGACCTGGGAGGTCGGACAAATCTCCACCCTTAACTTTCCAGGCGAAGCAGGGATTTGAACACTCAATCAACCTTCCGCATTGGAGGCCGACGACTTATTCACTAGGCCACTGTTAACGAACCGAGGCTCTTCAAAACTCTACAATACTGCGGTTGTTTACCTGGGATTTAAACACTCAACCTTTCGCATTGGAGGCCGGTGTAACACGAAATTTGTACTCCACGAAAAATTTACTCCGGAGTAAACATTTTGTACGAAATTCTTACTCCGAGTAAATTTTTCGTACGAGAAAAGAACTCCCCAAGGCACGAAAAAATTACTCCCTCCACAAAATTTTTACTCCCCATTTTTTTTACTTCCAGTAAAAATCTCGTACGCGAAAATGGGATGCGGGCGAAGGGATAATGCCAGTATGTGATCTCGCGCAAACGAATGTCGCGCTACCCTCCCTCCACCCCTTCCACCACCAAGACTAACAGGGGACAAGGGAGTAAAAACTTCGTACACCTGGCATGGAAAGTTAAATTGCTCGTGTTAGGGTGAAGTCATTTATTCGATTTTTATTCGTCAGGGGAGTAATATTTTTGTACGAAATTTTTACTCGGAACTCACCTGTCGTGGGGAGTAATTTTCTCGTGTAATGGGGGAGTACTTTTTTCGTAAAGGGAGTAACATTTTCGTACGAAATGTTTACTCCGGAGTAAAAATCTCGTGGGAGTAATTTTCTCGTGTTACACCGGCGTATTTTCCACTAGGCCACTGCGCCCGTACTGAGGCTCTTAAAAAAACCCTCTATAATACAGTGGAACCCCCTTTTTCAGGGGTGGGACTCTCTTGTGATGAAAAAAGAGGAAATCCCTTTTTTCTTGGGGGGTTCGGGGGCATGCTCCCCCGATTTTATTTTAAATGGTACATTAAAATCTGTGCAATCTGGTGCATTTTGAGACTAAAAGTCAATTCGTTTGGATCAGGTAAAAAAGACATTCTTCTCACCCCCCCCCCCCCCCCCCCAAAAAAAAATCCACAAAAAAACACCCAATCCCAACCAAACATAAAAAACACTTTCAAACAACAATGGTAAATTGTAATGGTGCATATTTACGTAATGAACCATGTATCCATAATCCAATACTGGCAATAGTATGATCCAAGTGACGCCCCAGTGCATTGAAGCTCAACATGACTATTAGTTATCAGGAGTGTTCAGTCAGCACAATTTAACTCTCAAGCCTCCAGTGTTCTGTTCCATCTTCACTTCTCTCCATATCATTCAGTCAACAAGTTATAGATACTGTGATGAAATGGGACGCGGAAAAAAAATTACTCCAGCGGAATTCGTAAGTTGTGTCATCGGAAATCCGCGGATTCGCGGAAAAGTCCCACCCCTGCTTTTTAGACCCCCAAATTGAAGACTTCCTCCTTATTAATATCTTGTTTTCTCACATTTTCTGTTCATAACCTCTGTAAATTTACCCCAAAGACCTGGGCGGGGATGTAGCTCAGTCGGTAGCGCGCTGGATTTGTATCCAGTTGGCCGCTGTCAGCGTGAGTTCGTCCCCACGTTCGGCGAGAGATTTATTTCTCAGAGTCAACTTTGTGTGCAGACTCTCCTCGGTGTCCGAACACCCCCCGTGTGTATACGCAAAGCACAAGACCAAATGCGCACGAAAAAGATCCTGTAATCCATGTCAGAGTTCGGTGGGTTATAGAAACACGAAAATACCCAGCATGCTTCCTCCGAAAGCGGCGTATGGCTGCCTAAATGGCGGGGTAAAAACGGTCATACACGTAAAAGCCGTGGGAGTTTCAGCCCATGAACGAACAAACAAACAAACAAACAAACAAACAAACCCCACAGACCTGATTTTCTCTTCTTCGTTCATGGGCTGAAACTCCTGCGTAGACCGGCACGGTTGGCCTAGTGGTAAGGCGTCCGCCCCGTGATCGGGAGGTCGTGGGTTCGAACCCCGGCCGGGTCATACCGAAGACTTTAAAATTGGCAATCTAGCGGCTGCTCCGCCTGGCGTCTGGCATTATGGGGTTAGTGTTAGGACTGGTTGGTCCGGTGTCAGAATAATGTGACTGGGTGAGACATGAAGCCTGTGCTGCGACTTCTGTCTTGTGTGTGGCGCACGTTATATGTCAAAGCAGCACCGCCCTGATATGGCCCTTCGTGGTCGGCTGGGCGTTAAGCAAACAAAAAAAACCCAAAAAACTCCTGCGTTCACTCATGTTTTTGCACGAGTGGGTTTTTACGAGTATGTATGACTGTTTTGACCCCGCCATTGAGGCAGCCATATGCTGCTTGCACTGATTTTCTCTGATTTTGGGAGGTCTTTTTTTTCTTTTTTCTTTTTCTTTGTTCATGGGCTTGGACTCCCATGTTCACTCATGTTTTTAGCACGAGTGGATTTTTATGAGTATGACAGCACACGCCGTGCATTCAGGCAGCACACGCCGATTTCGGGGGAGGCATGCTGGGTATGTTTGTGTTTCTATAGCCCACCGAACTCTGACATGGATTACAGGATCTTTTCCGTGCGCACTTGGTCTTGTGCTTGCGTGTACACACGAAGGGGGTTAAGTCACTAGCAGGTCTGCACATAAGTTGACCTGGGAGATCGGAAAAATCTCCACTCTCAACCCACCAGGCGGCAGCGACCGGGATTCGAACTCACGACCTCCCGATTAGGAGGCCGACGTCTTACCACCACGCCACTGCGGCCGTCAGGGAGGTCCTAAAAGGGGTATTCCATTGAACTGTGGTTGTTTAGCGTACTGAGGCTCTTAACAAGCTCTTTAATTGTAAAGTTATGATGTTGCGCTATATGAATGCTCATTTATTATTATTATTATTATTTAATACTGCGATTGTTTACCTGCATGAAGTGGCTGATGGCCTCCCTGTCGGACAGGATCTCGGCCAGGTTCTTGGTGCCGAGCGTGTTACGCAGGGTGGTGGCGGCCAGGAGCTGGGTGGAGCGGGCAGCGTTCTCCACGTTGTTGATGGAAGAGGTGGCGTCGCTCACACGGTAGTACACCACGGCGTCCACCGCCACCGTCACAGAGTCACGGGTCAGAACCTGGCGGGTAAAAGATGGGCAGAGGCTAGAGACAGTGGTGAACACCCAAAGATCTGAAAAATATTAAGAAATAATAAAATGTAATTGTTTCCGATATCAAGGCCTCAAAAATGAGAGTGGGTAGGTATGTTTTTTTATTTCTTTGTTATTTTTGTTGATTCGAGTTTTTTTGTTTATTTCGACAGGTGCATGTGGCTAATATTGTCCGGAAATTGTGCGAGCTGTGTCCACTGGAAACAAGACCTCCTAAAATGTTCCCAAAGAAGCTTTTCTGTGGACCATGTATTTCCCATTTGACCATGTGTTTCCTGTTGAGGTTGTTTTTACAAGGTTTTGTTAGCGGGGCGCAACTCCTTTCCGCTTGTAAATCCTGGCACATTTATTTCCGAAAAGGTTTATTCACATGACAGACTCACCTCCTGGGGAGGAACGTCAAAAGACACGGTCCTGAGGTCCACCTTCTTGTACTCGTCCATGCAGGGCAGAATGAAGAACAGTCCCGGTCCTTTCGCTCCACCAGATAAAAGTCGACCCAGTCGGTAGATAACCGCTCTCTCATATTCCTGAACAATCTGTGATTTACAAAGGAAAAAAACTTAAGTTGATGTTGTTTTTGTTGTTGTTAAGCACATCGTGTGGGGTGTTCAATTTCTGCAAAAAAAGCTTGCACACACACACACACATGCACACACACAACAGCACACACACACATGCAATAGCACACGCACACACACACACACACTCACCCACACACACACACATGCACGCATGCATGCACACACGCACATCTTCTCTCTCTCTCAGTCTCTTACACACACACGAGACACACACACACGCAACAGCACACGCACGCACCCACATGCACACACGCACCCACCCACATGCACATACGCACCCACACACACACATGCACGCATGCATGCATGCATGCATGCACACACGCACATCTTCTCTCTCTTACACACACATGAGAGGCACACACACACACACACACACATACACACACACACACACACACACACACACACACACACACACACACACACACACACACACACACACACAGAGAACAGCACTTACCTTGATACAGGCACAAAGAGAGAAGGGGAAGAAAAGTACGACCAATATCAAGGATAACCCCGTCAACAGGAAGCCACAGAAACCGATATTGTGTTCCTCCTGCCCTTGGTCTGCAAAATCACAAATATCAAGAGAATGAAAATAATCCTATCCTTGCTTCCTTCTCTCAAAGGTTTTGGCTGGCCTAGACTCTCCACAATATCACAAATAATTATGTGGATGTTAAAAAAAAAGATGATTCAGGAATGGGCCATGGGAACTGTGACTCCTGAAATAGCATGAAACTGATGAATGAGAGCAAAAGAACAGACAAAAGAACAGACTTTCTGGGCCTGAATTTCAAAATATACCTTATACCCATACCCCCTGGAGCTCACACATTTTGTTTTAGGCCAAAAAAAAAGTTGTATGTTTCTGGTAACATGGCTACAAAAAATAGGGGGTAGTTAGGTAGGGATTTTTGTGTGTGTGTGTGTGTGTGGTCAGGGTAGAAAATAACTATACAGTGACGCAAAGAGACTGGACTTACTATACAAAGAGAAAGACAACACATTACAAAACAAATGAGACAAAAGGGATGCGGGGTTATCCCCCTTGTGTAGTCTGTTACTTTCGTTTTGACGCTTTTTTTTGTGCTTTATTTTTTACAAATGCAATTTAAAAAAGTCTAGGGTCGGCGGGAAAAAGCTAGGTAGGGTCGGGTGACCAGAAACATACAACTTTTTTTTGTGTGGCCTCAGACAAAAGTCTTAAGATTGTCAAATGTTATAATATTTTTGTTTTGTTTTATT
This sequence comes from Littorina saxatilis, assembly GCF_037325665.1. NCBI lineage: Eukaryota > Metazoa > Mollusca > Gastropoda > Littorinimorpha > Littorinidae > Littorina > Littorina saxatilis. Next base: position 16,213,924 of record NC_090259.1, read on the forward strand.
GTGTTTTTCTGTCAATGGTGTTAGCTGTTTTTAAATCATGTCTCTGACTGACTATTCCAGTTACAGTGGAACCCTCCTGTTAAGACCCCCCAATTTAAGACTTCCTCGGACGGGGATGTAGCTCAGTCGGTAGCGCGCTGGATTTGTATCCAGTTGGCCGCTGTCAGCGTGAGTTCGTCCCCACGTTCGGCGAGAGATTTATTTCTCAGAGTCAACTTTGTGTGCAGACTCTCCTCGGTGTCCGAACACCCCCCGTGTGTACACGCAAAGCACAAGACCAAGTGCGCACGAAAAAGATCCTGTAATCCATGTCCGAGTTCCGTGGGTTATAGAAACACGAAAATACCCAGCATGCTTCCTCCGAAAACGGCGTATGGCTGCCTAAATGGCGGGGTAAAAATCGGCCATACACGTAATATTCCACTCGTGCAAAAAAACACGAGTGTGCGTGGGAGTTTCAGCCCACGAACGCAGAAGAAGAAGACTTCCTCCATTTCAAGACTCTGCTTTATCAGATGTTCTGGTCATTAAAGGTGGTCGTCTACATTTTTGCTTTTTTTCAATAATCTTATGGTTAGATTTCGCTAAAAAGTTATGTCAGATGATGAATGAACCATGGGGGAAAAAGTTATAGAAAAAAAAAAAATGTGTAAAAAAAGATTTTTTTGGGGGGTAGCGTGACTCACGCTTCCAATATTTTGTTTTCTGTTTGCTGAGAACATGTGCTTTGCCTAAAAATACTGACCAATCAAATTCATGTCACTATGCTTATAAATAGCCACGCCCAAACAAGTGCAGCAACAGTTTGACACTGGAGCGCTGTCCACGCTTTTTTTTAAACGTACGAAATGCACGGGATTTGAGAGGAGTTTTGCGCTTAGCATTTTCCAAATAAGGATATCCTACTAGTACTATGAGTACTACGCTGGAATACTACAATGAATTTTCAAACGGCTACACTGGCTTCGTCTTTCCTGATCGAAAGGGGGTGTATTGTTGATATGTGTAGATAATAGACTCTGCATTGTAATGGTCAAATGGCGATTCCGGTATAAAAATGTAGACAAGGACCTTTAAGCTCTGTAAATTTACCTCCATTTTAGGACTCCCTCCTTTTTAAGACCCGATTTTTGCCGATTGTTGAAGATCTTAAAAGCGGGGTTCCACTGTATCATCCTCTTTGGATGAATTGCTGGGACAAGTACTGCTCTAAGGATAGGTCTGAATTATTTGGCCCCACAGTCTTTTCAACTCACTAGCATTTGAATGGCTATAGTCTTCAGGGGCCAGAGGGGGGGTTACAACCTGGGGTCCAGGGGTAGACACCTTGTGGGGTACACGGGCAAGGCCCCGCTGGGGGGGGGGTCTGGGGTGCTTTGCCCCCCAGACGCTGAAGAGTTTTAGCTATTTTATGAACAATTTATGGCTTATCCTTGATTTTAAACATGATCAACTGGTGTCAGCAGCCACTCATTATTTCTTTTAAAGTTAGTATTACTTTTTTTTTTGACAGCCCGGGGGGGGGGGGGTTCCGGAATCCCTGTAACCCCCCCCCCCTCCCCCCTAATCCGCCCCTGGTCTTGTCCAAGTATTAAAACAGAATGATAATGATGAGGGATGATAAAGCATACATGTGTCCCTGTTTTCCAAGCCCTTACATTTTCGCCACGACCTCGGGAGGTTTATTCTACAAACCCACTGGTGATCTAAGGGGACTTTGCTGAAAATCAACTTTGGGAAATAAACCCCTCGCTGATTTTTACATTTACTCAAGTTTTGACTAAATGTTTTAACATAGAGGGGGGAATCGAGACGAGGGTCGTGGTGTATGTGTGTCTGTCTGTCTGTGTGTGTAGAGCGATTCAGACTAAACTACTGGGCCGATCTTTATGAAATTGTACATGAGAGTTCCTGGGTATGATATCCCCGGACGTTTTTTTTTTCATTTTTTCGATAAATACCTTTGATGACGTCATATCCTCTTTTTGTAAAAGTTGAGGCGGCACTGTCACACCCTGTCAAAACCGCAAATATCAACCAAACCCAATCTCTTGTCAAGCGTATAACTGACTGTGCGGAATGCTGCATACCATCTCTGTTGGTGAACTTGACCTCGTTGTTAGCCATTGTGCTTCCAATCAGAGAGACTCCTTCGGCCGATGGGTTGGTTTCTTGTAGGGACGGAATTGTTTCACTTGTCTATGTATGCCAGCAGGCTCTGAAACAAGTAACGAAAGCACACCGTCGCAAACACTGCAAGTTGAATTAATGATCAGTCAATACAAATGCAAGAACAGTGGAACCCCCCCTTTAGGGGGGCCCGGGTAGCTCATGTGATAGAGCACTGGACTTGTGATCGAGAGGTCGCTGGTTCGAATCCGGGCCGGGACGGACACGGGTCAACTTTATGTGCAGACCCAGAGACGGTATCCATCTCCCACCCCCGTGTCACCACAATGGCACGTTAAAGATCTTGGTCATTCTACCATAAGTGCAGATGGCTGATACCACCTAAACACGCAAACATCAAAAAGCCGTGAGGGCGTAAAACTCGAATCGTATAAACCAATTCATGTCCAATATAGGCAATTAAGACCTGACGGACAATAAGCCCCTTAAAATGTACCCCCCCTTTTAAAGATCCTCCGAAAATCTGAGAAAATCAGGTCTTAAAAAGGAGGGAGTCTTTTAAAAGGGGTAGGCCTAAATCTACACAGGC
>NC_090259.1:16219142-16229142 GCF_037325665.1 Littorina saxatilis
TTGACTTGGAGTTGGCTCTGTTAGTCCAGACCCAGAATAAATCGTAAAATAGCAAGAATTTAGCTGATCAGGGATTTTGGATTCATTTTCACTCGGTTGGCTTACTTTGATATATTTTCTTTGTTTTGGTTACTTGATGATGTTTGTTGATTGATTTAGCAATGGCATCAATGAATGATACGTGCAGAGTTGATTATTTATTTTGCTCTGATCTAGAGGATACCTGAGGATGTTGGAATTTCTGTTCATCAAGAGTTAGATTTTCTTATTGCAGTCTCAGAGGGCAAGGTCGTATATAGTCAGCGTTGTGCGAACATTGCCCTGAAAAACAAAAATGTTACCAGATACATGGTTGGAACTGACACTGCTATTACTGAGTGCTATACATTGTTATAAAACAACGAAAGAGGTGGCAAATAGACTGTGTCTTTTTAAGTTACACTTATAGTGTACTGATATTAAGCTTGCGGACTCAGTCTGGTGGTGTTTGGAGCTTCAAACAGTGACTCTTGTGTGCAACAGTATGACATTTATGGACTTGTGCCTCAGATATCAAGTAAAGGAGCTGCTCCCATGTTTGATCAGTGGTGATTTGTGATATCTGATCATTGAACACACTAATAAGACTGAATTTATATCATCAATGGGAAGTGCATCGTTTGTGCTGAACAGTAAAAAAATAACATTTGTTTTGTATTTTTGTGCTGAGAGTAACAACTCTGCAATGTTAATTAGGTCTACTTTTGAGTTGATTTTAGAGCCAATGCTTTTAGGTCCTACAGTATTGATAAGATAATGAAAGACGGGAGAGTTTGTGTGTGTTAGTTTGCCGGAACGAAAACACTTGTGTTTCTTTGTTATCAAATTTTGTTCTATTTGTTTGTGTTTCAATCAGTCATGAATGCTTTTGGGAAAATGCAACTGATTTTCTGTTTCGTCTTGTATGTTTTTGTATTTGCTTTGATGTCAGAAAGACATCCTTTTTGTTTTTGTCCTTTTTTCGTGTTTATCTGTAAAAAAACAGAAAAGGTGTACACACTGGGTAGTGAATTGGGAGGCATGATGATAACCATTGACATTTCCAAATGTCAAATTTTTCAGTAATTTCTGCAAATGTCCAGGGTCTTGGAAACCCTCAAAAACGACGTGACATTTTTCAATATCTGCGACAGAAAAAACACTCGGTCTATTTTTTAAGTGATACACATTTTGTAAACAATCAGGAGAAACAATTAAGAGCAGAATGGGGATATGAATGTGTTTTTGCATCTCATACCTCTCAGTCTAGAGGCGTGGCTATTTTATTTAATAATACATTCGATTTTAAAATAAAACAGGTTGTCAAAGACGTTGCAGGTAATTATCTAATAGTTGTTATTAGTGCATTTAACCAGAATATTGCATTGATTAACATTTATGGACCTAATAATAATGACCCAGAATTTTATTCAAACCTGAAAGAACAAGTGCAACAACTGCACTGTGATGGTATAATCATGGGGGGAGACTGGAACCTTGTACTGAATCCAACACTAGATTATCTACTATATAATACTGGTAGGATTTTCGGTGGTTTTTCGATTCCTGTGACCAAACCGCGCGGATTTGTGCCTTCTCCTTCGGTTGCTATGCCAACGTGACCCAGGAAATCGATTCCGCTAGGTCCCGACTTCCAATTTTGTCCACGAACAAAGTTTGAAGAGGTTTGTCTCGCAAATTTGAGCAGACACAGTGAACTTTGACCTGAACTTTGACATCGCGGCGAAAGAGATCTGTGATTGGTTCTTCTTCAACTTTCGGTTCGACTAAACACGCGACCGCACCTCAGACGAACCTAGCTGTGTGTTTTATTTCTCTACCCCAGACGAACCTAAAATAATAAGAAGATAGATAGATCTGTTTATCTGTTAATGGAACTCCAAAATATTCCATAGATTTGTTTACTAAACAGTTCGAAACATTATCACCTGATAAGTCGCCGTATAACCTTATAGGTTCCAGCGACTAAATATTTTCCCCCGGTTCAACCATAGACATGTACGTCATCATGATCTCCCCTTAATTTGACCGTTATTTTGGCTGTCTTAGTGAAATGGTAAGATATATCTCTATGTTTTTTACATGTAAGTGTTCGGAAAAAATACAGTTATAGCAGCTATGTACAAAAATAAGCAGCATATGCTCTTTTCGCCAAAGTAAAGTCCTTTTTTCTTCTGGTTTCTTATATGTGTCACAGCACACCGCAAGCTTTTAGGCGAATAGCAAGTGAGTGGTATATATATATCATCAATTTTATAGTAGATAACGGTGTAAAATACTTACCATGTTCATGTCCGTTATACGTTTTCAATATTCCATATGTGTCATTTAATTGTGTGTTGCTTGATGCCATGTATGTATGTGTATGTGTGTGTGTGTGTGTACATGACTTTAAATAAGCATGGATGGATGTGTGCACTCGATTGTGTGTGTGAACCATGTATATATTTTCTGTTGTCAATGTTGTCAATTAGATATGTTATACTATGCGTTTGAATCATTAAGTATTTTAGACGTCATACTTTTTTTCGTATCTTCACGATGGCTTTTTACCCGTTTAAATTTTAATGCTTCCAACTTTCAAAGCGCTGCACGGCTGGGAAGAGATGCGCACTTTTATCACTGTTGTTCATGTAGACGTAATCATGGATTCATGCAAACGTCATACCTGCTGTATTTTATTTTGTTTGTTTGTATAGTCGCGTGCGGTCGCGCAGTCTTTTTGGTCAGTTCCGATTACCTCCCATTGATGCGAAAACCTATATGACTGTTTTTTGTTATTTTTCTCTCTGTTAATTCACCAGTGGCTATGTAACATGTGTTATACCTTATAGGTTCCAGCGACTAAATATTTTTCCCCGGTGCAACCATAGACATGTACGTCATCATGATCTCCCCTTAATTTGACCGTTATTTTGGCTGTCTTAGTGAAATGGTAAGATATATCTCTATGTTTTTTACATGTAAGTGTTCGGAAAAAATACAGTTATAGCAGTTATGTACAAAAATAAGCAGCATATGCTCTTTTCGCCAAAGTAAAGTCCTTTTTTCTTCTGGTTTCTTATATGTGTCACAGCACACCGCAAGCTTTTAGGCGAATAGCAAGTGAGTGGTATATATATATCATCAATTTTATAGTAGGTAACGGTGTAAATTACTTGCCATGTTCATGTCCATTATACGTTTTCCATATTCCATATGTGTCATTTAATTGTGTGTTGCTTGATGCCATGTATGTATGTATGTGTGTGTGTGTGTACATGACTTTAAATAAGCATGGATGGATGTGTGCACTCGATTGTGTGTGTGAACCATGTATATATTTTCTGTTGTCAATGTTGTCAATTAGATATGTTATACTATGCGTTTGAATCATTAAGTATTTTAGACGTCATACTTTTTTTCGTATCTTCACGATGGCTTTTTACCCGTTTAAATTTTAATGCTTCCAACTTTCAAAGCGCTGCACGGCTGGGAAGAGATGCGCACTTTTATCACTGTTGTTCATGTAGACGTAATCATGGATTCATGCAAACGTCATACCTGCTGTATTTTATTTTGTTTGTTTGTATAGTCGCGTGCGGTCGCGCAGTCTTTTTGGTCAGTTCCGATTACCTCCCATTGATGCGAAAACCTATATAAGAAGATAGATAGATCTGTTTATCTGTTAATGGAACTCCAAAATATTCCATAGATTTGTTTACTTAATTTTTAAAAGATAAGTTCGAAACATTATCACCTGATAAGTCGCCGTATAACCTTATAGGTTCCAGCGACTAAATATTTTCCCCCGGTGCAACCATAGACATGTACGTCATCATGATCTCCCCTTAATTTGACCGTTATTTTGGCTGTCTTAGTGAAATGGTAAGATATATCTCTATGTTTTTTACATGTAAGTGTTCGGAAAAAATACAGTTATAGCAGTTATGTACAAAAATAAGCAGCATATGCTCTTTTCGCCAAAGTAAAGTCCTTTTTTCTTCTGGTTTCTTATATGTGTCACAGCACACTGCAAGCTTTTAGGCGAATAGCAAGTGAGTGGTATATATATATCATCAATTTTATAGTAGGTAACGGTGTAAATTACTTGCCATGTTCATGTCCATTATACGTTTTCCATATTCCATATGTGTCATTTAATTGTGTGTTGCTTGATGCCATGTATGTATGTGTGTGTGTGTGTACATGACTTTAAATAAGCATGGATGTGTGCACTCGATTGTGTGTGTGAACCATGTATATATTTTCTGTTGTCAGTTACATATGTTATACTATGCGTTTGAATCATTAAGTATTTTACACGTCATACTTTTTTTCGTATCTTCACGATGGCTTTTTACCCGTTTAAATTTTAATGCTTCCAACTTTCAAAGCGCTGCACGGCTGGGAAGAGATGCGCACTTTTATCACTGTTGTTCATGTAGACGTAATCATGGATTCATGCAAACGCCATACCTGCTGTATTTTATTTTGTTTGTTTGTATAGTCGCGTGCGGTCGCGCAGTCTTTTTGGTCAGTTCCGATTACCTCCCATTGATGCGAAAACCTATATGACTGTTTTTTGTTATTTTTCTCTCTGTTAATTCACCAGTGGCTATGTAACATGTGTTACAGAATTGCACCGGTGTAAGGGTTAACATTTTATTTTTCACCAAGAGAATATAATTCATTATATGCGGGATAATGTGCGGGGGGGGGGGGGGGGAGGGGTGCAAACAACATTTTCACAAGCACATAACCAACAAAATGACATCGCATGCGCAGCACACAAAGTGCGTAGCACGGGTACCACTAGTTATAATTATAGACACAATAATAACAAGAAGAGCAAACGCTCGATCGAGTCACTTTCGCAGTTCTGAATATTATATGAGGCATCAGATGGACAGGAAGAAATTGCTATTCACAACACAATACAGATGTAAATAATTTGATGTAAAGAATAATCCTATAAAGTTTGAATCAAATCCGATGAATAGTTTCAGAGATATGATATTTCAATTTTTTTCCTTCAAGACATACCTGTGACCTTGAAAAAGGTCAAAGGTCACCAAAGCAGACGTCAAAGTGTAGAGGTCACTGGGAGTCACGTTCACATAAAATTTGAGCCCGGTCACTTTTATAGTTTCCGAGAAAAGCCCAACGTTAAGTTGTGTGTTGCCGAACAGAAAAGGCTAGTTATCTCCCTTGTTTTTCTGATAACGTTCGTAAAAGGCTACAGATGTAAATACTTTGATGTAAAGAATAATCCTACAAAGTTTCAATCACATCCGATGAACTTTGTCAAAGATATAAAATGTCTAATTTTTCCTTTGACGCTGACCTGTGACCTTGAAAAAGGTCAAAGGTCAATGAAACCATCGTTAAAGTGTAGAGGTCATTGGAGGTCACGACTAAACAAAATATGAGCCGGATCGCTTTGATAGTTTCCGAGAAAAGTCCAACGTTAAGGTGGTGTCTACGGACGGCCGGCCGGCCGGACGGCCGGCCGGCCGGACGGCCGGCCGGACAGACTAACACTGACCGATTACATAGAGTCACTTTTTCTCAAGTGACTCAATAAAAAGGCTCAAGAACAGGTTATTGAAATGACTGGGGAATTGGAACTCGTCGATGTTTGGCGTGAAATTAACCCTGAAACTTTAAGATATACTTGGAGAAGACCCACTCCTCCGCAACAAGCTAGACTTGATTTCTTTTTGGTCTCCGAATGTCTTTTGTCAAGTGTTAAGGAAACCGACATACTTTTAGCATATCGAAGTGACCATTCAAGTGTTTCTTTAAGATTAGAATTTACAAAAGAAGTAAAGCATCGCAACTTCTGGAAATTCAACACATCACTTTTAAAAGACAAAAAATATGTGGATGAAATAAACACTGTTATTGAACAAGTAAAAGAACAGTATGCTGCTATGGTTTACAAGAGAGAAAGTGTTGCTAAAATCCCAATTGAAAATTTACATTTGACCATTTCTGATCAACTCTTTCTGGATACCTTAATAATGGAAATAAGGAAGAAAACCCTAGACTACAGTTCAAAGAAAAAGAAAGAAGACATTCAGTCCCTGGAAAATATAGTGAATAAAACAGAAAATGAAATGCAGGAGCTGCAATTAAGGAAAGAAACTTTGGTAAATTTGAGGAAAAACAAAATTCAGGGTATTCTTATTCGTAGTAAGGCACGTTGGGCGGCGGAAGGAGAGAAAGTTACACAATATTTTTGTAATTTAGAAAAACGCCATTTCGTTAGTAAACAGATGTTCAAATTAATTTCAAAGGAGGGCCAGTGTTTGGAAAATATTGATGATATGTTACAGGAAACATCGGGCGGGGATATAGCTCAGTTGGTAGCGCGCTGGATTTGTATTCAGTTGGCCGCTGTCAGCGTGAGTTCGATACCAGGTTCGGCGGAAATTTATTTCACAGAGTCAACTTTGTGTGCAGACTCTCTTCGGTGTCCGAACCTCCCCCCGTGTACACTACATTGGGTGTGCACGTTAAAGATCCCACGATTGACAAAAGGGTCTTTCCTGGCAAAAATTGCTTAGGCACAGTTAATAATTGTCTACCTATACCCGTGTGACTTGGAATAATAGGCCGTGAAAGGTAAATATGCGCCAAAATGGCTGCAATCTACTGGCCGTATACAATTTCATCTCACACGGCATCACTGCAGAGCGCCTAGAACTGTACCCACGGAATATGCGCGATATAAGACTCATTGATTGATTGATTGAAACAAAAGAGTATTATCTGAATTTATATACGGAAAGGCAGGTAAAAGACAGAGACTTAGAAAGTTATGTTCACACGCTACCGAGATTGTCTGAAGTAGATGCTGATGCTCTTGAGGGTACAATAACTTTGCAAGAAGCTTCAATAGCACTCAGAAATATGAAAAACGGAAAAAGCCCAGGAACAGATGGGATGACAGTGGATTTTTTCAAATTTTTTTGGAGACAAATTGGAGGCTTTGTTGTTCGTTCTCTAAATGAAGGCTTTCATAACAAAGAAATGTCTGTAACACAAAGAGAGTTCCAATTCCCCAGTCATTTCAATAACCTGTTCTTGAGCCTTTTTATTATTATTGTGTCTATAATTATAATAATCTAGTGTTGGATTCAGTACAAGGTTCCAGTCTCCCCCCATGATTATACCATCACAGAAACCGCTCTCATCAAAGTTGCAAATGACCTTCTCTTAGCTCTCGATCAAAAGCATGTGTCTGTCCTTTCTCTATTAGATCTCTCGGCAGCATTTGACACTATTGACCACTCCGTTCTCCTAACAAGACTTCACAATTCTTTTGGTATTTGCCACACTGCCTTAGCTTGGTTTAAGTCCTACCTCACAGACCGCTCTCAGATAGTCTCCATCGACGGCTTCCAATCTGCTCCATCCCCATTGACTTTCGGTGTCCCCCAAGGATCTGTACTTGGCCCGGTGCTATTCATCATGTACACGAAACCAATATCTAATGTCATCTCTCGCCACTCTGTTTCCTATGAAAGCTTTGCTGATGACACTCAGTTACAAAAATCTGGCCCTATTACTGACCTCCCCAACACAATCGAGACAACTAAGAACTGCATCTCTGACTTGAAATTGTGGATGACCGAAAATAAATTGAAACTTAATGACGACAAGACCGAGATCATGCTAGTTGTACCCCCTTCTCTTAAAAAAGAACCATCCCTTCCTGCCCAAATGTCTATAGCTGGAACTGATATTCAGTTGGCTTCTCAAGTACGAAACCTCGGTGTCATCTTCGACGAAACTCTCTGCTTCAAACAACAAGTCTCCACTGTCTGTAGAAATGCCTACTATGAACTGAGAAAAATCAGCTCCATCCGCCACTGCCTTTCTTCCGATGCTACAAAAACCCTCATTTGCTCTCTCGTTCTTTCAAGGCTAGATTACGGAAATGCCCTTCTTTCTGGTTCTTTTGACTATCTCATTGAAAAACTGCAGAAAGTACAGAACAACTCCGCCAGATTAATCACAAAGACCCCTAAAAGACACCACATCACACCTGTTTTGAGATCTCTTCACTGGCTGCCTGTAAGAAGTCGTATTCAATACAAAATTGCATGCATTTGTTTCTCTTTCTTTCATGGTACAGGACCTCCTTATCTCTCTGCGATGTTATCAACATATTCAAACCTCTCCTCTCTTCGCTCTGCAACAGATACCAATGTACTTAGTAAACCAAAAAGAAACAGGAAATCAACTAACTATGGATTTGAGAGATCCTTCAAGTACCAGGGACCTCTTGTCTGGGAGAAAATCCCCCGGAGCATTAGGGATTCCCAGTCACCATCTGCCTTTAGAACAGCCCTCAAAACACACATGTTTAAGTTAGACCTCTGAAGGAGATCCCATGATCGGTGAGTCATTGGCGCTGCCACGTGTATTATCTACTAAAGTGTGGCGTTCGTGAAGATGTGTATGTGCCTGTGTGTGTTGTACGAGTATATAACGTATGCGTACATGGAATGACATTGCAGGTTACCTGAACATTGACAATGACGAAAGAAAGATTGTGTGTGTGTGTGTGCGCGCGCGCGTGTGTGTGTGTGTGTGCGTGTGTGTGTGCGTGCGTGTGTGGGTGTGTGTGACCATGTTTGAATTTATTCGGATTTAGTTCTCTTTCCTTGTTTGTATTATGATTATGTAAGTGTAAAGCGCTCTGGGCTTGTCACCACGAGGTTTACGCGCTATATAAGTAATCGTTATTATTATTATTATTATAATAATATGTTTGCCGAAAGGCGATAGAACAAGGGAACACCTAAAAAATTGGAGACCAATATCATTATTAAATGTTGTGTACAAAATTGGCTCTTCGTGCATTGCTAACAGAATAAAATCAGTTCTGCCAAAACTTATTCATGACGACCAAACTGGTTTTGTTTCAGGAAGGTACATAGGCGACAACCTGAGACTTGTACATGATATTATATATTATTTGAAAGAAAAAAATCTTCCGGGTCTACTGGTTTCAATAGACTTCGAGAAGGCCTTCGACTCCATTAACTGGAATTACATGTACAAGGTTTTAGAACTCTTTGGTTTTGGTGAAAACATCCGTCAGTAGATTTCTGCTTTTTATAGCAACATAAAATCTTCTGTAATTGTTAATGGTAAGGCTTCCTCAGGTTTTAAAGTCGGTCGCGGCTGTAGACAGGGTGATCCAGTCTCTCTCTATTTATTTATTTTATGTGGAGAGTTGTTGGCCTGTAAAATAAGGGAAAATGATAATATAAAAGGAATTACAGTTTCGGACACCGAGTGCAAAATCAGTCAGTTTGCAGATGACACCTCCTTATTTTTGGAAGGTGATCAGGATTCATTCGTAGAACTTTTTAAAGATTTAGCAGACTTTGAATCCATCTCGGGGTTGAAGCTTAATTACGAGAAAACCTGTAACGTTTGGTTAGGCAATAAAAGAAATAGCAATATTCAATATTTACCCAATTTTCAAATGACGTGGAATCCAGCACAGTTTAAATTATTAGGACTCTGGTTTACAAACGATCTTTCAAATATGGCAGAGATGAATTTTACGGATAAATTCAATCAAACAAAACAGTTATTCAATATATGGATGAAACGCTCCATTACACCTGCGGGAAAAGTGGCAGTTTTGAAGTCTCTTGTGTTATCAAAGCTTGTCTATCTGTGGATTATGTTGCCCAACCCCCCAGACCATCTGATATCTCAGTTGCAAAATATGTGCTTCACTTTTGTATGGGATAAAAAACGGGACAAAGTCAAGCGGTCCAATGCTGTGCACCCCATTGAGAAAGGAGGGTTGAATATTCCACACATAGCAACATACATTAAAGCACTAAAACTTACTTGGCTCAAGAAATGTCTTTCAGACTCTTGTAACCCAAAATGGAAACAACTTTTAGTCAAAGAATGTCCTGAAATTAATATGCTTGAAGAATACGGT
>NC_090259.1:16236642-16241642 GCF_037325665.1 Littorina saxatilis
CGTACCTTTGTCAAACCGTATTTCGAACCCATCCGAGTAAGCTATAACTTCTTCTTCTTCTTCTTCGTACGACGGTTGTGTCAGGCTCGGAATCCGGAGGATGCCACGAACATGGACGTTCTTTCCAGGTCCTCCAGTGCTCCCCACATTTTGGTCCTCAGATCTGTTGGGTCAGGCCATGTCTGGATCCGCAGTTGGTCGAGGAGGGGACATGCTTGGAGAACATGTTCTGGAGTCTGATCTCCCTCTCCACAGTCACAGTAAGCTATAACGAAACCCGACGTAACAAGAAATAGACTTGACCCACAAGTCAGCAGCGAATGTGATAAACGGGTTATCTCCCCTGAAAAGCGAAGCAAGCTTCGAAGATGGCGACAATGGAAAAGAGAAGAACTGTGAGCGAACTGCGAAAGGTGTGTGTGTGTGTGTGTGATGTGTGTCAGTGTGTGTGTATATGCGCGTGCTGTGTGTGATGTGTGTCAGTGTGTGTGTATGCGCGTGCTGTGTGTGTGTGTGGCTGTGCTTGCGTGAGCTTGTGTGTGTGTGTGTGTGAGAGAGAGAGAGAGAGAGAGCGATAGTGAGAGTATGGTATGGTTGTTGGTGAAAGTTGAGTTGGACGCTGGGGTTGGGCGGGTGTGTGTGTCAGAGAGGGTTGTGTGTGTGTGGGGGGGGGGGTGGACTGCGTGTGTGTGTTTGTGTGTGTGAGGGTTGTGTGTGTGTGTGTGTGTGGGGGGGGGGTTGACTGCGTGTGTGGGTTTATTTGTGTGTGTGAGGGTTGTGTGTGTGTGTGTGTGTGGGACTGCGTGTGTGTGTTTATTTGTGTGTGGTGTGTGTGTGCCTTTCGCCTTGTATTGAGGAAATTAAACTACGTTTGCGTATTATGTGTGTGTTTGCAAGCGTGCGTGTATGTTAGGCAAATCTCAGTAGGTGTGTGTTTGTGCGCGTACGTGCAATGTGTGTGCGTGCGCGCGTGTGTTTGTGTATGTATGTATGTATGTGTGTGTGTGTGTGTGTGTGAGAGAGAGAGAGAGAGAGCGATAGTGAGAGTAGGGTATGGTTGTTGGTGAAAGTTGAGTTGGACGCTGGGGTTGGGCGGGTGTGTGTGTCAGAGAGGGTTGTGTGTGGGGGGGGGGGGGTGGACTGCGTGTGTGTGTTTATTTGTGTGTGTGAGGGTTGTGTGTGTGTGTGTGGGGGGGGGGGGGTTGACTGCGTGTGTGGGTTTATTTGTGTGAGTGAGGGTTGTGTGTGTGTGGGACTGCGTGTGTGTGGGACTGCGTGTGTGGTGTGTGTGTGCCTTTCGCCTTGTATTGAGGAAATTAAACTGCGTTTGCGTATTATGTGTGTGTTTGCAAGCGTGCGTGTATGTTAGGCATATCTCAGTAGGTGTGTGTATGTGCGCGTACGTGCAATGTGTGTGCGTGCGCGCGTGTGTTTGTGTATGTATGTATGTATGTGTGTGTGTGTGTGTGTGTGTGTGTGTGTGTGTGTGTGTGTGTGTGTGTGAGAGATAAACAAACTATCAAGAACAAAACAAAACTGAACAAACGAAATGTTTTCCCCCCAACTCTGATTATTGCTTGTTTCGGAGACGACTGTGATTTTGACTTTTTGAGTAAGCCTACACGAACACACAAGCTCAATACAGCCGGCAACAAGTTCGCCGATCGGGGCAGTGAAATACTATTTCAAATAGATCTATTTCACTAAGAATGTCAATGGATATAGGGCAACATACTTGTTTTTTAAATCAGTGATTGATTAGATCGTCATATTTTTGTGACACTGAGACCAAACCATCAAAAAATTAGCAATAGGCCTTGAATCAAAGTCGTGCGAGATCTGACCTTGCTGCAAATGTACGTGTACGACTTGATTGTGTTGACGTTCAACTGGTAAGCTGGGCGATTGCAGGCTTTTATCCAGCGAAGGCAGCGATCTAGATGGTACAGATGCTTTCCCGGTTTCACAAATGGGATGAATTTCACGACAACACAGCGTTCAGGATACCTATCATCCGTTTTACATTGTCCCCAAGCACAGCGCTTGTTAGCAGCATTTGTGTGTGTTTGCTTCCTAAAACAAGGGAAGTAACTCCCAGAGTCTCGATATGTGGATATGGTTAATTCCTCTGAGGTAGGAAAAACACCCCCGTTGGTCAAAGGGAAATAACCATTCTCACTGCCACCAACTGAGAAGGTTATTTCCCTTTGACCATTAATATCTGCCTCTATAAGTCCTTGTAGAATCTTAATCCACCAATAACTCCCTAACCGTGTGTTTGACTGGTCCCAATTTTTGTAAGGACCGTCTCAGGAATGTATAGAACCTGTTCACCAAGTTTGGTGACGATCGGTCCGTTCATTCTTGAGATCTATATGCGAACACAAACAAACAAACAAACACATGGAGCGAATCCTAATCTTAATCTTAATCCACCAATAACTCCCTAACCGTGTGTTTGACTGGTCCCAATTTTTGTAAGGACCGTCTCAGGAATGTATAGAACCTGTTCACCAAGTTTGGTGACGATCGGTCCGTTCATTCTTGAGATCTATATGCGAACACAAACAAACAAACACATGGAGCGAATCCTATACACACCCCTATACCGGGGGTGTAACAAATAAACAAACACATCGATGTCCCTCTATAAGTCCTTGTAGAATCTTAATCCACCAATAACTCCCTAACCGTGTGTTTGACTGGTCCCAATTTTTGTAAGGACCGTCTCAGGAATGTATAGAACCTGTTCACCAAGTTTGGTGACGATCGGTCCGTTCATTCTTGAGATCTATATGCGAACACAAACAAACAAACACATCGACCGAATCCTAAACACACCCCTATACCGGGGGTGTAACAATGTGCTCCGTTAATTCATATAATCCAAACCTGGCGGTTGAGGATGTGTATGCAATCCGACTTTCTTTGTGTCAGCAGGGACCAATATTACCGGTACTGATCAGTTATCTTATTCTGATATAGGTCTATGGTGAACCGGCACGGTTGGCCTAGTGGTAAGGCGTCCGCCCCGTGATCGGGAGGTCGTGGGTTCGAACCCCGGCCGGGTCATACCTAATACTTTAAAATTGGCAATCTAGTGGCTGCTCCGCCTGGCGTCTGGCATTATGGGGTTAGTGCTAGGACTGGTTGGTCCGGTGTCAGAATAATGTGACTGGGTGAGACATGAAGCCTGTGCTGCGACTTCTGTCTTGTGTGTGGCGCACGTTATATGTCAAAGCAGCACCGCCCTGATATGGCCCTTCGTGGTCGGCTGGGCGTTAAGCAAACAAACAAACAAAAAAAGGTCTATGGTGTCAGTGTGTTTCTTTTTTAAATCATTCTTTTTTCTCTCCATTTTCTCTTTCACCTTTTCGCTCTTCTCTTTTTCTACCCGACGCTTTCCTCTGTCAACCTCCGATCTCATCTCGTCATCACTTTCATATTTTCACTCTTTTCAAACGCCCCCCCCCCCCCACTTTCCTCTCCTCTCATTTGTACTCCTCCCTCCCCAAAGGCCATTAACAACTCGTTTGGCGGACTGGAATTTCATTGATCTATTTTTTTTCTGTAAACCCCCCTTCCCCCCTTTTCCCTACCACACTTTATCCCCATAAGTCCAGAAGCAAAACCCTCCCTCATACTCTCCGTCCCCATCTTCTCCCCCTCCCCCTCTCTCGGTCTTTTTATGTAGTCGTTCGTCTCTCAACAGCAGATATTTACTCATTCTCCCAGTATCAAATATTGACATTCTCTCACTGTTTGTTTGTTTGTTTGGTGTTTAACGTCGTTTTCAACCACGAAGGTTATATCGCGACGGATTCTCTCACTACTACCAATTATTTGCACACTCTCACTCTCAGTGACAAATACTACCATTCTCTCAGTGCCGGTTACACACATTTGCAATCTCTCGGTGTGACAAATATTTGTCCACTACTGACAGTGAACAGAACACCAAAGGACTACACTCGCCGTCCAACATGGGAAGACCCATGCATGTCCCCAGAGTGACCCATGATATTGATCTAGGGATGTTTTACTGCCAGAAGTACAGGGTCACAATTATGCAGACCTAAATCATTTGTGACAGGGGAGGCTACCGCTCCTTTCACAGCAGACTCTGCACCCGAGTTGTTGGCCTTTAAGTCAACACCTGTTGATTGTGGAATTCTGTTTGTGATGGGGTCTGGTGGTTTCCGATTGTCTGTATGTTTATGGAAACCTTCGGGTTTGCATAACAGTTTTTTATAGGGCTAAGAAATTGGCCCTAACATTTTCAATCCTGTTTGATTGCACTTCGCCTCCCGAGGTGATCGTAGTGTTACGGCACTCGGTTACACATTTAACTGGACTCTCGCAAGCAGACATTCAGAATGGGAAGCTCGCGTAATTAACGATTATGTGAACCACCACAGATTCCTTGATCTGTCCAGGCGTGTACGTAATACTTAATACACCTTATTATGATAAGAGTATCCTCCCGCGTAG
Source organism: Littorina saxatilis (assembly GCF_037325665.1). Lineage (NCBI taxonomy): Eukaryota > Metazoa > Mollusca > Gastropoda > Littorinimorpha > Littorinidae > Littorina > Littorina saxatilis. Next base: position 16,241,134 of record NC_090259.1, read on the forward strand.
AAATACACACGTCAAAAATCAGCAGTCTTACTGCTTTTCGTACCTTCGTGGTTGAAAACAACGTTAAACACCAAATAAATAAAGACTGCTTTTCGTGCAGAGTGAAATCGTCTGAGCAGTCTCAAAGTTAAACACGGCCGCAAGCTGTGATAAGATCACCCATGCGTGCAGATTTGTCTGCTCTCGTTTTAAAGTTTTTACGATCTGAACTATCAGTTCACTTTTGATTCGGCTAAATTCTCTCATGCCGACACTCCCCTGGGTTCTTTCCTGGATTATTTTTCTCCACAAGGCTTCGAAGGCATGGCACTGAGTTTAAGCACTCACTCACGGGAATCAAAAAACAAGAAAGGTAAGTTGCTGGAGCGTTGTTATTGACAACATTACGTTACAAGCACAGATATTTCGACCCAGCGGTCTTTTAAGTGAACAGAAAAACAAATATTCACACAAAACTTATCTTGATAGAATCAGTTTTCGCCCACTCGCCAGGAAGCCGAACGTTATAT
>NC_090259.1:16246642-16278276 GCF_037325665.1 Littorina saxatilis
CCTGTCTCAAGGCCGTTAATTCCCATCTCTCGCTGCTGGTGTGCAGACATTTATCTCCAGGCCATGGCGATTTTAACAACTATTGCATGCTCCAGGCACATTAATAGCAGCTGGAGAATGCTATACACAGCAATTTGGCCTTCGCCCACTAAAGCTCTGTGGATGCCACAACAGGCAAAAACACGTCAGAGCAAAGAGATAGCAATGATTTGGAAGGCTGCTGTCTGGCAAGAGAGGAGGAAAATTACACGAAGGGATGGGAGTAAGACACGGAAGCAAGCTGTAATCTACGCTCAAAACAACAGCAAGGTTGTTGTTGTGGTTCGCGATCACAGATATATGTATACTATAGAAGAGGCTGTGGTTCGCGATGGATCGGCACATCCGGAGAGAGAGAGAGAGAGAGAGAGAGAGAGAGAGAGAGAGAGAGAGAGAGAGAGAGAGATAGAGAGAGAGAGAGAGAGACAGACAGAGACAGACAGACAGACAGACAGTCACTGCAGACAGCCAGAGAGGCAGATAGACAGATAGACAGACAGACAGAGAGACATACAAAGAGAGAGAGAGAGAGAGAGAGAGAGACAGAGACACTGAGACAGACAGACAGACAGAGAGGCAGATAGACAGATAGACAGACAGACAGAGAGACAGACAGAGAGACATACAGAGAGAGAGAGAGAGAGAGAGAGCAACTAGAGAGAGAGAGACAGACAGACAGACAGAGAAAAGGGCGTGGGATGGAGACACCCGTAATACCACAACTCCACACACACACATTAAAACACCACAACTGACAACATTCTCAGCGCATTCTAATGGCTGCGTACAACAAAACAACAACTACACTCTCTCCGGCTCCTCCGCACAAAACTGATCCTGGTAAACGGGAAGACAGAAGCACAACATCACCAACCTTTTAAGCACCGTTATTCGGCAGCTGTAACCTGCTAGGAATCCACGGCAGAAAGTGACTGTGGTTGTAGTGGTTGAACCGCGAGTGTGGAGAAAAGCCTACACTGCTGTGAGCTTCTGGCTGATATCGCGAAAGCTGCGTGCGTGCGTGCGTTTAGCGGCATCCCCGTCCACTCATTATAGTCACACGCCTCGGCCGCTTGATGCCGCTTTCACAGAAATTCCGCCTGGCGATCATCCTCTTTATCATGCAACACCACCTGAACACGGTGCTTTTACGGACAGAAGTTATATTCAGTCAAACTCCCTCTAATTCAAAAATCCACGTCTGTTTTGTTTTTGGGACAGAAATTCAGGGTTCTCTCTCTTTACTATAGCGTGGCTGCCCTTGTCGAAATGCTTCTTCTTCTTCTGCGTTCATGGGCTGAAACTCCCACTTTCACTCGTGATTTTTGCACGAGTGGGTTTATACCAGTATGGCCGTTTTTGCCCCGCCATCAACCATACTCCGCTTTCGGTTGAGGTCGAAATGCAATACTGAGCAGCCCAGATGATGAATGATACGAGCCCGGATAACACAGGTCACATTGAATAATATTGTAAGCAATACGCAGCACGCCTAAGAATAATAAATTTCGCAACACGGTGTCAATTACTAATTGTGGTAAGAGGGGAACCCCGAGATATATCGATAGGTTACTGACTACAGGATAGTGCTTGACCGATAGTGTCCAGTTTTGTTTGTGTGTGTGAACGAGTGGAGGTATAACTGCTTATGATTGGTTTCTTTTTCTGATTGATTTTTTGGGTGTGTGAGTTTAGCTTCGGTTGCTCAGCACTACACGGCACACATGGTCCGCTCGCACGCACGCACGCACGCACACACACACACACACACACACACTCACACACACACACACACACACAAGTTTGCATGTGCACTTTAAAACACATTTAGCCTTGCACTCGCACAGATAGACAGGCAGACATACAGACAGACAGACAAACGGACGGACAGACAGACAGACAGACAGACAGACAGACAGACACACACACACACACGCACACACATACACACACACATGCACACACACACACACACACAGGCAGGCAGATAGACAGACAGATAGAAAGACAGACAGAAACACACTCAGTCATACACACACATACCCGCCACTCACACGCACACACACACACACACACACACACACACACACACACAGAGGTACTAATCGCGACCTTGAACGGTCGAGCAAAGTCAGTATAGATTGTGTGGCCCCAGGCCTCTTCAGGGAATCCCTTCATGTCGATTGAATTCTCGGAACATCAATCAAATCATTGTTCCATGCATGACTCCTGATGTCCCGGTCTCCGCTTTTGAAATCTCTTGAGCTCCATTGGAAGTATTACGGCCATGAACTATTCATTTGGATATTCGCGCACACATCGCGGCAGATCACATTACTGTGTTCCATAAAACATAGTAATTAAATGGATATTAGCACTATATATCGACGCAATGGTCAGACACACACACGCACCCTCGCACGCACGCACGCACGCACGCACGTACGTACACACAAACACAAAGTCTGAACACACAAACGTGCTCACACACACACACACACACACACACTCACAAACTCGCACGCACGCACGCCCACACGTACGCACGCACGCACGCACGCACTGGCACACATACACGCACACACACGCACACACACACACACACACACACACACACACACACACACACACACACACTCTCTCTCTCTTCTTTTTAATGGGAAATGATACCTTGGCAGACACTGATTTTGTGACCAAAGATTCTTTTAACTGAGTATGCCGGGCGTTCAGTTTCGAAGAAATTAAGTTTAGCGGTTGTCCTTGGAATTGTACAGCAAGGTGCTTTGACATCAATTCTTGTCAGTGAATCTCACTGTAATTATTCAAAATTCCACGTTTTTTGGGTTTTTTGTTTTGTTTTTAGGACAGAAATTCAGGGTTTTCTCTAAGTATAGTGTGCTTCCCTGGTCGAATTGCAATAACAGTCCTGCTGTTACGGCCCAAAATAACATCGGTCACAATCTCAGATGTAAGCAATACGCAGCACGCCTATGCACAATCTTAATTTCGCAACGATGCTCCTAATTTTGGTAACAGGGAAACCCTAGGTACATCTATGGGTTACTGACTATTATGTGCTTGACCGATAATATCCAGTTTTATTTGCGTGGACGAATGAGTGAGGCTACTTACGATTGGTCTCTGCATGGTTGTTGATTTTGGGTGTGTTAGTTCAGCTTTGTTTGCTAAGTACACACCTACATACACACGTCCACACACACACGCACACCAGCACACACGCACGCGTGCCAGCACACACGCACGTGACACGCACGCACGCACGCACACACACACGCATGCACGTACTGGTACACACACACACACACGAGAACACTGGCACACACGAGAACACTGGCACACACAGACGCACTCACAGACACAGACACACAGGCACCCACACCCACGCACACACACAATACACACACATTCACACACTCACACACACACGCTCACACATGCACCTACACACAGATACACACGCACGCACACACACACGCACACACGCACACACACACACACACACAAACACACACACACACACACACACACACACACACACACACACACGCAAACACTTACATGTGCACTTTAAAACACATTTAGCCTTACACCCAAATCAAACTTTATTTTTGTGTGAATACTGATGATGAATCATGCGATCACATAATTATTGATGATGTGAAAACTTGTGCATTCGGTGAATATACAGCTTTGCTTTTCATATTCCACAATGCGTCTTGTTTATGCGTGCTCGCTTTTCCAGCTGAACTATCTTGGTTTGTTGCCAGATCTTGATTATCCAATTACTGAAATCTTTTTCAATACTTTTTCAACAGTTTTTTTTAAGGCTTTTAAGGCCTTTTAAGACTAAGCCGATGCCCATATCGTTTACACTATAACCATCTGATTTTTTTATTTAATTTTTTGTTGTTGTATACATTGAACCTACCTATACCTATAATTGTTATCGTAAATATCACTGAGAGCAAAACTACCACATGAGCTAATTAATTCAACTGTCGAAAATGTGACATTAAGGGTCAAGGTCACGTCACAGATTGTCACAAACAAGGTCAAATTCACAAAGGTCAAGGTTATTCATGTGTCCTTCCACGTGAACTTGACAGGGTCCTTCATAATTTCGCCGAGTCGCTTGAGGAATGGTGCGTAAAACTCGTTTAACATATTGATAGTTTGCGGTAAAATGGTTCCAGGGTTGTGATTTTTGACCAGATCCCGAAACTCTTTTGTTGTAGGGTCCGCTGCTATCGCCAGCTCTGTCGGCTCAATTTGGGCTGAAAAAAAAAAGAAAATGTTTTTGTAAAATGTTTTATCTCGGCGGAATAAGAAGCTTTTGTACCGACAGACCAGACAGACCGACCGACAGGCAGAGAGATTCACGTAATTAATTACACACACACACACACACACACACACACACACACACACACACACACACACACACACACACACACACACACACACACACACACATACACACACACTGACACAGACACTCACACACACACACACACACACACACAAACACACACACACAATCACTGACAATCACAGACACAGACACAGACACAGACACACACAGACACACACACACACACACACACACACACACACACACACACACGTTAGTGAGTGATTGAGTGAGATCGAAAGTGAGTGAGCAAAGTAAATAAGCAAATATACAAGCAAGCAGACACTAAGGAGAAAAGACAGGTACTCACGAATGCCAAGAAAGTCGTACATCTTCTCCAAGGTCGGCACCGTGTTGGCCACATAATCTTCAAAGCGGATGACCATGAACTGTTCCGGGGGGAAAATACGCACCCAATCCTCCATGTAGATGCTATACATCCCCTCGTGGAGAGACAGCTGCACACAATTCAATACATACAACTTTATTTTCTGAATGTAAGACTAACAGAAATTTTTGTTTTGGCTCGTATGTATACACAGATAACCTCACATAAAATCACACTCTTTAGACACATACAATGTACACATCAATACACACTGGCATTACCCAAACCGCACACATTCATACCCGCACCCTCACATACATATCCACCTACATTCTCTCACTTTTCCGTTATAATAATAAATACATTAGGATTAATATCACTGCTAGTCAACTTTAAAATTAAGCTCAAAATAGGAAATGAAGAAGTCTTCTTTACAATCTAGAAGCCGGAGAAAAAAAACAATCCATAAAATGTGTTAAAATTGAATAGCATCGAGGCTTTATACTAGATGCCCCAACCTTCAAATGCAACTTATTCCAAAAATAACACCACCATGACAACCTTCTACACAAACTACCCTCCGTCATACCCCACCAAGCAATACAAAATTACATTATATGCTCATGATGATGGACATAACAGTAATAATAAACCAATTCTTCTTTTTCACTCCTGCTTTTTACATTTAGTCAAGTTTTCACTAAATGTTTTAACAAAGAGGGGGAATCGAGACGACCGGCTTTTTGTAAAAGTTGAGGCGGCACTGTCACACCTTCATTTTTCAATCAAATTGATTGACATTTTGGCCAAGCAATCTTCGACAAAGGCCGGACTTCGGTATTGCATTTCAGCATGGAGGCTTAAAAATTAATTAATGACTTTGGTCATTAAAAATCTGAAAATTGTAATTAAAATTATTTTTTTTATAAAACGATCCAAAATTACTTTTATTTCATTTTTCATCATGTTCTGATTCCAAAAACATATAATTATGTTATATTTGGATTAAAACCAAGCTCTGAAAATTAAAAATATAAAAATTATGATCAAAATTAAATTTCCGAAATCGTTTTAAAAACAATTTCATCTTATTCCTTGTCGGTTCCTGATTCCAAAAACATAGAGATATGATAGGTTTGGATTAAAAACACGCTCAGAAAGTTAAAACGTGCTATGCAGCACAGCGCAACCGCTACCGCGCTAAACAGGCTCGTCACTTTCACTGCCTTTTGCACTAGCGGCGGACTACGGTCATTGTGAAAAAATGCAGTGCGTTCAGTTTCATTCTGTGAGTTCCACAGCTTGACTAAATGTAGTAATTTCGCCTTACGCGACTTGTTTTCTGTATCTTGGTGTCCCTTTTTACATTTAGTCAAGTTTTGACTAAATGTTTTAACATAGAGGGGGAATCGAGACGAGGGTCGTGGTGTATGTGTGTGTGTGTCTGTGTGTGTGTGTCTGTGTGTGTGTGTGTGTGTGTGTGTCTGTATGTGTGTGTGTGTGTGTGTGTGTGTGTCTGTATGTGTGTGTGTGTGTGTGTGTGTCTGTGTGTGTGTGTGTGTGTGTGTGTATGTATGTGTGTGTGTGTGTGTGTGTGTGTGTGTGTGTAGAGCGATTCAGAGTAAACTACTGGACCGATCTTTATGAAATTTTACATGAGAGTTCCTGGGTATGATACCCCCAGACGTTTTTTTCATTTTTTGGATTAATGTCTTTGATGACGTCATATCCGGCTTTTTTTAAAATTGATTGAAATTTTGGCCAAGCAATCTTCGACGAAGGCCGGACTTTGGTATTGCATTTCAGCTTGAAGGCATAAAAATCAATTGATGACTTTGGTCATTAAAAATCTGAAAATTGTAATTAAAATTAGTTTAATTAAAAAACGATCCAAAATTACGTTTATCTTATTCTTCATTATTTTCTGATTCCAAAAACATAAATATTATGTTATATTTGGATTAAAACCAAGTTCTAAAAATTAAAGATATAAAAATCATGATTAATATAGAATGTTCGAAATCGATTTAAAAACAATTTCATCTTATTCCTTGTCGGTTCCTGATTCCCAAAACATATAGATATGATATGTTTGGATTAAAAACACGCTCAGAAAGTTAAAACGAAGAGAGGTACAGAAAAGCGTGCTACCCCGCTCAGCGCGACCATTACCGCACTATTCTGGCTTGTCGATTTCCCTGCCTTTGCCACGAGCGGTGGACTGACCAAACTACGAGTATGCGGTCTTGGTGAAAAAATGCAGTGCGTTCAGTTTCATTCTGTGAGTTCGACAGCTTGACTAAATGTAGTAATTTCACCTAACGTGACTTGTTTTTCTATCACCTTCTACCACCCCCACCCCTTTTCTGTTTTTAAAAAAAAATCTTGCTTTTCTGTTTTCTGTTAGAGTATTCTAAAATGAGTGTTTCGAATCTGTCCGCCATCGTGCTTACTTCTTATATGTTTTCACTGAGATTGCTTGAAATAAGCACTATGCTTGATTTAGAAACCCAAATGCCAGATACTGAATATGTCACGATAAAAATTGAATAGGGTATTGTTTGAACCACACCAATTTGACGTACCTTAACGCTGTCAGCCAGAGTCTTGTTGTAGGCGCACTGTCTCATGGAATACTTGGCAAAGCAGCCCTTGTACGCGTCGATACTTTTCTTGACCAGCGCGTCGAACTGACCAGGGTTGATGGGCTTGCCCTTCAAAGCCTTCCGGAAGTCTGCCAAAATCCTGCAAGGGGAGTTAATAAAACATTAATGAAGTTCTAACCTGGAAGTAGCCTATATATATTTCTACCAACATTGTGAACGTAGAAAATGAGCTATGCTTTCAAACGCTTACTTGCCTTTGTGTCCAATATCTTGTTATTACATGTTGCACCTTGTCACACTTGCTGGTGGTTTTCGTCACCGATCGTTTTAAAAACCGTTAACCGGCATGATTGGGTCTACTTAAGATTGTATCCGTATCCCACCCCCGTGTCATCACCGTGCCACGTAAAAGACCTCGGTAATATTGCCAGAAGTGCAGGTGGCTTAATTATTACACCTAAACACATGACTCGCGCTGCTGCTAGCTTTCCACGGGGATGATTTGACCCGAGTTTTGAAGCAACGGAACGATACAGTTTGCAATTAAATTAAAGGATCCCAACAGGCTTTTTTTGGTGTCAAAAACGCGTTCATTTGCGTTTTGGCGTGACTTAGGTTAACCAGACATATGCATGCCGTAGGAAATTGTTTTCTCACCTTCCCTCACAGGGTTTAGTTTATTTCGGAATCGTTTTGGGCCATAATCCGGCGAATTTTGTGGCTGAAGCGAAGCGTTTTCGCGTTCCGATCTGGTGGCGATCTGTATTGCGAACGTCCGCGAGAGTACGGAAGTGGTGAATTCTGGGTAAAAATTCCGATGACGTCACAAACAGTAATCATGGCAGAAGCAACTTTAGCTACTGAACCTTACAGTTTTGAGCCTAGGGATTAAAATCAAGGGTCTGCGCGCCCCGTGATTTGTAAATTTGATTTACAAATCAAGTTAATGCTCACGATATTTTCTTGTCATCTCCAAAGTCAAGGCACAAAAAAAATAATTCCTTGACTTTAAATTTTGGGGTAGCGCGACTGTTGATGTTTATTGTTTTTTAGAAAAGAGATTCTGAACACGTGGGCCTGAATTATTCTTAGAAAAGAGATTCTCAACGCAACGCGCAGAACGATGGACCAGCGTGGCCAGAATCGTTTTTAGAAAGGGGATTCTCAACGCGAGGGTCAATAGCCAAGCGGCTTAAAATGTTTTTACAAAAGAGATTCTCAACGCGCAGAACGGTGGACCAGCGCAGCCATAATTGTTTTTTTAGAAAAGAGATTCCGAACGCGATGAACGGTTGACCAGCGCGGCAAGGATCGTTTTTAGAAAAGAGATTCCGAACGCGCAGAACGGTTGACCAGCGCGGCGAGAATCGTTTTTAGAAAAGAGATTCTCAACGCGCAGGACGGTGGACCAGCGCGGCCAGAATCGTTTTTAGAAAAGTGATTCTGAACGCGCAGGACGGTGGACCAGCGCGGCCAGAATCGTTTTTAGAAAAGTGATTCGGAACGCGCAGGACGGTGGACCAGCGCGGCCAGAATCGTTTTTAGAAAAGAGATTCTCAACGCGCAGGACGGTGGTCCAGCGCGGCGAGAATCGTTTTCAGTAAAGAGATTCTCAACGCGCAGGACAGTGGACCAGCGCGTCCAGAATCGTTTTTAGAAAAGTGATTCCGAACGCGCAGAACGTTGGACCAGCGCGGCGAGAATCGTTTTTAGAAAAGTGATTCTGAACGCGCAGGACGGTGAACCAGCGCGGGCAGAATCGTTTTTACAAAAGTGATTTCGAACGCGTGGGTCAGTGGACCAGCGCGGTCGGAATTGTTTTTAAAAGAAAAGATTCTCAACGCGCACAACAGTGGACCAGCGCGGCCAGAATAGTTTTTAGAAAAGTGATTCCGAACGCGCAGAACGGTGGACCAGCGCGGCCAGAATCGTTTTTAGAAAAGTGATTCTCAACGCGCAGGACGGTGGACCAGCGCGGCCAGAATCGTTTTTAGAAAAGTGATTTCGAACGCGTGGGTCAGTGGACCAGCGTGGTCGGAATTGTTTTTAGAAAAAAGATTCTCAACGCGCAGAACAGTGGACCAGCGCGGCCAAAATCGTTTTTAGAAAAGAGATTTCGAACGCACAGAACGGTGGACCAGCGCGGCCAGAATCGTTTTTAGAAAAGTGATTCTCAACGCGCAGGACGGGGGACCAGCGCGGTCGGAATTGTTTTTAGAAAAGTGATTCCGAACGCGCAGAACGGTGGACCAGCGCGGTCGGAATAGTTTTTAGAAAAAAGATTCTCAACGCGCAGAACAGTGGACCAGCGCGGCCAGAATCGTTTTTAGAAAAGTGATTCTCAACGCGCAGGACGGGGGACCAGCGCGGTCGGAATTGTTTTTAAAAGAAAAGATTCTTAACGCACAGAACGGTGGACCAGCGCGGTCCTAATTGGTCAGTGGACCAGCGCGGTCGGAATTGTTTTTAGAAAAAAAGATTCTCAACGCGCAGGACGGTGGACCAGCGCGGCGAGAATCGTTTTTAGAAAAGTGATTCCCAACGCGCAAAACGGTGGACCAGCGCGGCCAGAATAGTTTTTAGAAAAAAGATTCTCAACGCGCAGAACAGTGGACCAGCGCGGCCAGAATCGTTTTTAGAAAAGTGATTCTCAACGCGCAGGACGGGGGACCAGCGCGGTCGGAATTGTTTTTAAAAGAAAAGATTCTTAACGCACAGAACGGTGGACCAGCGCGGTCCTAATTGGTCAGTGGACCAGCGCGGTCGGAATTGTTTTTAGAAAAAAAGATTCTCAACGCGCTGGACGGTGGACCAGCGCGGCGAGAATCGTTTTTAGAAAAGTGATTCCCAACGCGCAAAACGGTGGACCAGCGCGGCGAGAATCGTTTTTAGAAAAGAGATTCTCAACGCGCAGGACGGTGTGTTTTTAGAAAAGTGATTCCGAACGCGTGGGTCAGTGGACCAGCGCGGTCAGAATTGTTTTTAAAAGAAAAGATTCTCAACGCGCAGAACGGTGGACCAGCGCGGCCCTAATTAATCAGTGGACCAGCGCGGTCGGAATTGTTTTTAGAAAAAAGATTCTCAACGCGCAGGACGGTGGACCAGCGCGGCGAGAATCGGTTTTAGAAAAATGATTCCCAACGCGCAGGACTGTGGACCAGCGCGGCCAGAATCGGTTTTAGAAAAGTGATTCCCAACGCGAAGAACGGTGGACCAGCGCGGCGAGAATTGTTTTTAGAAAAGAGATTCCAGTATCGTTTTTAGAAAAGTGATTCCCAACGCGCAGAACGGTGGATCAGCGCGGCCAGAATCGTTTTTAGAAAAGTGATTCGCAACGCGCAGAACGGTGGACCAGCGCGGCCACAATCGTTTTTAGAAAAGTGATTCCGAACGTGTTGGTCAGTGGACCAGCGCGGTCGGAATTGGTTTTTAGAAAAAAAGATTCTCAACGCGCAGAATGGTGGACAAGCGCGGCCAGAATCGTTTTTAGAAAAGTGATTCCCAACGCGCAGAACGGTTGACCAGCGCGGCCAGAATCGTTTTTAGAAAAGTGATTCCCAACACGCAGAACGGTGGACCAGCGCGGCCAGAATCGTTTATAGAAAAGGGATTCCAAACACGCAGTACGGTGGACCAGCGCGGCCAGAATCGTTTTTAGAAAAGTGATTCTGAACGCGCAGAACGGTTGACCAGCGCGGCCAGAATCGTTTTTAGAAAAGAGATTTTTAACGCGCAGAACGGTGGACCAGCGCGGCCACAATCGTTTATAGAAAAGTGATTCCGAACGTGTTGGTCAGTGGACCAGCGCGGTCGGAATTGGTTTTAGAAAAAAAGATTCTGAACGCGCAGAACGGTTGACCAGCGCGGCCAGAATCGTTTTTAGAAAAGTGATTCCGAACGCGCAGAACGGGGGACCAGCGCGGCCCTAATTGTTTTTAGAAAAGAGATTCTCAACGCGCAGAACGGTGGACCAGCGAGGCCAGTGTTGTTGTTGTTTCTTTGTTTTTGGGTCCAGCCGATTTATTTTCACAGCCCATTCCTGCTTGAGCCTTGAGTCGGATGGAAACAAATGAAAGCTCAAGCCTGAGTCCTTTTTTTTGCAACTCCGAACGTACGGCAGCAGCACACTCTCTCGGCATAATGTTGGGAGTACGCGCGCATCCACGGCTGCAGCAAAGACGCAGACCGAGCGTCGCTACTTTCGCTTCCGATTTCTGTAAGTGACGTAGCAGACGAATTTGGCCGCTTTTTGAGCATGCTTTTTGTGTAAAATTAGACTGATGCAACACAAAACCTGTGATTTACTGTTCGGGGTAATCTTGAACTTTAGCGTGTTAAATTCATAGCTCATAATTCAGAGGCGTTTAAGTCTCCAAATTTGTAGAACCTGCACTTGTAATCATAACAAGTCATTTTAGATCCCTTTGAAGTTACGGAATGAACTCCGATGAACTGTACGAATGCATTTCGTTTACATGGGTCAAAGAAGGAATTATCCGTATGAGCGAACAAGGGAGACAACTCATTCGTGTAAATGATGTCCCATGGTTGACAACGTACGCCATTTTCGGTACATTTTCGTCGATTGAACAACCAAATGAATTAATTATGCTTAAGTTTGGAGCTCAATCCGTCAATTTATTTCACGACAAAATTTTCTTTGGCTTGCTTACATGGACTTGTATCAAAAATAAGTAAAGAATGTCACTGGATTCTGAGCTATGAATTTAACACGCTAAAGTTCAAGATTACCCTGTTCGGTTTTTGCATCTTTAGATGCTTACCTAACCTATATCATTAATTCAACCCCAACTGCTTTATCTGACCCCCAAAAAGAGCCTGTTGGGGTCCTTTAAGCAAATATAATGAACGAAATGAAGATTACCTGCGTGTTGGGTGAGGCAGGACGGTAATGACCAGTCCCTTGACCCTCAGACGTCTCAGATGACTGGCCAGGATGATTCGGGGCTCGTCACAATTCTCGTTGCCGCTCAGCCGTTCCCAGCCGGTAGGGGAGGCAAAGTAAGTGGCGGTGCTGTCCCCTGATAGCAGAAAAGGTTCAGCGATGTTTTCATTGGTTGAAATGAGTTAAACGCACAATTAAAAAAAAAATTGTAATGGTTTCATGTTTGTATTTTTTTAATTTTTTTAAATTTTTATTTATTTATTTTATTTTGCCAACACATCATTGTGGGGCTTTTAATAACAAAATTCAAGCATCCGACTACAACGTATCAACATTCATCCTTCAACATTTACACATTACTGAAATATCTCAACGCTAATTCATATCCTAACATCACATTTATATCAATAGGCCTACCATATCTGTACTTACTGATACACATTTTTGAAATGAGCAAAATATGATTAATAATTTTGTTTATGGGGGTTTGCACTTCTGGAGAATAACCAAACAATACATCTTTTTCTGTTAATATAATACTGTATTTTCTCCCGTATTAACAAATATGCATCTTCTAACATTTTCCCAAAACAATTTCATTTTGCTACATTTCCAAAAGAAGTGTTCAATATAATCCATTTCATTACAAAGACTACATAAACTATTTTCTTTTAACTTCATTTTATGCAATAAAATATTTGTGGGATAAATATTATGTAAAATTTTCCATTGGAGTAACTTTAATCTTTCTTCGCTTGTACATGCACTTGCCAGGACCCAATACTTTTCGTCAATGCAAATGTTATATTTGTGGGACCAAAATTTTACAGAGCAGGGTTCACTGGCTTTGGATTGCGTTAATATCGCACGAAATTTCTTCGGGGAAGGGTTATTTAGCATGCCCTGAAAACAGGTCGCAGGAGGCTCGTCACCCGCGTCTTCTTTAACTGTGTTGTCTCGCAGTGCTCGCGCGCAGAGGGCCGTGTGCAAAGCGTTGTACTCAAACAGCCTTGTGGCACTATATCCGACAATGGCACAAATATGTTCAAATGACACAATATTTTCGTCTATCCATACATCACGTACACAATTCACACCGGCTTCAATCCATTTATCAAAACACAACACATTCTTTCTAAAAATAATATCTGCATTATTCCACAAACATTGATCAAAAATACTTTCTTTTTGAACAGGAAATAAATATCTGTTCTCAATCCATATTTTTAAAACTTGTTGCCAAAATTTTGATTTAACTCTGGTCAGACCAATAAACTGTTTCGGTTTGGCAGTTGATTTAAAGCAACACAGCTGGCTTCCAAGAACCTCAAAATAATGTCTTGGAATCAATTGCCAATTTGCAAAATCTGTTTGTTGTAACCTGGCTGCCCAACATAACAAAAAGGATGTCTGCATATCATGCATATTTATCATGTTAATACCGCCTATTTCTATTTTATTACATACAACTGTTCGTTTCACCTTTGACCACATTCCAACAATTCTTTCAATTCTATCAAACCGTAATGACCAAATCTCTTCAATGTCAGAAGCACCGATATCGTTTCTAAATATTATACCCAAAATGTTTAACTGTTTTTTCCATCTTATATTACAGTATTGCTCAAGACTGTTCTTCATGGATCCTAGCCACATTGCCTCTGTTTTATTTTCATTCAGATGTAAATTTGAAATACATGAAAACTGTCTTACTATTAACAGTACTTGTTGGAGATCGTGTTTATCTTTAAGGAACATTGTTACGTCGTCTGCATACATTGCCAATTTTAAAATATATTCCAAATTGGTTTTTGAATGAAATGACGGGAATTTTAAACCTTTTATATTTGGGTTACTGCGTATCTTAATGGCTAAAAGTTCAAGGCCAAGGACAAAGGCCATCGGTGAAAAATTACATCCCTGACGAATTCCGGTTAATACGTCGAATTCCTCAGAGATCCATCCCATGTAATTGATGCAACTTGTGGTATTATTCGTTAACATTTTTACGGAATTCAAAAAGTTATCACCGAAACCAAACTTTCTAAATGACCAATACATATAATCTTTGGAAATTGAGTCAAAAGCACGTGAAAAGTCAAGGGCAAGTAAAATGCCTGGTTCATTTTTCTGATTCATAAAATCTGTTACGTCATCAATCAATCGAATAACATCGCTTGATTTTCTCCCTTTGATAAAACCGACTTGATCTTCTGAAATAATATCAGTAATGACAGATGCGAGACGAATTGCTAAACACTTTGCAAATATTTTATAGTCAGTATTTGTTAGCGAAATTGGTCTCCAATTAATTAGGCTGTACCGTGGTAAATCTTTTCCTTTGTGGAGTAAGGAAATAACTGCTCTTTTTTGTGTAGTCGACATCTCACCGACTTGAAAGGATGTTTGTAGAGAATTGGCTCGGCCAAAAAAACTTCACGAAACTAGCTGTAAGCCCGTCCAATCCTGGCGATGATCCGTTCCTTAACAACTGTAATGCTCTGCCAATTTCGTCAATAGTAAATTCCCGGTCCATGTCATCTGAATTTTACAGAAATCCCATTTGTCGTGGGGGTTGTCCTCGGAATAATCATTCATATATTGTTCCAAAAACACATTCATTTGGTCAACAAACTCAGAATCACGCAAAAGGCTGTCATTAAATTTCCAATACGAAGGACCTCTTACTATATGTGTTAAATTATAATACATAATTACCATTCTGTGGTCGGTTTGTGCAACTGATTGTATTTTACAATTATTAGAACGGTTCAATACGGCATCACATGCTAAAATATAATCGAGTCTCCTCGCAATAAAAGGTGTCTTGCGAGACCACGTAAACTCTTTATCTTCTGGATGAAACAAACGCCATACATCATTCAAACCTTGTTCATTCAATAAACTCTTAAAATTGTTTACGTCTATTTCACAATGTTTTCCTCCACTTATAATGTCCAAATTATTGTCCAGCACACAATTAAAATCTCCGCAAACTATTTTTCTAACATCGTTTTTTTCATTCATATAATTCATGAGAAACTTATAAAATGATCTTCTTTCATTAACAGTTGTGGGACTGTAAACATTGATAATATACAGAATTTCATCATCCAAGTGAACCTTAAGTTCCTGTACTCTTTTAGATTTCTCAACACACTTAACATCATACGGAAAATTCTTTCGGACCAAAATCATTTGGCCCAGGCTGTGGTTCGTTGCAGATGAATAAAATAATTTCCCTCCCCATTCTCTTTCCCATTGATCAACATCTGCCTCTGTAACATACGTCTCTTGTAAACAAATTATATCAAATTGTTGTTTTCTCAAATTGTAAACAAAATGCTTTCCGTTTTGCTCTATTTCGCAAACCGTGGATGTTTACTGTAGAAATCGATAAGGCCGCCATGGCTAAAAATAACTTACATTATACTTGAATCGTGTATCGTGCTCGAAAGTCCGTGGGGCATAGCGAGGTCAGAGGCCGAACAGTTCTACATGATGCACGGGGCAGTGTCATCCCCACACACTATCATCCGTGTTATGATCTCTATCAAGGTCAAGGCCAAGTGTGACGTCATGTGCGGTGTCTACCACTGTGTTGTCAAGGCGTGTTATTTTCGCTGAAACGTATATTTTGTTGTTTTTGTTTTAGCTGTAAAATCGCCGAATACTTTGCCGTCATTTCGGCAGATTTATTGAACTCTTTTTTCCACATTGGGCAGAAAGAGTGACGCTAACGGGTGTCTTCAAATAATTATATTCAGAAATGTCAAAAATAGAAAAATCAGAAAATTAATCCGCGGAACATACTTACAATGTGCCTGATTGGTCATAGAGGAACGGCGCAACATACTTACAATGTGCCTGATTGGTCATAGACATAGAGGAACGGCGCAACATACTTACAATGTGCCTGATTGGTCATAGAGGAACGGCGCAACATACTTACAATGTGCCTGATTGGTCATAGAGGAACGGCGCAACATACTTACAATGTGCCTGATTGGTCATAGAGGAACGGCGCAACATACTTACAATGTGCCTGATTGGTCATAGAGGAACGGCGCTCCTTTCTTACCAGGATCGTATGCCAGGTTGGATGCCCATTTGTCTGGGCAGTAGTATATGAGAGGAGAGGTGGTGTGCACGAGTAGGCGTCAGACTGGGTGGAACCCGAGCAATGAGTCGGACTGGTTGAAATCTCAAACAAGTCACAATTTCATACATGGCGCTTAGCTCTCACACAGTCGGGCGCTTTTCATGCACATCAACACCATTCACCATTTCTTACCATAGACTTTGTCAGAACTCTTGTGATCATTTATGTCCAACAGAATCTGATCCGTTTGCTCTTGATACGCCTGACAGTATGTTTCCCAAGGCACTCCTGGAACACACAAAACAATCATACAACAATCGTATCATATCTGCTTTAGATCCTTAAAAAACAAGAAATTCCTCCGAGGTAGGAAAAACACCCCCGTTGGTCAAAGGGAAATAACCATTCTCACTGCCACCAACTGAGAAGGTTATTTCCCTTTGACCATTAATATGTGCCTCTATAAGTCCTTGTAGAATCTTAATCCACCAATAACTCCCTAACCGTGTGTTTGACTGGTCCCAATTTTTGTAAGGACCGTCTCAGGAATGTATAGAACCTGTTCACCAAGTTTGGTGACGATCGGTCCGTTCATTCTTGAGATCTATATGCGAACACAAACAAACAAACAAACAAACAAACAAACACATAGAGCGAATCCTATACACACCCCTATACCGGGGGTGTAATTAAAGATTACACGCCGTAGAATCGACGGAAATATAGAACGGTTCTAAGAAATTTCGGACAGCGACATGTCTGGATTGAGACAGTAAGTGTCTCTAGACTTTGTCTTCGCTTGAGGTAAATCGAACGCGTATCTAACTGATTCTTGTTTATGCGAGCGTATAAGACGTTAGATTGGATTATTTACACCAGCATATCTAGCATAATTATCATCACATGTCCCTAATAGGTAAGCTTCCTGTGAGGACGTCAAGCCCCCCCCCCCTCCCCCCCCCCCCCCCCCCCCCCATCTAGTATTCGCAGGCTTAAGATTTTTACTGGTGACAGTTTCTTTTTGACGTACCAGCGTGTCTTCCAAGGTCCCACCAGTGCTGCTGCTCTTTCTTGCCAATGACGTGCGGGTGAATCAGAATCTTGGACATGACGTCATCGGTGCCGGGCCCGGCCGCCCCGGCCAGGAAGAAGTACGGGATACAGGTGAACTTTCCCCCATTGTCTGGATACCAACACGGGTTTTTGCTGCGTCCTAAGTAACGGAAAGGGCCCTGGAACGAGTATTTTTAAAGATTTGTGAAGGTTGAACACTTTGCGAAGTATGTAAATTACTTACCAGCATACAAAAAACCCAAGAGTTGTAGGTTATCATGAAGCGACAATTTTTCACTTATTTTGGGAATGTATGATTGTTAAAACCTTCTGGATTAAATTGAATAATGTATTGCACAAAGAATGTTTACATTGTGAACGTTTGACATTTTTAAAAGGATGGATAATATTTGGAAATGATGATAATGTGAACACTGATAATGTTTTAAATTTGATTATTCTTTCAGGAAAATATTATATTTATAAATGTAAACTTCAGGGCTCAGTTCCACTTTTTTAGTGTTTTTTTTTTTAAAGATATTAAAACAAAGATATATTGAAAAGAAATTGAATTTTATTAGGAATAGAAATTTTGAATTTTTATCAGACTGGTTACCTAATATATGTTAGGTTATTGACCAAGGCGAAGTGTCCATTTCAGCTTAATTATTTCCACAGTTTAAAATTGTAGGCTTTATATAAGACTTTAGGCAAGAGTGTGTGTGTATGTCTTATGTCTTATGTCTGTCTTATCCTCTTATCTGTCTGTCACCCTCTCCAATCTTATGGGTGCAGGGGTGTCTTGTATTTTAGTGACTCTTGATCATTGTTGGGTGAAACTTAAAGAATCTATTATTCGTGTTTGTACCACCATCATTACCCCTCTCTCTCTCTCTCTCTCTCTCTCTCTCTCTCTCTCTCTCTCTCTCTCTCTCTCTCTCTCTCTCTCTCTCTCTTTATCAGGATTGTAATCTGCATGTTATGTTTCGGTATTACTTGTGGACGAATGGTATGCTATATGTGTAACCGAGTGCCGTAACACTACGATCACCTCGGGAGGCGAAGTGCAATCAAACAGGATTGAACATGTTAGGGCTAATGTCTTTGCCTTATAAAAACTGTTATGCAAATCCGAAGGTTTCCATGAACATACAGACAATCGGAAACCACCAGACCCCATCACAAACAGAATTCCACAATCCACCGGTGTTGACTTAAAGGCCAACAACTCGGGTGCAGAGTCTGCTGTGATAGGAGCGGTAGCCTCCCCTGTCACATATGTCTGTCTGTCTGTTTTGTCCTAATGTTGTGAATATATGTCTTGTATACTTGCCATTTACATCGGAAGTGTGTCGTAACAATGAACTGCTAACATGTACATATCGAACTCTACGTTTCCTTGAGTGATAAATGTTGAAGGATGAATGATGATACATTGTAGACGGATGCATGTTTTTGATTAAAAGCCCCACAATGATGTGCTTGGCAAATAAAAAAAAATTAAAAAAATTAAAAAAAGAGTTGTAGGTTATTGGAACGTTGAGCTATTGACTGGGGGAAGGTGGTGGACGTCTCAGAGCTGTAAGGCTTACCAGCGCTTTGTTGTTACTTCAACTCTTCTTAACAATCTTGATCTTTAAACGGTAAGAAATCTTATTGTGTGTATGTGGGGTCAGGGATGGCCAAATCTCAAAATTTTAACTCGCAAGCCGGGCGAGTAAATTCAAGAAAGTCACCAGCCCGCTAGAAATGTCGCTGGCCCGGTTCATACCACAGTTGCTGCTTCAGGGTTTCAATGGCGTTGGAACTCGATTGAAAAACAAAAAGTGTTGCATTTGACCAGAATTGTCACTGGCCAGCCGGGCGAGTTGCCAGGCGGTTTCTACTAGCCCGGCAGATTTTGTACTCGCCCCTGGCGATCGGGGGGACGATTTGGCCATCCCTGGGGGTGGTGGGGGGTGGGGGTTGGGAGGGGTGGGGGTGGGGGGGGGGGGGTGTTGTTGTGGGTGGGGGTGGGTGTGTGTGTGGGGGGTGGGTGTGTGTGTGGGGGGGGTTGTTCCGGAGCTGGAAGACTCACCAGCGTGAGGAAGGTCTCCCCCCAAGGCCTGACGGCGACGAGGGACTTGGAGCAAGATCCGAACAGCGGTTCATCCTCCACAAACTCTTTGGCCTTGCCGAACGCTTTGCTCTGTTTGTAGGACGTGTCGAACCACTCGTACACCCTGTGGAAAAAAGCCTCAAATTAATTGGGCGAATTCGACTTTCGCGAAGTTTTTTTGTACACAAAGTCGGCTGCACGAAGCTTTGCACTGAATTTTCGGTAAAAATTCTTTGCAAAGTCGACTTCGGGCTCAATTATGGACAGCCTTAAAGAAAAAAGTTCAAAAGAGTATTTCAAGTCTAAATTAATATTATGTGAAATGTTCACAAGGTCTAAAAAGCAAAGGTCAAATTATTATTTTTATTATCTAGTATTTTTTTTTTTTTTTTTACTTGTATCTCTTATGCACACGTATTCATTCTCCACATTAAAACCCACGGTGAAGAAAGGCTGGTGCTTGAGAATAAAAAACAAGTCGCGTAAGGCGAAAATACAATATTTAGTCAAGTAGCTGTCGAACTCACAGAATGAAACTGAACGCAATGCAACGCAGCAAGACCGTATACTCGTGGTCCACCGCTCACGGCATAGGCAGTGAAATTGACAAGAAGAGCGGGGTAGTGGTTACGCTATGCTGCATAGCACGCTTTTCTGTACCTCTCTTCGTTTTAACTTTCTGAGCGTGTTTTTAATCCAAACATATCATATCTATATATTTTTGGAATCAGGAACCGACAAGGAATAAGATGAAAGTGTTTTTAAATTGATTTCGAAAAAAAAAAATTGATAATAATTTTTATATATTTAATTTTCAGAGCTTGTTTTTAATCCGAATATAACATATTTATATGTTTTTGGAATCAGCAAATGATGGAGAATAAGATAAACGTAAATTTGGATCGTTTTATAATTTTTTATTTTTTTTTACAATTTTCAGATTTTTAATGACCAAAGTCATTAATTAATTTTTAAGCCACCAAGCTGAAATGCAATACCGAACCCCGGGCTTCGTCGAAGAGTACTTGACCAAAATTTCAACCAATTTGGTTGAAAAATGAGGGCGTGACAGTGCCGCCTCAACTTTCACGAAAAGCCGGATATGACGTCATCAAAGACATTTATCAAAAAAATGAAAAAAACGTTCCGAGATTTCATACCCAGGAACTCTCATGTCAAATTTCATAAAGATCGGTCCTGTAGTTTAGTCTGAATCGCTCTACACACACACACACACACACGCACGCACACACATACGCACATACACCACGACCCTCGTTTCGATTCCCCCTCGATGTTAAAATATTTAGTCAAAACTTGACTAAATATAAAAACAAGTAAGGACAAAACAGAAGATTTACAAAAACCGTGACTTGGAGCTATAAAGTGAACAAACAAGAGATACAAGGGAAACAGATCGAGTATACCTGATGCTTTGACTTAGCTTAAATGGTTGATGTTTTCAAGATCGACGAAGTAAAAGATAGGCTAGTGCTTATCTTTTGTAAAGCAGTATCACATCAGAGTCAGAAAGAACAGTTCTCACACAAAGCGATTGCTCAAAATAAGCGCAACTGCGCAGTTCAAAAAATCGTTTTGATATGGAAGAACTATCACATACCGATCAAAACAAATGGCAGTGATCAGTTAACGGTTTACTGACTGGTATAGACACATTTTAACCGGTAGAATATTAGAAATTCAGGATAAAATTAAACACTGCTAGTTTTTAACACATTGCCCCCTCCCGTTTCTGTTTTAACAGAAAGTTAAAAGCGTCCCTCTGCCTCTTACTGTTTTGAACACAGAATAGTGTCCCTTTTTTGTTATATTTAGTCAAGTTTTGACTAAATATTTTAACATCGAGGGGGAATCGAAACGAGGGTCGTGGTGTATGTGCGTGTGTCTGTGTGTCTGTGTGTGTGTGTAGAGCGATTCAGACTAAACTACTGGACCGATCTTTATGAAATTTGACATGAGAGTTCCTGGGTATGAAATCCCCGAATATTTTTTTCATTTTTTTGATAAATGTCTTTGATGACGTCATATCCGGCTTTTCGTGAAAGTTGAGGCGGCACTGTCACGCCCTCATTTTTCAACCAAATTGGTTCAAATTTTGGTCAAGTAGTCTTCGACGAAGCCCGGACTTCGGTATTGCATTTCAGCTTGGTGGCTTAAAAATTAATTAATGACTTTGGTCATTAAAAATCTGAAAATTGTAAAAAAAAATAAAAATTTATAAAACGATCCAAATTTACGTTTATCTTATTCTCCATCATTTTCTGATTCCAAAAACATATAAATATGTTATATTCGGATTAAAAACAAGCTCTGAAAATTAAATATATAAAAATTATTATCAAAATTAAATTGTCCAAATCAATTTAAAAACACTTTCATCTTATTCCTTGTCGGTTCCTGATTCCAAAAACATATAGATATGATATGTTTGGATTAAAAACACGCTCAGAAAGTTAAAACAAAGAGAGGTACAGAAAAGCGTGCTATCCTTCTTAGCGCAACTACTACCCCGCTACGAGTATACGGTCTTGCTGAAAAATGGCGTTGCGTTCAGTTTCATTCTGTGAGTTCGACAGCTACTTGACTAAATATTGTATTTTCGCCTTACGCGACTTGTTACACCATAGCTTCAGTCTGTTCATCCGTTTATCTGTCTGTTCGTTTGCATGCCTATCCTTCTGTCAGATTTTTTCAGTTTTCTTTATTCAATATCTGTCCCTCCGTCTCTCTTTAGATGCTTTATGCTTTGGTTTTCCTTACTCAAAGCTGAAGAGTACTAATACAACTAATGTATTGGCTTTTCAGTCAGTGAAAAAAAGAAGGGACGCAACGCAGCTCCGGTCTAGCTTTGACTACCCTGGATACTCTCCCCTGATGTGCGTGTCCCACCAAGCTGTCCTAGTCAAGTCTCCCACTGTAGCTGATGGGGTCTATGTCGACCAATAGAGTGGGATTCCCTGTAGGTGGAGTTCCTGTAGATGGATTTCCTGTATACAGTATACAGGGAATACCACAGGGTGTAGTTCCTGTAGCGTTTCGCTGATATCGCTGAACTTGAGTCACGTGATGCTTAGCGACATCGGTAGAATGTGATGGTTTTCGATCTTTTTTGATATTTCTTAGAAATTCGAGTATGGTTTGCAAGTTTTATTGAAAAACTACACCCTGTAGGATTCACTGTATACAGGGAACCCCCCTGCAGGAACTCCACCTACAGGGAATCCCACTCTTTTGGTCGACATAGTGACCCCATCAGCCCCACGCTGCGCCCTGTAAAAAGCCCGAGCAGTTGCAAACCTTGAACCTGCCACTTCCTTCGAAAGCAATGCAAGCCACATTGAACATTCTTTTGTGCACTGCACTGTACAGCACGGGGATTGAAGTTAGGCTGATACATTGAACAAAAGTGGGGTTAGGCAGGGCTCCCCACGGACGCCCCTCCTAGTGCGTCCCGGGACCCCCACTTTTAATTGTTAGAGGGTCCATGGACCCCCACTGCACGATTTTAGAGGGTCCCAAAGGTCCAGACACCGAAAAGTCCCAGTGTACTTATAACGGACGATAGCAGTCTGAAAATAGTATCTACGGTTCGCACGATAAAGGAAATTTAGTGCGTCCCAGGACCCGCTCTTTTAAAGTCTAGTGCGTCCAGGGACCCCCTACATACATTTTTAGTACGTGTTTTCGGCTTCCAATGCGTATAGGACGCAGGGACGCGCGCTATGGGGAGCCCTGGGTAGGAGTGATGATAAACAATTTAAAGAATTTTTGGCCGGGGGACTCCAAGCTTATTTTCCCTGAAGATATATTATTTTCTGTCTTCAGGGGGGGGGGGGGGGGGGGGGGGGCGGGGTGTGTGTGGTAAAAGAGCAGTTTTATTTAAATTGTAACGTTTAAATACCTCGATACCTTGATGAACAACTCAGGCCTTTAATAGGGGCACGGATGGGAGCCTTTGAGAGGACACGACGGTAGAGAGAAACACGCGCACATCAGGGGACACTATCCCCACAGCCCACTTCAGTCGTCAACATCACGGGCCAAAGAATCTAGACACATCCATCGTCGAACGCTGAAAAAGAAGGGGACACTATCCAGGGTATTCAAAAATTGATCGTTGATGCATTGCGTCCCCTTAGTCTTTCAACACGCCAATTAATTAGTTTCATCAGTACTCTTCAGCTTTAACGCCAACAAGGAAACGTCAACGACACAGCCAACCAGGACAGTGGAATCCCTATTGTAAGACCCCAGCATTCAGTCTTCCTTCATTTTGAGACCCGGTTTTCTCAGACTTTCTGTTTGTAACCTCTGTAAATGTACCCCCGTTTTAAGACTCCCTCCTTTTTAAGACCAGGATTTCTCAGAGTTTTGAAGGTCTTACAGGGGAGGTTCCACTGTATTACCATAGCAACCACTCTCACTTTGTCTCTTCCGTAGGGGGGACAAACTTCTGTAGAACTTCCGGGGGACCCCCGCCTCCTTTCTTGGCTTTCTTCAGCTTTTTCTTGGACTTGCCCGATACCACGTCTGAGGGACTGCCGCCCAGGCCGAGACTCAGCATCACTTTCTCTGGAGCTGTGGCCAAAAAATAATGGTCTGTCAATGAAACTGCAATTTTAATGGAATATTCCCCACAATTGTTAACAAAAAGTACAGCCTTTTTCTAGAGCTGGTTAAAATGAAATTTAACATTCGAAAAATAATGACATACGTGCTGAAAAAAATACATTTATGGAATAATTATCACCATCTGTTTTGGTACGTGTCACAAAAGGCATCTTCATATTCAATGAAGTTCCGATCAAGAGCTATTATGGCAAATTACATAAATTGTATTGACAGAATACTAATGACGATCTTCTGCGTTTATGGACACATAATCATGTTTCTTAATAAAAAAAATAAAAACCCACAACAACAACACTTTTTGATTTGAAATCATGAACGCGCTCTTCCACATATGCCCTGCCGGCAGAAGCACAACAATCTGTAGATTAGCGTGTGTGCGGGCTTACGTCCATTCTTGCTTGCCCGAGAAGCTCCTTAGCACTCAGATCAATCTCTATGTCACGATCGGGTGACAGAGACCAAGAAAGTGTCACTCAGTGGAGTGCCTGTTCTTGGTCGATTATGATAGAAAGCGCCTGTGCGTGATATTGGGCTACAGCAGAGTTTGCTGACAGTGCTCAATGAGCACGGATGTTTTGTAGCGCACGAGTTTCACAGTGGGTTTTTTTTCTGCTTGGGAGGCAGAATTGTGTATAGCTGGACTGGTTTTGTGACAAGGTCAGTCACGTGTTATTGGCTAGGTCGTCTGAGAGAGACACAAGGGCGGCGCACTTGACACCCAGCGGCAGAAGGGGAAGGATCTAATACACAGTTTCTAGAGTATGATGGTTTTTCACCGAATATTGTATTCGGCACTCTAGGGGAGCTTCCACCGGTTATTTCCTTCACACTGCCACATATTTTGCTGAGGACAAGTCGTCAACATTCCTTCGTCGGCGATGGCTTTCGCATAAGGATTCGACAAGGGGTTCTGGAGGTTTTCGGTCACTGTTGACGAACAGAGGCTGTTCCAGGGAGGAAGCGGATTTTTGCTTCCATGAGAGTACAATCATAGGCTTTTGAGGTAATAAATCATTATTTAACGCTGTTGATGAGTCTGTGTTTGTGGAATGAAATACTCTCTGTTGTTCTTTCCAGGTTAGCGCATAATTTACTCTCTGTGACGCTAAAATACTAATCTGTATATGGTTTTTGCAGATAGGGAGAGAAGGACGGAAAATGACTGTTTTATTGTTGTAAAAAGTCCGTTTTGTGCAGGCCCACGTGCTCGATGAGATATTTAAAGATGACATGTTTTAAGGTGGTGGGTGAGGGGTAGCTGACATGTTTAGTGCACCGATGCTTTCTGTTTGCAGCCTTCGTTTCGGTTCGTTTTTCCTGTAACCGCTGCACGGCTGCCTTTGGCGGGACACTGCTAGCTGCAGACGTTGGAGCTGGGACCTGAGGAAGCTACGCTAACCGGCTAACCAGCAAACCGGCTAACCAGCAGACCGGCTAACCAGCGAACCGGCTAACCAGCAACCCGGCTAACCAGCATACCGGCTAACCAGCATACAGAAAGAAAGCTAAGTGCACCGTGTCTTACGCACCCCGTTGACCACCGTTGTCTTTTCTTATCTGTGATTTCATTGGAGTAGTGACAACGTGGGGTGTGTGACCCCTGCATGAACTAGAGCTTTTTTTGAACAGAACATTCTCATTTGACTGTATTTACACGGGATCAGCGTGTTACTATAATTTTCTATATACTACTGGCATTTTGTCAGTGATCACGGGTTTTTTACGTGTTGAGAACGTAAAAGGAACATATTTTGAGTGAAGGCTCGAGGGAGGTGGCGAGTTTATACATAAACAGGCGTCTGAAACTTATACTTTTGTTGACTCTATTTAATTGTATGACTGCGAGAGTGGATCGTGGTGTGGTTAGTTAATTAGTAGTAATTAACCGGTTCATAATCACCTTAAGTGATATACTGAAACGTGACACATGGGGGCCAAGCCGGGATTTACTCAGTTAATTTCCAACTGATAAAAACCCACCAATTAAGGATAACTAAGAGCAGATAATCTCGTCAGTGCTCGACTTATTTTCTGCTTGGTGCTACCCTTTTTTGTATAGTTTTGATCATATACCACACCTTAAGCGATTCACATCTTGCAGGAAATGTAAATTGTAATTTGTAAGCTATTGTATGCGCTAACTGTGATTACTTCCCTTTCCTTTGTTTGTGAATCTTTGTTGTTGTACGTTCAGAGTTTTCCGTTGCAGAGAGCTGAGCGGGGTTAGCGGATTTGTTATTCGTTTTACTCAGTTTTCTCTACATTGTTGTTTCGCATTCTGTAACAGGTTACATTTCTACCGTCTTGTTTTACTTGGATTTTTCTCCATATTTTGACTTTGTTGGAATTTTGGGGGGGAAGGGTCCGAGGACTTCTGTCCTAACCAAGGCTGTGGGAGACACTCTGTTTCACCGCAAAAAGCAGCCGATAAAGTAGGCCACGGCTGTGGGAAACGCTTTGTTTCACCGCAAAAAGCAGCCATAAAGTAGGCTACGCGTTTTGTTCTACACCGTTTGGATTTTTCTTCTGCATTTTCCGGTTGCTGGATTTTTGTATCCATTTCATCACCGCGTATTCTAGCTATAGCTGCGTTAGACTTACTTTTGTGATAAAGCTTTGCTAAACTAACCATGGCTACAGGGGGATCTCCTACGAAGAGATTAACTTTCGAAACTCCTGGTAGTGAGGAACAGACAGAGCGAGACGCACGCGTTAGAGCGCGTAGTTTGCTTAAGCGCAAGGAGTTAGAACGTAAGGAAGACATAGAGCGACAGACGAGGAAAGAAGAGCTTGACAGACAAGAACGACAGGCCGAACGTGAGAGACAGGAACGACAAGACGAACGTGACAGACAAGAACGGAAAGAGAAAGATGAACGAGACAGACAAGAAAAGAAAGAGAAAGATGAACGTGACAGACAAGAAAGGGAACGACAGGCCGAACGTCAGGCCGAACGTGACCGACAGGATAAGAAAGACGAGCTTGAGAGACAGGAACGACAGGCCGAACGACAGGCCGAACGTGACAGACAGGACAAGAAAGAGAAGGACGAATTTGACAGACAAGAAAGGGAACGACAGGCCGAACGTGACAGACAGGACAAACAGGCGGATCGCGAACACCAGCTAGAACTAGCTAAGCTACAGGCAGAGAAGGGTACGCTTACTCAGGCTAGCGCGCCGACGTTTGTTGCCGACCGTACGAGACTGCCGACGTTCGACGATGACAAGGACGAGCTCGACGACTTTTTACGCCGGTTTGAGCGCATTGCATCTGACCAGAAGTGGGAAGAGGCCACGTGGGCTAGCCGCCTTAGCACCTGCTTAAAAGGACGCGCATTGCAGCTCTACAACGCTTTGGAGGACGACGAGGCGAGAGACTATCAGGCACTAAAGAAGGCGTTACTCCAGCGCTTCAACCTGACTGCGGAAGCCTACAGACGACGTCTGCGTAACAGCAAGAGACTGAGCGGCGAGCTGAGCCATCAGTTTGTGGCACGCCTTAATCTCTACCTGCGGCGCTGGGTGGAGATGGCCGAAAAGGACTGGACCGTCAACGACCTTGCCGACCTCATTGTCATGGAACAACTGATGTCCAGCCTGCGACCTGAGGTGGTGACCTTCGTGCAGGAGCACCAGCCAAAGACTACTCAGGAGGCAGCCGACTGGATCAGAGTACATGAGGATGCCCAGGCGATCTCCGGCAAATCTTCAGGCTCACGGCCGGGAAAATCGGGAAATTCAGGTTCTTCAGGACCCAAGGACGGGAAGGACGATCAGGGACACAAAGGATCAAGTTCCAGAACTGACATCCAGTGTTATTACTGCAACAAGCGGGGCCACGTGAAGAAGGACTGCCACAGGAGACAGGCTGACCAGAAGGGCGTACACTTTGTTGGCAGTGAGGAGCTAAGGGACGTCACGAGCTCATGCACAATTCCACAACTCTGCGTTCCGTGCTCCAGGAAACATTTCCAGCCCCACTGCAACGTCTACGTTAACGGAGTGAAGGGCGAAGGTCTGCGGGACACAGGGGCAGACATGATAGTGGTTCGGGCGAGTCTAGTTCCAGCTATGGCCTACACAGGAGACAGCATCAGGGTGAGAATGGCCGAGGCATCTCACGCTTACGACTTGAACACGGCAGTGATCAAGGTCGTAACACCGTTGTTCACGGGGACCATTGTGGCCGTCGTCATGGACGATCCTCCATGCGACCTGCTCATTGGAAACCGGGTTCAGTTTGTGGACGGCGTCACCAGGGAGGTTCCCGTTTATCGGTCTCCCGACGTCATTTCAGTGCTCACGCGGGCACAGGCGGAGCGAGAGGACAAACCTCTCAAACCCCTACCTGCTGCACGAGCTGCCCTGGGGAACGTGACCCCCGCGCTTCTCGCGAAGGCTCAGGCATCTGATCCGACATTAGCGACTCCTCGGGAGCACGCGAAGTCGGGGAAGGTGAAGCTGAGCGGGAAGCATGGGAGGTCAAAGTTCCTCAGGGACAAGAAGTTGCTCTACCGTGAGTTCAGCAACCAAGAAGGTACATTCAAACAGGTTGTCGTGCCTCGCGAGTTTCGCGAGGGTGTCATGGCAACGGCACACGACTCGATTCTGGGAGGTCATCTTGGCACCAAGAAGACCACGGATCGTGTCTGGCGCCACTTTTACTGGCCAGGCATCTGCACGGATGTCCGACGTTTCTGTGCGTCCTGCGATAAGTGCCAGAAGGTGGTTGCCAAAGGAAGGGTGAGGAAGGTCCCCTTAGAGAAGATGCCGCTCATCGACGAACCCTTTCGTCGGGTGGCAGTGGACATCATCGGGCCCATCTTGCCTGCGTCTGAGGACGGAAACAGATACATTTTGACCATGGTGGACTACGCTACTCGATACCCAGAGGCGATCCCTCTGAAATCGATTGAAGCCACGCGAGTAGCTGAGGCTCTGGTTACTATGTGGTCCCGGCTGGGAATTCCATCAGAGGTACTCACCGACAGAGGCACGCAGTTCACGGGAGGAGTGATGGCGGAGGCAGCACGACTGCTATCACTGGAGCAGCACTTCACCACTCCTTACCATGCTCAGTGCAACGGACTGGTGGAGAGGTTCAATGGCACCTTGAAGACCATGCTGAGGAAACTAGCTCAGGAGAAACCACGCACGTGGGACAGGTACATCCCAGCATTGCTTTTTGCATACCGCGAGGTTCCTCAGGAGAGCTTGGGCTTTTCCCCATTTGAGTTGTTGTACGGCAGACAGGTACGCGGTCCCATGGCTATCCTGCGTCAGGCTTGGACGGACGAAGAAGCTGACGAGGAGGTGCAGACGACAGCGACCTACATCGTAGAACTCAGGAACAGGATTGAAGAGACCTGCAAACTGGCTCAAGAGAACCTGGGAAGAGCAGCACAGCGTTATGCGCGAGGATTCGACCGCAAGGCACGGCCGCGCAGCTTCAAGATTGGAGAACGGGTGTTGCTACTTCTACCTGTCAAACACAACAAGCTACAACTGCAGTGGCAAGGACCTTTTGAGGTGACAGCGAAAGTGGGCCAGAACGACTACAGGATCGTCATGAACGGGAAAGCACGCCTGTACCACGCCAACCTGCTGCGCGCCTACATAGAGAGGACTGCCTACGGGGAAAAGGACAAAGTGACAGAAGCAGTTGCTGTCGTGATGGACGAGACAACGGAAGAACAGGGAGGAGGACGTGTACCAGTTTGTCCGTTGGAGGCTAGTGAGGATCACACGGACGTGCACATCTCACCTGATCTTGGGGACGACCAGCAGGCGGACTTGCAAGAGATCCTGAAGGATGCAGCACGGGTCCTTACAGACATACCACTTCAGACGCATCTAGAGGAGTTTACCTTCGACTTGCTGGAGAAGCAGCCAGTGAGGACGAAGCAGTATCCCATGCCTCATGCCCAGAAGGAGGTGGTCAGGAAGGAAATCGCCGACATGACAAAGTTGGGCGTCATCGAGCCAGCGAACTCTCCCTACAGTTCTCCAATTGTGCTTGTGAAGAAGAAGGATGGACGCGTCAGGTTCTGTGTCGACTACCGGAAGCTGAACAAGATTACGGCGTTTGACGCGGAACCCATGCCTGATGTGGACTACCTCTTCAGTCACTTGGCCAAGGCCAAGTATTTTTCAAAATTAGACCTCACCAAGGGATACTGGCAAATTCCAGTTGCCGAGGAAGATCGCCCAAAGACTGCATTTACCACTCCATTCGGCCAGTTCCAGTGGACAGTCATGCCTTTTGGTCTACAGAATGCAGGTGCCGTCTTCACTCGCATGATGAGGAAACTTTTGGAACCATTGAAGCGCGAGGACATCAGCAGTTTCATCGACGATGTGCTGATCGCGACAGAGACATGGACTGAACATCTCGACGCCCTGCGCGACGTGTTCGGAAGGTTGAAGGACGGAAATCTGGGAGCTAAACCGTCCAAGTGCTACTTGGGATTTCGGGAATTGTCTTTCCTGGGTCATGTTGTCGGCGAGGGATTGCTCGTTCCAGAGGACGACAAGATCCAGAAGATTCGGGAGGCGGAGCCACCGCGCACGAAGAAAGAAGTCAGGTCTTTCCTGGGCCTAGCCAGCTTCTACAGACGCTTCATCCCGCACTTTGCCGAAATCGCTCTACCACTGACCAACCTTACCAAGAAACTACAACCGACCGTTGTAGTGTGGACTGAGGAATGCAGCTCCGCATTCAACACCCTGAAGAGGCGACTCACCAGTCAGCCTATTCTCCGACTACCAGACCTGAACAAGGACTTCGTGCTGAGGACAGACGCTTCAGGGAAAGGACTTGGGGCAGTGTTGCTTCAGGAGACAGAGGGGTTTTTGCACCCTGTTTGCTTCGCCAGCCGTAAGCTGACCTCGGCCGAGGCAGCGTATGCAACGGTTGAACGCGAGTGTCTCGCCATTGTCTGGGGCATCCAGAAGTTCGAAGCGTACCTGTACGGACGACCTTTCTGTCTGGAGACGGACCATCAACCTCTGCAATATCTTCAGGTTGCAAGGTTGGCAAACGCCAGACTTATGCGCTGGGCGTTGATTCTCCAACCGTACCAATTCACGGTACGCGTCATTCCGGGCGCCAACAATGTTGGAGCTGACTTTCTCTCTCGGGCTGTAGAGGAGAACATGACTGTGAGCGAAACCGAGGTTTCGTCTTGAAGAGGGGAGGTGTGTCACGATCGGGTGACAGAGACCAAGAAAGTGTCACTCAGTGGAGTGCCTGTTCTTGGTCGATTATGATAGAAAGCGCCTGTGCGTGATATTGGGCTACAGCAGAGTTTGCTGACAGTGCTCAATGAGCACGGATGTTTTGTAGCGCACGAGTTTCACAGTGGGTTTTTTTTTGCTGTCATAGGGCTGACGGTTTTTCGCTGACAGCGCGACAC
>NC_090259.1:16278476-16300976 GCF_037325665.1 Littorina saxatilis
TCACAATATACTTTTGAACCCCCCCCCCCCCATAAAATGAACTGATCTGCCCCTGCCGCCAGGGGGGATATCCCCCTGGACCACCTCTTGCAACCCCCCCCCCCTCCTCTTAGCCTAGTCCGGCCCTGTGGCTGAACGGAGATGCTTCCGTTTCTGGAGATGGGACCTGTCAGTCATTTACAGGTAAATTAGAGGGGGGTCGGAAGAGAAGTCTATAGACGAAGACAGAACGACGGAACAGATAAGGCCAAAAAAAAAAATAGGTCTGTTTACGGTAACATAGGCCAAAAAAATAGGGTCGGTAGGTCGGGATTTTTTTTTTTTTCCCAAAAAACCATATTTGGCTCACGTAAGTGTAGCCTATGCGATGGTAAACTTTGTCTGTCTGTGCGTGCGTGCGTATGTATGTGTGTATGTCTGTGGTAGAAACTTTAACATTTTTGGCTAAACACCGAAATACTCATTTCACGTGGTTAATTTTCAAGCACCATCTTCAAATTATTGAAGCAATGATCAACATTGTGTCGGCATGTGTGTAGTTAAAGCGTGTATCCAAAGAAAACGGGTGGTGGGGGGTTTTGAAGGGGTACAAGCAGTTGACTGGTTTGTGTCGTGTTTGGCATGCAGACGGCAGGTCAGGTGTCAAGATCAGGTCAGGGGTCGCGCGAAGGATTGTGGTCCAGTTCTCACCTCGCCGATTCGCCGGGGAAGACGATTTCATGTTGTTCGGTTTCTAAGCTCCAGAAAAGTAAATAAAGAAGATACCAAAGGGAGATTTCCTACAATTTGATCTGCACAGCGTGTTTCCAATGTCCACGCGAGGAAGAGCTGTCGAAAGCGCGGCAGTCAGTGTCGATCTTGCAGCCGTATCCCGGTAAGTTCAGAGACAGATCTAGTGTCTCCCACTCTCATAACGTGTCACCTACTGTTAATCCGTTTTGTTTTAATTTCTTTTTATTTCAGCAGACACGGATGTCAAACATTGTAGTTTCTTTGGCAGTCACCTCTAGTGAAATGAGTTGATCTAAAGTGCCTGTAATGTTTGGATGTCTTTGCTCGTGGTTCGATTTATGTGAATTTCAAGACTTGCAGTAGAGTCTCAAGTTAAGTTTACTCTGCCCGAAAAAAACTG
Organism: Littorina saxatilis; assembly: GCF_037325665.1. Lineage (NCBI taxonomy): Eukaryota > Metazoa > Mollusca > Gastropoda > Littorinimorpha > Littorinidae > Littorina > Littorina saxatilis. The sequence goes on from NC_090259.1 coordinate 16,279,609, forward strand.
TCCACCATTTACTTGAACATGCAGATATAAGGAAACAGAATGAATCTGTTCTCAAAGTCAAAATGATCACGATTTTTTCCTCAGATTCAAAACATGCACTGTCATGGTTTTGTCTGTACAATTTAGTAAGTCTTAAGTACTTTGCAACAACTTCCTTGAACGTGAAAGACAGTTTTTGAATGCTAGATCTGTATCGCGTTTCATTCCAGACTCGATCCTCTCTTTGATTGTAGATCTACTGTTTGCTGTTTACGCACTATCATATGATTCGCTATGTAACGTTTGGTAAGCTTACCTTGCAACAGCTTTCTTGTCTTTGTTGGCATTTCTGGCTGTGTTGACCGTCAGAATTATTTTAAGAACCAGGCTGCTGCAGTCGACATGTTTCGCATATTGTAGGGTCACCATGCTGCATAGGTAAAGTGGCTTGTATTTATAACCTGACTATTCTGTGTGTGTTACGGAGTGAGTGAGTTTGTGTTATGTTACTGTTTGTTGATTTCTTACGGGAGCCTTGAAGGCTTCGCCTCTTGTTAAATTTGATTTACAAATCAAGTTAATGCTCACGATATTTTCTTGTCATCTCCAAAGTCAAGGAAAAAAAAAAAAAATAATTCCTTGACTTTTGGGGTAGCGCGACTGTTGATGTTTATTGTTTTTTAGAAAAGAGATTCTGAACACGTGGGCCTGAATTATTCTTAGAAAAGAGATTCTCAACGCAACGCGCAGAACGATGGACCAGCGTGGCCAGAATCGTTTTTAGAAAGGGGATTCTCAACGCGAGGGTCAATAGCCAAGCGGCTTAAAATGTTTTTACAAAAGAGATTCTCAACGCGCAGAACGGTGGACCAGCGCAGCCATAATTTTTTTTTAGAAAAGACATTCCGAACGCGCAGAACAGTGGACCAGCGCGGCAAGGATCGTTTTTTAAAAAGTGATTCCGAACGCGCAGAACAGTGGACCAGCGCGGCAAGGATCGTTTTTTAAAAAGTGATTCCGAACGCGCAGAACAGTGGACCAGCGCGGCGAGAAATCGTTTTTAGAAAAGAGATTCCGAACGCGCAGAACGGTTGACCAGCGCGGCGAGAATCGTTTTTAGAAAAGAGATTCTCAACGCGCAGGACGGTGGACCAGCGCGGCCAGAATCGTTTTTAGAAAAGTGATTCGGAACGCGCAGGACGGTGGACCAGCGCGGCCAGAATCGTTTTTAGAAAAGAGATTCTCAACGCGCAGGACGGTGGTCCAGCGCGGCGAGAATCGTTTTCAGTAAAGAGATTCTCAACGCGCAGGACAGTGGACCAGCGCGTCCAGAATCATTTTTAGAAAAGTGATTCCGAACGCGCAGAACGTTGGACCAGCGCGGCGAGAATCGTTTTTAGAAAAGTGATTCTGAACGCACAGGACGGTGGACCAGCGCGGCGAGAAATCGTTTTTAGAAAAGAGATTCCGAACGCGCAGAACGGTGGACCAGCGCGGCCAGAATCGTTTTTAGAAAAGTGATTCTGAACGCGCAGGACGGTGAACCAGCGCGGGCAGAATCGTTTTTACAAAAGTGATTTCGAACGCGTGGGTCAGTGGACCAGCGCGGTCGGAATTGTTTTTAAAAGAAAAGATTCTCAACGCGCACAACAGTGGACCAGCGCGGCCAGAATAGTTTTTAGAAAAGTGATTCCCAACGCGCAGAACGGTGGACCAGCGCGGCCAGAATCGTTTTTAGAAAAGTGATTCGGAACGCGCAGGACGGTGGACCAGCGCGGCCAGAATCGTTTTTAGAAAAGTGATTTCGAACGCGTGGGTCAGTGGACCAGCGCGGTCGGAATTGTTTTTAGAAAAAAGATTCTCAACGCGCAGAACAGTGGACCAGCGCGGCCAAAATCGTTTTTAGAAAAGAGATTCCGAACACACAGAACGGTGGACCAGCGCGGCCAGAATCGTTTTTAGAAAAGTGATTCTCAACGCGCAGGACGGGGGACCAGCGCGGTCGGAATTGTTTTTAAAAGAAAAGATTCTTAACGCACAGAACGGTGGACCAGCGCGGTCCTAATTGGTCAGTGGACCAGCGCGGTCGGAATTGTTTTTAGAAAAAAAGATTCTCAACCCGCAGGACGGTGGACCAGCGCGGCGAGAATCGTTTTTAGAAAAGTGATTCCCAACGCGCAGAACGGTGGACCAGCGCGGCCAGAATCGTTTTTAGAAAAGAGATTCTCAACGCGCAGGACGGTGTGTTTTTAGAAAAGTGATTCCGAACGCGTGGGTCAGTGGACCAGCGCGGTCGGAATTGTTTTTAAAAGAAAAGATTCTCAACGCGCAGAACGGTGGACCAGCGCGGCCCTAATTAATCAGTGGACCAGCGCGGTCGGAATTGTTTTTAGAAAAAAGATTCTCAACGCGCAGGACGGTGGACCAGCGCGGCGAGAATCGGTTTTAGAAAAGTGATTCCCAACGCGAAGAACGGTGGACCAGCGCGGCGAGAATTGTTTTTAGAAAAGAGATTCCAGTATCGTTTTTAGAAAAGTGATTCCCAACGCGCAGAACGGTGGATCAGCGCGGCCAGAATCGTTTTTAGAAAAGTGATTCCCAACGCGCAAAACGGTGGACCAGCGCGGCCACAATCGTTTTTAGAAAAGTGATTCCGAACGTGTTGGTCAGTGGACCAGCGCGGTCGGAATTGGTTTTTAGAAAAAAAGATTCTCAACGCGCAGAATGGTGGACAAGCGCGGCCAGAATCGTTTTTAGAAAAGTGATTCCCAACGCGCAGAACGGTTGACCAGCGCGGCCAGAATCGTTTTTAGAAAAGTGATTCCCAACACGCAGAACGGTGGACCAGCGCGGCCAGAATCGTTTTTAGAAAAGTGATTCCCAACGCGCAGAACGGTTGACCAGCGCGGCCAGAATCGTTTTTAGAAAAGTGATTCCGAACGCGTTGGTCAGTGGACCAGCGCGGTCGGAATTGTTTTTAGAAAAAAGATTCTCAACGCGCAGGACGGTGGACCAGCGCGGCCAGAATCGTTTTTAGAAAAGTGATTCTGAACGCGCAGAACGGTTGACCAGCGCGGCCAGAATCGTTTTTAGAAAAGTGATTCCGAACGCGCAGAACGGGGGACCAGCGCGGCCACAATCGTTTATAGAAAAGTGATTCCGAACGTGTTGGTCAGTGGACCAGCGCGGTCGGAATTGGTTTTAGAAAAAAAGATTCTCAACGCGCAGAACGGTTGACCAGCGCGGCCAGAATCGTTTTTAGAAAAGTGATTCCCAACGCGCAGAACGGTGGATCAGCGCGGCCCTAATTGTTTTTAGAAAAGAGATTCTCAACGCGCAGAACGGTGGACCAGCGAGGCCAGTGTTGTTGTTGTTTCTTTGTTTTTGGGTCCAGCCGATTTATTTTCACAGCCCATTCCTGCTTGAGCCTTGAGTCGGATGGAAACAAATGAAAGCTCAAGCCTGAGTCCTTTTTATATTTAGTCAAGTTTTGACTAAATATTTTAACATCGAGGGGGAATCGAAACGAGGGTCGTGGTGTATGTGCGTGCGTGTGTGTGTGCGTGCGTGTGTGTGTGTGTGTGTGTGTGTGTGTAGAGCGATTCAGACTAAACTACTGGACCGATCTTTATGAAATTTGACATGAGAGTTCCTGGGTATGAAATCCCCGAACATTTTTTTCATTTTTTTGATAAATGTCTTTGATGACGTCATATCCGGCTTTTCGTGAAAGTTGAGGCGGCACTGTCACGCCCTCATTTTTCAACCAAATTGGTTCAAATTTTGGTCAAGTAATCTTCGACGAAGCCCGGGGTTTGGTATTGCATTTCAGCTTGGTGGCTTAAAAATTAATTAATGACTTTGGTCATTAAAAATCGGAAAATTGTAAAAAGAAAATAAAAATTTATAAAACGATCCAAATTTACGTTTATCTTATTCTCCATCATTTGCTGATTCCAAAAACATATAAATATGTTATATTCGGATTAAAAACAAGCTCTGAAAATTAAATATATAAAAATTATTATCAAAATTAAATTGTCCAAATCAATTTAAAAACACTTTCATCTTATTCCTTGTCGGTTCCTGATTCCAAAAACATATAGATATGATATGTTTGGATTAAAAACACGCTCAGAAAGTTAAAACAAAGAGAGGTACAGAAAAGCGTGCTATCCTTCTTAGCGCAACTACTACCCCGCTCTTCTTGTCAATTTCACTGCCTTTGCCATGAGCGGTGGCCTGACGATGCTACGAGTAAAATGGCATTGCGTTCAGTTTCATTCTGTGAGTTCGACAGCTACTTGACTAAATATTGTATTTTCGCCTTACGCGACTTGTTTTGCAACTCCGAACGTACGGCAGCAGCACACTCTCTCGGCATAATGTTGGGAGTACGCGCGCATCCACGGCTGCAGCAAAGACGCAGACCGAGCGTCGCTACTTTCGCTTCCGATTTCTGTAAGTGACGTAGCAGACGAATTTGGCCGCTTTTTGAGCATGCTTTTTGTGTAAAATTAGACTGATGCAACACAAAACCTGTGATTTACTGTTCGGGGTAATCTTGAACTTTAGCGTGTTAAATTCATAGCTCATAATTCAGAGGCATTTAAGTCTCCAAATTTGTAGAACCTGCACTTGTAATCATAACAAGTCATTTTAGATCCCTTTGAAGTTACGGAATGAACTCCGATGAACTGTACGAATGCATTTCGTTTACATGGGTCAAAGAAGGAATTATCCGTATGAGCGAACAAGGGAGACAACTCATTCGTGTAAATGATGTCCCATGGTTGACAACGTACGCCATTTTCGGTACATTTTCGTCGATTGAACAACCAAATGAATTAATTATGCTTAAGTTTGGAGCTCAATCCGTCAATTTATTTCACGACAAAATTTTCTTTGGCTTGCTTACATGGACTTGTATCAAAAATAAGTAAAGAATGTCACTGGATTCTGAGCTATGAATTTAACACGCTAAAGTTCAAGATTACCCTGTTCGGTTTTTGCATCTTTAGATGCTTACCTAACCTATATCATTAAAGGCACAGTAAGCCTCCCGTAAACCATCACAGAGCTCCCCGAGCGTCTAAATACAGTACAAGCATACTTCCATTTGAACGCTCACCGAACGGGAACATCCTGGCTGCTTTCTGTCGAGCGTGAGACATTTTCAAAGAATTTATTTTCGTAGACTTGTTCCGTTAACAACAACGGCGCCTCGTTTTTGCGCTAGACCTAACTTTTAAAATCTAAATAATAAATTGACAGCTTGTTACACAAACATTCTTTAATCATAAAAGAATTCGTTTTTCATCAAGACAAGATCAGAACAATTCGAAGTTGTGAAAGTTTAAAAAAAGAAAAGCCCGGAAGCAGGGTCACGCAAGGGTCGTAGCAGACGACGGCCGGTTTATCAGTGCAAATCGCCGTTCCTCTCAACAGTCAAAAGCCATCGCTAGAGTTCTTGTGAACCACAGCCGTTGTTTCGTGCATAAAAAAAACGTGCTATTGTAGATAAGCTCACGTCGAGTCGCATTCAAATGACTAACTATGACGACTGCATTGTGAAAAGGGAAAACTGGATCACACGGGTTCACGATGGCTCAGGGGTAAGATAAACCACGCAAAAATAAATTCTTTGAAAATTGTTCGCTCTTTACGGAAGGCACCTAGGATGTTCTCAATTGGTGAGTGTTTAAATGAAATGGTGTTTGTACTGTGTGTAAAAGCCTGACCGTATCTGTGATGGTTTACGGGAGGCTTACTCTGCCTTTAAATCAACCCCAACTGCTTTATCTGACCCCCAAAAAGAGCCTGTTGGGGTCCTTTAAGCAAATATAATGAACGAAATGAAGATTACCTGCGTGTTGGGTGAGGCAGGACGGTAATGACCAGTCCCTTGACCCTCAGACGTCTCAGATGACTGGCCAGGATGATTCGGGGCTCGTCACAATTCTCGTTGCCGCTCAGCCGTTCCCAGCCGGTAGGGGAGGCAAAGTAAGTGGCGGTGCTGTCCCCTGATAGCAGAAAAGGTTCAGCGATGTTTTCATTGGTTGAAATGAGTTAAACGCACAATTAAAAAAAAAATTGTAATGGTTTCATGTTTGTATTTTTTTAATTTTTTTAAATTTTTATTTATTTATTTTATTTTGCCAAGCACATCATTGTGGGGCTTTTAATAAAAAAATTCAAGCATCCGTCCACAACGTATCAACATTCATCCTTCAACATTTACACAATACTGAAATATCTCAACGCTAATTCATATCCTAACATCACATTTATATCAATAGGCCTACCATATCTGTACTTACTGATACACATTTTTGAAATGAGCAAAATATGATTAATAATTTTGTTTATTGGGGTTTGCACTTCTGGAGAATAACCAAACAATACATCTTTTTCTGTTAATATAATATTTTCTCCTGTATTAACAAATATGCATCTTCTAACATTTTCCCAAAACAATTTCATTTTGCTACATTTCCAAAAGAAGTTTTCAATATAATCCATTTCATTACAAAGACTACATAAACTATTTTCTTTTAACTTTATTTTATGCAATAAAATATTTGTGGGATAAATATTATGTAAAATTTTCCATTGGAGTAACTTTAATCTTTCTTCGCTTGTACATGCACTTGCCAGGACCGACCCAATACTTTTCGTCAATGCAAATGTTATATTTGTGGGACCAAAATTTTACAGAGCAGGGTTCACTGGCTTTGGATTGCGTTAATATCGCACGAAATTTCTTCGGGGAAGGGTTATTTAGCATGCCCTGAAAACAGGTCGCAGGAGGCTCGTCACCCGCGTCTTCTTTAACTGTGTTGTCTCGCAGTGCTCGCGCGCAGAGGGCCGTGTGCAAAGCGTTGTACTCAAACAGCCTTGTGGCACTATATCCGACAATGGCACAAATATGTTCAAATGACACAATATTTTCGTCTATCCATACATCACGTACACAATTCACACCGGCTTCAATCCATTTATCAAAACACAACACATTCTTTCTAAAAATAATATCTGCATTATTCCACAAACATTGATCAAAAATACTTTCTTTTTGAACAGGAAATAAATATCTGTTCTCAATCCATATTTTTAAAACTTGTTGCCAAAATTTTGATTTAACTCTGGTCAGACCAATAAACTGTTTCGGTTTGGCAGTTGATTTAAAGCAACACAGCTGGCTTCCAAGAACCTCAAAATAATGTCTTGGAATCAATTGCCAATTTGCAAAATCTGTTTGTTGTAACCTGGCTGCCCAACATAACAAAAAGGATGTCTGCATATCATGCATATTTATCATGTTAATACCGCCTATTTCTATTTTATTACATACAACTGTTCGTTTCACCTTTGACCACATTCCAACAATTCTTTCAATTCTATCAAACCGTAATGACCAAATCTCTTCAATGTCAGAAGCACCGATATCGTTTCTAAATATTATACCCAAAATGTTTAACTGTTTTTTCCATCTTATATTACAGTATTGCTCAAGACTGTTCTTCATGGATCCTAGCCACATTGCCTCTGTTTTATTTTCATTCAGATGTAAATTTGAAATACATGAAAACTGTCTTACTATTAACAGTACTTGTTGGAGATCGTGTTTATCTTTAAGGAACATTGTTACGTCGTCTGCATACATTGCCAATTTTAAAATATATTCCAAATTGGTTTTTGAATGAAATGACGGGAATTTTAATCCTTTTATATTTGGGTCACTGCGTATCTTAATGGCTAAAAGTTCAAGGCCAAGGACAAAGGCCATCGGTGAAAAATTACATCCCTGACGAATTCCGGTTAATACGTCGAATTCCTCAGAGATCCATCCCATGTAATTGATGCAACTTGTGGTATTATTCGTTAACATTTTTACGGAATTCAAAAAGTTATCACCGAAACCAAATTTTCTAAATGCCCAATACATATAATCTTTGGAAATTGAGTCAAAAGCACGTGAAAAGTCAAGGGCAAGTAAAATGCCTGGTTCATTTTTCTGATTCATAAAATCTGTTACGTCATCAATCAATCGAATAACATCGCTTGATTTTCTCCCTTTAATAAAACCGACTTGATCTTCTGAAATAATATCAGTAATGACAGATGCGAGACGAATTGCTAAACACTTTACAAATATTTTATAGTCAGTATTTGTTAGCGAAATTGGTCTCCAATTGATTAGGCTGTCCCGTGGTAAATCTTTTCCTTTGTGGAGTAAGGAAATAACTGCTCTTTGTTGTGTAGTCGACATCTCACCGACTTGAAAGAATGTTTGTAGAGAATTGAAAACCATCGTCTTTAGGCTCGGCAAAAAAACACTTCACGACACTAGCTGTAAGCCCGTCCAAACATGGCGATGATCCGTTCCTTAACAACTGTAATGCTCTGCCAATTTCGTCAATAGTAAATTCCCGGTCCATGTCATCTGAATTTTACAGAAATCCCATTTGTCGTGGGGGTTGTCCTCGGAATAATCATTCATATATTGTTCCAAAAACACATTCATTTGGTCAACAAACTCAGAATCACGCAAAAGGCTGTCATTAAATTTCCAATACGAAGGACCTCTTACTATATGTGTTAAATTATAATACATAATTACCATTCTGTGGTCGGTTTGTGCAACTGATTGTATTTTACAATTATTAGAACGGTTCAATACGGCATCACATGCTAAAATATAATCGAGTCTCCTCGCAATAAAAGGTGTCTTGCGAGACCACGTAAACTCTTTATCTTCTGGATGAAACAAACGCCATACATCATTCAAACCTTGTTCATTCAATAAACTCTTAAAATTGTTTACGTCTATTTCACAATGTTTTCCTCCACTTATAATGTCCAAATTATTGTCCAGCACACAATTAAAATCTCCGCAAACTATTTTTCTAACATCGTTTTTTTCATTCATATAATTCATGAGAAACTTATAAAATGATCTTCTTTCATTAACAGTTGTGGGACTGTAAACATTGATAATATACAGAATTTCATCATCCAAGTGAACCTTAAGTTCCTGTACTCTTTTAGATTTCTCAACACACTTAACATCATACGGAAAATTCTTTCGGACCAAAATCATTTGGCCCAGGCTGTGGTTCGTTGCAGATGAATAAAATAATTTCCCTCCCCATTCTCTTTCCCATTGATCAACATCTGCCTCTGTAACATACGTCTCTTGTAAACAAATTATATCAAATTGTTGTTTTCTCAAATTGTAAACAAAATGCTTTCCGTTTTGCTCTATTTCGCAAACCGTGGATGTTTACTGTAGAAATCGATAAGGCCGCCATGGCTAAAAATAACTTACATTATACTTGAATCGTGTATCGTGCTCGAAAGTCCGTGGGGCATAGCGAGGTCAGAGGCCGAACAGTTCTACATGATGCACGGGGCAGTGTCATCCCCACACACTATCATCCGTGTTATGATCTCTATCAAGGTCAAGGCCAAGTGTGACGTCATGTGCGGTGTCTACCACTGTGTTGTCAAGGCGTGTTATTTTCGCTGAAACGTATATTTTGTTGTTTTTGTTTTAGCTGTAAAATCGCCGAATACTTTGCCGTCATTTCGGCAGATTTATTGAACTCTTTTTTCCACATTGGGCAGAAAGAGTGACGCTAACGGGTGTCTTCAAATAATTATATTCAGAAATGTCAAAAATAGAAAAATCAGAAAATTAATCCGCGGAACATACTTACAATGTGCCTGATTGGTCATAGAGGAACGGCGCAACATACTTACAATGTGCCTGATTGGTCATAGACATAGAGGAACGGCGCAACATACTTACAATGTGCCTGATTGGTCATAGAGGAACGGCGCAACATACTTACAATGTGCCTGATTGGTCATAGAGGAACGGCGCAACATACTTACAATGTGCCTGATTGGTCATAGAGGAACGGCGCAACATACTTACAATGTGCCTGATTGGTCATAGAGGAACGGCGCTCCTTTCTTACCAGGATCGTATGCCAGGTTGGATGCCCATTTGTCTGGGCAGTAGTATATGAGAGGAGAGGTGGTGTGCACGAGTAGGCGTCAGACTGGGTGGAACCCGAGCAATGAGTCGGACTGGTTGAAATCTCAAACAAGTCACAATTTCATACATGGCGCTTAGCTCTCACACAGTCGGGCGCTTTTCATGCACATCAACACCATTCACCATTTCTTACCATAGACTTTGTCAGAACTCTTGTGATCATTTATGTCCAACAGAATCTGATCCGTTTGCTCTTGATACGCCTGACAGTATGTTTCCCAAGGCACTCCTGGAACACACAAAACAGTCATACAACAATCGTATCATATCTGCTTTAGATACTTAAAAAATTAAAGATTACACGCCGTAGAATCGACGGAAATATAGAACGGTTCTAAGAAATTTCGGACAGCAACATATCTGGATTGAGACAGTAAGTGTCTCTGGACTTTGTCTTTGCTTGAGGTAAATCGAACGCGTATCTAACTGATTCTTGTTTATGCGAGCGTATAAGACGTTAGATTGGATTATTTACACTAGCATATCTAGCATAATTATCATCACATACATGTCCCTAATAGGTAAGCTTCCTGTGAGGACGTCAAGCCCCCCCCCCTCCCCCCCCCTCCCCCCCCCCCCATCTAGTATTCGCAGGCTTAAGATTTTTACTGGTGACAGTTTCTTTTTGACGTACCAGCGTGTCTTCCAAGGTCCCACCAGTGCTGCTGCTCTTTCTTGCCAATGACGTGCGGGTGAATCAGAATCTTGGACATGACGTCATCGGTGCCGGGCCCGGCCGCCCCGGCCAGGAAGAAGTACGGGATACAGGTGAACTTTCCCCCATTGTCTGGATACCAACACGGGTTTTTGCTGCGTCCTAAGTAACGGAAAGGGCCCTGGAACGAGTATTTTTAAAGATTTGTGAAGGTTGAACACTTTGCGAAGTATGTAAATTACTTACCAGCATACAAAAAACCCAAGAGTTGTAGGTTATCATGAAGCGACAATTTTTCACTTATTTTGGGAATGTATGATTGTTAAAACCTTCTGGATTAAATTGAATAATGTATTGCACAAAGAATGTTTACATTGTGAACGTTTGACATTTTTAAAAGGATGGATAATATTTGGAAATGATGATAATGTGAACACTGATAATGTTTTAAATTTGATTATTCTTTCAGGAAAATATTATATTTATAAATGTAAACTTCAGGGCTCAGTTCCACTTTTTTAGTGTTTTTTTTTTAAAGATATTAAAACAAAGATATATTGAAAAGAAATTGAATTTTATTAGGAATAGAAATTTTGAATTTTTATCAGACTGGTTACCTAATATATGTTAGGTTATTGACCAAGGCGAAGTGTCCATTTCAGCTTAATTATTTCCACAGTTTAAAATTGTAGGCTTTATATAAGACTTTAGGCAAGAGTGTGTGTGTATGTCTTATGTCTTATGTCTGTCTGTCTTATCCTCTTATCTGTCTGTCACCCTCTCCAATCTTATGGGTGCAGGGGTGTCTTGTATTTTAGTGACTCTTGATCACACAGCCATCGTCGAACGCTGAAGAAGAAGAAGAAGTGACTCTTGATCATTGTTGGGTGAAACTTAAAGAATCTATTATTCGTGTTTGTACCACCATCATTACCCCTCTCTCTCTCTCTCTCTCTCTCTCTCTCTCTCTCTCTCTCTCTCTCTCTCTCTCTCTCTCTCTCTCTCTCTCTCTCTCTCTCTTTCTTTCTTTTTATCAGTATTGTACTCTGCATGTTATGTTCCGGTATTACTTGTGGACGAATGGTATGTTATATGTCTGTCTGTCTGTTTTGTCCTAATGTTGTGAATATATGTCTTGTATACTTGCCATTTACATCGGAAGTGTGTCGTAACAATGAACTGCTAACATGTACATATCGAACTCTACGTTTCCTTGAGTGATAAATGTTGAAGGATGAATGATGATACATTGTAGACGGATGCATGTTTTTGATTAAAAGCCCCACAATGATGTGCTTGGCAAATAAAAAAAATAAAAAAAAAATAAAAAAAAGAGTTGTAGGTTATTGGAACGTTGAACTATTGACTGGGGGAAGGTGGTGGACGTCTCAGAGCTGTAAGGCTTACCAGCGCTTTGTTGTTACTTCAACTCTTCTCAACAATCTTGATCTTTAAACGGTAAGAAATCTTATTGTGTGTGTGTGGGGTCAGGGATGGCCAAATCTCAAAATTTTAACTCACAAGCCGGGCGAGTAAATTCAAGAAAGTCACCAGCCCGCTAGAAATTTCGCGGTCCCGGTTCATACCACAGTTGCTGCTTCAGGGTTTAAGGCAGGTCAAATGGAGACAGGGACATTACTCTTCATACACAAAGGGAAGCCACTGAGTTGTGTCGCCATTTTTTCCTGGCAGGCTGGGAATTCGAACACATCGAACAGGGAACGCAGAAGAAAAAGAACACGTCGAACATTCGAATGACGTAAATAGAACAAACGTCACATTTTTCAGGCAGCGTAAGTGAATGACGTCAGAAAATGACGACACCGCCAGAAATAAAAACAATGCGACACGCCTCCCAACCACGAGGTCAAAAACACGTGGACATCTAATGAAATCGGTACAAAGCCGTTCTCTTTGCCAGTGACATCGTAATAATCACCAAAGCTAACATTGAAGCTCCGGTAGCAGGTAAGAGAGTGTCTCCCAACCCGTGATGCTCACAGCGTGATTGCATCAGAATACCACATGTTAAAACCGGTGTTTGAACTAGAATAACAGCCAGTAGTATTAAGAACAAGTGTCTTGTGTATGCAGCCCTCTTTCTGCTGTTCGCTGGCAGCAGATAATACAATAATTGAAGTCCTTCGAGGCATAAGGGGCCCATAAGGCGAAAAATTGCTTTAATTCCACCCTCAAAAAGTCCCAGCCTTCAAACCGTAACAAATAACAGTACGCACTATTAAGCAAAATTATAAACCAAGCCTTGATTATTAATTTTTATTATTACACTTGTATCAAACAAGTGACCTCCACCTTTTGATTGGCGTTTTTATTACATTTGAATCGGACTTGTGGCCTTTCAAAGTTGCGGTGACCTTTGACTTTCAACAGAGGTCATATGTAACAGTGGTTTTTAAAAACATAATTTAGTTGGCTCATATATCTGAGACAAATGATCGGACAACAGCCCTTTACATTATCGTGACACATATTTTTCTGAGGCACACTGGACAGTAATAGTGCAAAGGGTGGGGTTAATCAAGGGAGTGAACCCCCCCTAAAAACACCACCAACCTGTCGTTTTTTTGTTTTTTTTAATGCCGTTTTGATCGCTCTTGCGTTTACAACCCATCTCATCAAATCGTAATTTATTTCCAGGCTACCAGCAATAAAATACCTCAACATGAGGAACAAATTTAAAATAAACTCTGGCAAAAGACGTGACGTCACAAAGTTTGAGTATGCGCAACATTTTCGTTTACCAGTGCACTTCGTTACCTGCCCATTGCTGCTTTGGGTGATATTTTTTAAATGACTATTCCTATGCAGATGTTTGTGTAATTGGCCGTTTTCAAAACATACCCATTTTTCGATTTTTCGGTCCAAAATTCAAAACGGGCACTGTCTTCCGAGACTCATAGCTCCGAAACGAACCCACTACCCTATTTTTTTTTTATGCTGAATGCATAGCAGACAGATCGAACTTAAAAAATAACCAACTTTTGGGAGAAACCAATTTATATTTAACGGGTCCAGTGAACTACCTTAAATGGCGTTGGAACTCGATTGAAAAACAAAAAGTGTTGCATTTGACCAGAATTGTCACTGGCCAGCCGGGCGAGTTGCCAGGCGGTTTCTACTAGCCCGGCAGATTTTGTACTCGCCCTTGGCGATGGGGCAGACGATTTGGCCATCCCAGGGGGTGGTGGGGGTTGGGGGTTGGGAGGTGTGGGGGGGGGGGGGGGGGTTGTTGTGGGTGGGGGGGTGGGGGGGGGGGGGGGGTGGTGGGTGGTGGTGGGGGGGTTGTTCCGGAGCTGGAAGACTCACCAGCGTGAGGAAGGTCTCCCCCCAAGGCCTGACGGCGACGAGGGACTTGGAGCAAGATCCGAACAGCGGTTCATCCTCCACAAACTCCTTGGCCTTGCCGAACGCTTTGCTCTGTTTGTAGGACGTGTCGAACCACTCGTACACCCTGTGGGAAAAGCCTCAAATTAATTGGGCGAAGTCGACTTTCGCGAAGTTTTTTTGTACACAAAGTCGGCTGCACGAAGCTTTGCACTGAATTTTCGGTAAAAATTCTTCGCAAAGTCGACTTCGGGCTCAATTATGGACAGCCTTAAAGAAAAAAAGTTCAAAAGAGTATTTCAAGTCTAAATTAACATTATGTGAAATGTTCACAAGGTCTAAAAAGCAAAGGTCAAATTATTTTTTTAATTTTTTTACTTGTATCTCTTATGCACACGTATTCATTCTCCACATTAAAACCCACGGTGAAGAAAGGCTGGTGCTTGAGAATAAAAAACCCAAGTAAGGACAAAACAGAAGATTTACAAAAACCGTGACTTGGAGCTATAAAGTGAACAAACAAGAGATACAAGGGAAACAGATCGAGTATACCTGATGCTTTGACTTAGCTTAAATGGTTGATGTTTTCAAGATCGACGAAGTAAAAGATAGGCTAGTGCTTATCTTTTGTAAAGCAGTATCACATCAGAGTCAGAAAGAACAGTTCTCACACAAAGCGATTGCTCAAAATAAGCGCAACTGCGCAGTTCAAAAAATCGTTTTGATATGGAAGAACTATCACATACCGATCAAAACAAATGGCAGTGATCAGTTAACCTTTGCCGGATGCCGCTTTTGACTACACACTCCCGACGATGCGGGTTTGTCTGAACCCATACATTTGAAAGAGGGTTTTTACTGTTTATTCCTCTAACGACGATGCGGGTTTGTCTGAACCCATACATTTGAAAGAGGGTTTTTACCGTTTATTTCTCTAACGACGGGGTGGGTTCAGGGAAACCCACAGCGCTACTTCAGTGGTTGCATCGAGTTTCTCCCTTCACCGACCTCTTGCAGGGGAGGGAGAGGGGGAGGGAGAGGGGGAGGGAGAGACTGAGAGACTAAGAAAGAGAGAGAGAGAGAGACAGAGAGAGAGAGACTAAGAAAGAGAGAGAGAGAGACTAAGAAAGAGAGAGAGAGACTAAGAAAGAGAGAGAGACTAAGAAAGAGAGAGAGAGAGTCTAAGAAAGAGAGTGAGAGACTAAGAAAGAGAGAGAGAGAGACTAAGAAAGAGAGAGAGGGAGACTAAGAAAGAGAGAGAGAGAGAGACTAAGAAAGAGAGAGAGACTAAGAAAGAGCCCGGAGAGAGAGAGACTAAGAAAGAGAGAGAGACTAAGAAAGAGAGAGAGAGACTAAGAAAGAGAGAGAGACTAAAAAAAAAGAGAGAGAGAGAGACTAAGAAAGAGAGAGAGAGAGAGAGACTAAGAAAGAGAGAGAGAGAGAGAGACTAAGAAAGAGAGAGAGAGACTAAAAAAAAGAGAGAGAGACTAAGAAAGAGAGAGAGAGAGAGACTAAGAGAGAGAAAGAGAGACTAAGAAAGAGAGAGAGACTAAGAGAGAGAGAGAGAGACTAAGAGAGAGAGAGAGAGACTAAGAAAGAGAGAGAGAGACTAAGAGAGAGAGAGAGACTAAGAAAGAGAGAGAGAGACTAAGAAAGAGAGAGAGAGAGACTAAGAAAGAGAGAGAGAGACTAAGAAAGAGAGAGAGAGACTAAGAAAGAGAGAGAGAGAGACTAAGAAAGAGAGAGAGAGACTAAGAAAGAGAGAGAGAGAGAGACTAAGAAAGAGAGAGAGAGACTAAGAAAGAGAGAGAGAGAGACTAAGAAAGAGCTAGAGAGAGAGAGAGAGAGACTAAGAAAGAGAGAGAGAGACTAAGAAAGAGAGAGAGACTAAGAAAGAGAGACTAAGAAAGAGAGAGAGAGAGAGAGACTAAAAGAGAGAGAGAGAGACTAAGAAAGAGAGAGAGAGAGAGACTAAGAAAGAGAGAGAGAAAGAGAGACTAAGAAAGAGAGAGAGACTAAGAGAGAGAGAGAGACTAAGAAAGAGAGAGAGAGAGACTAAGAGAGAGAGAGAGAGACTAAGAAAGAGAGAGAGAGACTAAGAAAGAGAGAGAGAGAGACTAAGAAAGAGAGAGAGAGACTAAGAAAGAGAGAGAGAGACTAAGAAAGAGAGAGAGAGACTAAGAAAGAGAGAGAGAGACTAAGAAAGAGAGAGAGAGAGACTAAGAAAGAGAGAGAGAGAGACTAAGAAAGAGAGAGAGAGAGAGAGACCAAGAAAGAGAGAGAGACTAAAAAAGAGAGAGAGACCAAGAAAGAGAGAGAGAGACTAAGAGAGAGAAAGAGAGACTAAGAAAGAGAGAGAGACTAAAAGAGAGAGAGACTAAGAGAGAGAGAGAGACTAAGAAAGAGAGAGAGAGACTAAGAGAGAGTGAGAGAGAGAGAGACTAAGAAAGAGAGAGAGAGACTAAGAAAGAGAGAGAGAGAGACTAAGAAAGAGAGAGAGAGAGACTAAGAAAGAGAGAGAGAGAGACTCAGAAAGAGAGAGAGACTAAGAAAGAGAGAGGGAGACTAAGAAAGAGAGAGAGAGAGAGACTAAGAAAGAGAGAGAGAGAGAGACTAAGAAAGAGAGAGAGAGAGAGAGAGAGAGAGACTAAGAAAGAGAGAGAGAGAGACTAAGAAAGAGAGAGAGAGAGACTAAGAAAGAGCTAGAGAGAGAGAGAGAGACTAAGAAAGAGAGAGAGAGACTAAGAAAGAGAGAGAGAGACTAAGAAAGAGAGAGAGAGAGAGAGACTAAGAAAGAGAGAGAGAGAGACTAAAAGAGAGAGAGAGAGAGACTAAGAAAGAGAGAGAGAGAGAGACTAAGAAAGAGAGAGAGAAAGAGAGACTAAGAAAGAGAGAGAGACTAAGAGAGAGAGAGAGACTAAGAAAGAGAGAGAGAGACTAAGAGAGAGAGAGAGACTAAGAAAGAGAGAGAGAAAGACTAAGAAAGAGAGAGAGAGAGACTAAGAAAGAGAGAGAGAGACTAAGAAAGAGAGAGAGCGAGAGACTAAGAAAGAGAGAGAGAGACTAAGAAAGAGAGAGACTAAGAAAGAGAGAGAGAGACTAAGAAAGAGAGAGAGAGAGACTAAGAAAGAGAGAGAGAGAGACTAAGAAAGAGAGACAGAGAGAGAGACTAAGAGAGAGAGAGACAGAGAGAGAGACTAAGAGAGAGAGAGAGAGACAGAGAGAGAGAGAGACAGAGAGAGAGACAGACAGAGAGAGAGACAGACAGAGAGACTGAGAGAGAGACAGAGACAGACAGTCAGATAGACAGTCAGATAGACGGATAGACAGACAGACAGACAGACAGAGCAACTGACAACAGACATACAGACAGAGAGATACGGACAGACAAACAGAGAGACAGACAGTCTCTTGGAGACAAACAGGCAGACAGACACTGTTCCGCCGCTTTGGTAATTATGGGTGTAGCAGAACCCGCGCCGTCGGCAGAGGGATAGTTACAATCACTACTACTCTTTAAAAGTATGGGTATGTGTGAACCCGCGCCATCGGTAGTGTTTATGTAAATTATCATAATCAATTAATTCTGATGTTTTGTCATGTACACACTAAAAATTTGCAGACAGAGAGCAAATTAGGTGTGTGAGAGATACTTAAAATTTCAAAACGATACCTTTAATGGTTCCAGAGTTACAATGATTTTAGTGTGTCTCTGGGTACAGGTGAACCCAGGAAGCACGGCAAAGGTTAACGGTTTACTGACTGGTATAGACACATTTTAACCGGTAGAATATTAGAAATTCAGGATAAAATTAAACACTGCTAGTTTTTAACACATTGCCCCCTCCCGTTTCTGTTTTAACAGAAAGTTAAAAGCGTCCCTCTGCCTCTTACTGTTTTGAACACAGAATAGTGTCCCTTTTTATATGTAGTCAAGTTTTGACTAAATATTTTAACATCGAGGGGGAATCGAAACGAGGGTCGTGGTGTATGTGCGTGTGTGCGTGTGTGCGTGTGTGTGTGTGTGTGTGTAGAGCGATTCAGACTAAACTACTTGACCGATCTTTATGAAATTTGACATGAGAGTTCCTGGGTATGAAATCCCCGAACGTTTTTTTCATTTTTTGGATAAATGTCTTTGATGACGTCATATCCGGCTTTTCGTGAAAGTTGAGGCGGCACTGTCACGCCCTCATTTTTCAACCAAATTGGTTCAAATTTTGGTCAAGTAATCTTCGACAAAGCCCGGACTTCGGTATTGCATTTCAGCTTGGTGGCTTAAAAATTAATTAATGACTTTGGTCATTAAAAATCTGAAAATTGTAAAAAAAAATAAAAATTTATAAAACGATCCAAATTTACGTTTATCTTATTTTCCATCATTTGCTGATTCCAAAAACATATAAATATGTTATATTCGGATTAAAAACAAGCTCTGAAAATTAAATATATAAAAATTATTATCAAAATTAAATTGTCCAAATCAATTTAAAAACACTTTCATCTTATTCCTTGTCTGTTCCTGATTCCAAAAACATATAGATATGATATGTTTGGATTAAAAACACGCTCAGAAAGTTAAAACAAAGAGAGGTACAGAAAAGCGTGCTATCCTTCTTAGCGCAACTACTACCCCGCTCTTCTTGTCAATTTCACTGCCTTTGCCATGAGCGGTGGACTGACGATGCTACGAGTATACGGTCTTGCTGAAAAATGGCATTGCGTTCAGTTTCATTCTGTGAGTTCGACAGCTACTTGACTAAATATTGTATTTTCGCCTTACGCGACTTGTTTTTGTTACACCATAGCTTCAGTCTGTTCATCCGTTTATCTGTCTGTTCGTTTGCATGCCTATCCTTCTGTCAGATTTTTTCAATTTTCTTTATTCAATATCTTTCCCTCCGTCTCTCTTTAGATGCTTTATGCTTTGGTTTTCCTTACTCAAAGCTGAAGAGTACCAATACAACTAATGTATTGGATTTTCAGTCAGTGAAAGAAAGAAGGGACGCAACGCAGCTCCGGTCTAGCTTTGACTACCCTGGATACTCTCCCCTGATGTGCGTGTCCCACCAAGCTGTCAGGCTAGTAGTCAAGTCTCCCACTGTGGCTGATGGGGTCTATGGCGACCAAAAGAGTGGGATTCCCTGTAGGTGGAGTTCCTGTAGGTGGATTTCATGTATACAGTATACAGGGAATACCACAGGGTGTAGTTCCTGTAGCGTTTGGCTGATATCGCTGAAAGTCACGTGATGCTTAGCGACATCGGTAGAATGTGATGGTTTTCGATCTTTTTTGATATTTCTTAGAAATTCGAGTATGGTTTGCAAGTTTTATTGAAAAACTACACCCTGTAGGATTCACTGTATACAGGGAATCCCCCTACAGGAACTCCACCTACAGGGAATCCCACTCTTTTGGTCGACATAGTGACCCCATCAGCCCCACGCTGCGCCTTGTAAAAAGCCCGAGCAGTTGCAAACCTTGAACCTGCCACTTCCTTCGAAAGCAATGCAAGCCACATTGAATATTCTTTTGTGCACTGCACTGTACAGCAGGGGGATTGAAGTTAGGCTGATACATTGAACAAAAGTGGGGTTAGGCAGGGCTCCCCACGGACGCCCCTCCTAGTGCGTCCCGGGACCCCAACTTTTAATTTTTAGAGGGTCCATGGACCCCCACTGCAAAATTTTAGAGGGTCCCAAAGGTCCAAACACCGAAAAGTCCCAGTGTACTTATAACGGACGACTGCAGTCTGAAAATGGTATCCGCTACGGTACGCACGATAAAGGAAATTTAGTGCGTCCCAGGACCCGCTCTTTTAAAGTCCAGTGCGTCCCGGGACCCCCTACATACATTTTTAGTACGTGTTTTCGGCTTCCAGTGCGTATAGGACGCAGGGACGCGCACTATGGGGAGCCCTGGGTAGGAGTGATGATAAACAATTTAAAGAATTTTTGGCCGGGGGACTCCAAGCTTATTTTCCCTGAAGATATATTATTTTCTGTCTTCAGGGGGGGGGGGGGGGGGGGGGGGGGGGGGTGTGAGTGGTAAAAGAGCAGTTTTATTTAAATTGTAACGTTTAAATACCTCGATACCTTGATGAACAACTCAGGCCTTTAATAGGGGCACGGATGGGAGCCTTTGAGAGGACACGACGGTAGAGAGAAACACGCGCACATCAGGGGACACTATCCCCACAGCCCACTTCAGTCGTCAACATCACGGGCCAAAGAATCTAGACACATCCATCGTCGAACGCTGAAAAAGAAGGGGACACTATCCAGGGTATTCAAAGATTGATCGGGGATGCATTGCGTCCCCTTAGTCTTTCAACACGCCAATTAATTAGTTTCATCAGTACTCTTCAGCTTTAACGCCAACAAGGAAACGTCAACGACACAGCCAACCAGGACAGTGGGATCCCTATTGTAAGACCCCAGAATTCAGTCTTCCTTCATTTTGAGACCCGGTTTCCTCAGACTTTCTGTTTGTAACCTCTGTAAATGTAGCCCCGTTTTAAGACTCCCTCCTTTTTAAGACCTTGTTTTCTTAGACTTTCTGTTCGTAACCTCTGTAAATGTACCCCCGTTTTAAGACTTCCTCCTTTTTAAGACCTTGTTTTCTTAGACTTTCTGTTCGTAACCTCTGTAAATGTACCCCCGTTTTAAGACTTCCTCCTTTTTAAGACCTTGTTTTCTTAGACTTTCTGTTCGTAACCTCTGTAAATGTACCCCCGTTTTAAGACTTCCTCCTTTTTAAGACCTTGTTTTCTTAGACTTTCTGTTCGTAACCTCTGTAAATGTAGCCCCGTTTTAAGACTCCCTCCTTTTTAAGACCAGGATTTCTCAGAGTTTTGAAGGTCTTACAGGGGAGGTTCCACTGTATTACCATAGCAACCACTCTCACTTTGTCTCTTCCGTAGGGGGGACAAACTTCTGTAGAACTTCCGGGGGACCCCCGCCTCCTTTCTTGGCTTTCTTCAGCTTTTTCTTGGACTTGCCCGATACCACGTCTGAGGGACTGCCGCCCAGGCCGAGACTCAGCATCACTTTCTCTGGAGCTGTGGCCAAAAAATAATGGTCTGTCAATGAAGCTGCAATTTTAATGGAATATTCCCCGCAATTGTTAACAAAAAGTACAGCCTTTTTCTAGAGCTGGTTAAAATGAAATTTAACATTCGAAAAATAATGACATACGTGCTGAAAAAAATACATTTATGGAATAATTATCACCATCTGTTTTGGTACGTGTCACAAAAGGCATCTTCATATTCAATGAAGTTCCGATCAAGAGCTATTATGGCAAATTACATAAATTGTATTG
>NC_090259.1:16305976-16313476 GCF_037325665.1 Littorina saxatilis
ACAGTCATAAAAACATTAATGGTAGAACATATAAGTTTATGTACATGAAGCGCGTTATGTAGAAGCATTGTAGATCATAAGGCAGTGTTCAAATTAAAATTGGGTGTAAAGCAATGAAGTTAAACGGAAAGTAACCCAACAATACATTAGCTCAGCAAAACAATGTATTACAGAGCCAAATCTTCAGAGTTAGAGAGAGAGAGAGAGAGAGAGAGAGAGAGAGAGAGAGAGAGAGAGAGAGAGAGAGAGAGAGAGAGAGAGAGAGAGAGAGAAAGAGAGAGAGAGAGAAAGAAAGAAAGAGAGAGAGAGAGCGCGAGAGAGAGAGAGAGAGAGAGAGAGAGAGAGAGAGAGAGAGAGAGAGAGAGAGAGAGAGAGAGAAAGAGAGAGAGGCCAGGAAAAGGGTTTTTAACAAAAGTATTCTTCATATGACAATTTTCCATGATCAAGAACACACAGAAAAGCAGGAGATAGGAGGAAAAATACAATTATCAACTCACCAGCCATTTCACCGGACGAAGAAGATAACCCTCCCTAACACCAGCACACCTGATTCTTCCTGCCTCCTTCCCCCACACACGCGACGTGTCAATCTTCCACTGCTGTACACACACCTAGACGGGCAGGCCTACCCTTTGATAATTAGCTTCCGTAATTACACTCAGCGTGTAATTAATCAATAGGTGCAGGTAGTAAAGAACTGATTTGCATTTTGCCGGCGCATTTTGTTGTACAGACTGCTTTGCGAGTCGAAGGGTTCTTATAATTATTCGTATACCTCTTCAAAACACAGAATTGATTAAAAGTAGTAAAATAAATAGATCGCGTCTTGAAAGCCTTGTAAAGTTGAAGCGCTAACGCGATCAGTGGGTGTTGTTTTTCTTTTATTCATTCTTATACATAATACACAATTAGAAATGAGTTTTTATGAGAGAAAATGTAATCATGGAACCTCTGTATTTGTGAAATCTAAAAACACACCTTTTCGGCAAACATTTACCGTATAATATTCAAGCCTGGTCCGTTCCTGATGGTCACTTTTGTCCCATGTACTGTACATAGTTTTTCACATACGTGTTTTGCGCGCGCGTGAGTGCGTGTGTTTGTGATAATATTTTTCAGAGCAATGTGTTAATCATTGATATGTGTGTGATTGCGCGTTAAATGATGTTTTTTTGTCGTAGAATTTTGATTATACAGGGCTTTAAGCAAAGTTAAACACTGGATACATGCGCTGTAGAAATATTATGCATTATTTATTGTTATTAAATTTGTTTCCAAAACTGATTTTAATTCAAGTTACGCGAGTAGCTGTTGCGCTGACTGAGTAGAGAAATAATGGGATAGCTGGAATGTGTGGGGATATGAGTTTTTAAATTGGATAGATATATTGATCGAAGGAGGGATTTCTCGAATTACATTTACTATAATCTACTTAATCATGAAGCCAGTATTCCTTGATCGTTCAGCCATTTTCCTACTCGTTTAACAACTTGCTTAGCTTTAATCTGTTTTGTTTTAATCCATTTTCCACCCCACCCCCCCTAAACAAAATCATATCCGATAAACGGGACGGAACAAATTTCAGACACTTCAATAAAATCTGTTGTATGTAAACATCAGCCTCTAGCCTACTGTAATATTACCCCCCCCCCTCCCCGAACCGCACACCCGTACACCAACACCACTTCCATCCCTACCCTTCCCCCCCCCCCCCCCCATTTTGCCATCTCATTAAATATCAAGTTTTATACTTGATTTATGTTCCTGTACCTCCCCCGAAATCGGCGTACGCTGCCTGAATGGCGGGGTAAAAACGGTCATACACGTAAAAATCCACTCGTGCTAAAAACCTTGAGTGAACGTGGGAGTCTAAGCCCACGAACGAAGAAGAAGAAGAAGAAGAAGAAGAAGAAGAAGAAGAAGAAGAAGAAGAAGAAGAAGAAGAAGAAGAAGAAGAAGAAGAAGAAGAAGAAGAAGAAGAAGAAGTTCCTGTACGTGTAAACCAATACGCCCCCCCCCCCCCCCTGCCTGTAGTTTGTAATCTGACAAAATCAACGCATGTCACTCCTGGTTTAGGATAGCCTGTGTTAATCAATACTCAGGGCCTAATTATGATCAGCGCGTCACCTGTCTTCTGATCGATCCATACAGAAATACGTCAATTCACACACACACTAAGGTGGCTGTGCTGTGCACATCTGACAGGAGTATAATCGTATTCATTCTCGTAGTTTTGCATCTGTTCCATTTAGCAAGCTATCATCAGAAAAAATTGTGAGATAAAAATCCCGGGCAGCATGAATGGATCTCATAAATATGTTATGCTCAAGAGCAAAATCAAAAAACAAGAAAGGTAGGTTGTTGGAACGTGTGTTATTGACAAAACAATACATTCACAGATATTTCGACCCAACGGTCTTTTAAGTGAACAGACAAACAAATATTCACACAAAACTTATCTTGATAGAATCAGTTTACGTCCACTCGTCAGGAAGCCGAGCGAATGAATCATAATTTAAAATAAATTAGAATTTATAATAATTAAAACTATAAAGTGGCTTTTGTGGTTTATTTCGCATTTAGGTCCCAGGTAACATTATGAAGTTTTAATACGATCAATCGGACCTATTATCAAGTTAGTGCATCAACTTTTGAACGAACTGCGCCCAGTAGTTTCCCAGCAATAAGCTGTTAGGTCGAGACGGACAGACACACACACAGACACACCCACACACACTCAATTAAAGTCTGCTGGACCCTCCTACTGCGTACTCGGGGAAAATCTCATTTTGTAAAAGAAGTATTCATCATGGTGGCGTTTCTTGTGCATGTGCACTGTCACACATGATATGATACAATTGTTTATCAGGGACATTCGGTCAAATAACTTACTTCTGCTGATTAGTCCTTCGGAAAGAAACTTGTATCCAGTACGATCTCATAAACAAAGGGAAGTAATTTGTTTAGATATTTGTTTGAAGGCACAGTGCAGCTCACAGCCTTGGTTTTGCGTTTTTGTTGCAGCTGAGTGCATTTACAGTTAAAAAATCCTCCTATGGTAGTAAAACAAACCCAAAACTACCCAACGACGACATCTGTGAAGCTCGACAGTTTCTTGTTCACGCGAGTGCATAAATTAACCTAGTTATTACGTGGTGTTTGGTCGGAGTTCGATTCAACTGAGTGATTCCGGCCTCCATTTTGTTTTACACAAACTCATGATGACGTCTGACATAGTTTGCTAGTGACTGT
This sequence comes from Littorina saxatilis, assembly GCF_037325665.1. Classification (NCBI taxonomy): domain Eukaryota; kingdom Metazoa; phylum Mollusca; class Gastropoda; order Littorinimorpha; family Littorinidae; genus Littorina; species Littorina saxatilis. The sequence goes on from NC_090259.1 coordinate 16,309,229, forward strand.
CTTATTGTGCATGATGCGGTGATCTACCTGATCTAAATTTAGATCCAAAATTAGGTCAAGACCAGCCGGGTCCGAGTACGAAATTAATTCGTAAAAAAATTGCAGTTCTTGACTCTTTGGGTGCAAGTCAATGAAACTTGGTAGTTACCTTGATTTTTATTTTCACGATCACGAACACCAGTGGCAAATCACGGTCACGGTAAAAGTTGCATGTACAGAAAGCACGTGTCAAAGTAAACACAACCACACAGTAATTCGCTCCTCTGGATCTATTGTTTATTCAACACAAAGTGACAACTGTTGCACTTTTTTAAAATTATTTTTTTAATTCTCTTCATACACACATAGAAATACATATCATGATTTGTAATCAGTAACAAGAATGTTGTTTTCATTGGGTTTTTTTTCTCTCTCTCTCTCTCTCCCTCTCTCTCTCTCGTTCTCTCTCGTTCTCTCTCATTCTTTCACTCTCTCTCTCTCTCGTTCTCTCTCTCTCTCTGACAGAGCAGAGTCAGAACACTCTGACAAAGAAGACTTTCGATCAGACACCGACGGGATCTCAGACGACGACACCGATGATACAGATTCTGACGTAAAGGAAGAAGTCACTGCGCAAAGGCGTCTTTCATCCGACCTAAATCCAGCGCCGCAAGACAGTCTTAACGGAAAACTCGACGACATTAAACCAGGTGTGTGTTAAATTTGTGTGTGTGTGTGTGTGTGTGTGTGTGTGTGTGTGTGTGTGTGTGTGTGCGTGTGTGCGTGCGTGCGTACGTGCGCGCGTTTGTGTTTGTCTAATGAACTGCATTACCTACCTGCAATCCTTGTATTCTAACACAATGGGCCGAACAAGATTTTGTTCTTGTGATCTTGTGCAGGTGAGCCATTCTGGCAATGGATTGACGAGGATTTTGAGGTGTCGGTTTACTCAGCTCATTACGATGACGTGGAGGCGCCACCTGTCGTCAGACTCGTGGGGCTGGCCAGGGACCCTCTGCCTTACACCAACGTCGTCTGTCGCTTTCATGGCTGCCAGGACTGTCCCGTCATGCTCAGGGCTTTCGGTGAAGTTTTCCACTTCCGGAGCGGTAACGGTCGACGGTAAGTGTGCTGTGCTGTGGCAAAATTGAGCAGGGCTGGTGTACAGGAGTCGAGTTAAGAAACCTTAGGTCGGGATAAACTGCGTCGAGGATAGAGTTTATCCTGGACTTAAGTCTCCAACCTCAACTCTTGCATACCAGCCCCGGACTTTTACGTGCCACGGCGGTGACACGGGGGTGGGACATAGATACCGTCCCTACGTCATCAAATAATAGTATAGTTGACCCATGTCTGTCACGCCCTGGATCGAGTCTATGACCTGACGATCACAGGCCCAGTGCTTTACCAACTGATTTACCCCGAGCCCCCGCCCCCCTCAAGACTAGTTATTTCTTGACTCCAGTTCTTGTCTGAAGCCTCAGGGGGCACTGCTACATATACGATTGTGGCACGCGTGACTTTTACTTACATTCTTTACCAATTAAATATCAATAGATTCATGTCAAATTTCGACAACATCATCAGAAAACATGGAACTTTTTCAGAAATTGAAATCGTAAGTGTAAGCCTTCACCATGGATTGAATTTATACAATTTGTTTTACATAAAAAATATTAAAAAATATTGTGTCCGAAAACAACCTCGCACTGTTTGACAACATTATGCTTTTAAAGGTTACTCTTGTGAATTGTAGTGTACGTGCTCTACCCAAAACTTCCTACCTGACACCGTGGCTAATTTCTGACGCACCAACAGAATCCCCGACATCTCGAAAACAGTGAATGGCAGTGAAGTTCTGACCACAGGTACTGATACTACATGATTGTGTGCATTCTTTCTTTGGTGTTTTTAACGTCGGTTTCAACCACGAAGGGTTGTATCGCGACGGGGAAAGGGGGAAGATGGGATATAGAGCCACTTGTCAATTGTTTCTTGTTCACAAAAGCACTAATCAAAAATTTGCTCCAGGGGCTTGCAACGTAGTACAATATATTACCTTACTGGGAGAATGCAAGTTTCCAGTACAAAGGACTTAACATTTCTTACATACTGCTTGACTAAAATCTTTACAAACATTGACTATATTCTATACAAGAAACACTTAACAAGGGTAAAAGGAGAAACAGAATCCGTTAGTCCCCTCTTACGACATGCTGGGGAGCATCGGGTAAATTCTTCCCCCTAACCCGCGGGGGGTGTGCACAATTTGGTAAAGATGGCTTGGAAAACAAAAAAAGTTATTATTGAAAAACGCTGCGCACGTCGCGATTTTCGGCAAAGTATGCAAAATGATGGCTCAAACAGTCATACCCCTAACTCATTTCCATCGCTAATTACAAGCAAACAGCTGATCACAGCCTAACAAATCAAACTTCCTTTGAAAGATAAATGATTCAGCATTCTAAATGTTATAATCACCTTGGGTAACCAAAAACATCTATTTTTAGCAAAGCATGCAAAGTATGCTAATGGCGGCTCAAACAGTCATTGTTGGCTTTCCCCTCACTCATTTCAATCGCTAATTGCAAACAAACGGCTAACCACAGGCTTACAATTCAAACTGCCTTTCAAAGTTAACTGATTCAGCATTCTCAAGGTTATAATCACTGTTTGTCAAACTCTTGCTATCAGTGTCACCAGTTCCAGCGCGGTTAGCTAGACAACACCTCATCCGTTCTCATTTCCAGAACATTTCTCTCATTTCCAGCTTCCTCGGCGCTTTCATCCTGTGTCCGCTGGGTGGACTGGTGGAGGGTGTTCTGCCTTTTGGGGTGTCCCTGCAGAAGGACACCGACTCTAAACAAGCCACCACGATGATGAGAATCCACCACAGCAGTCAGGAACAATCGCGCATCGTGGACAACATCCAGGTCAAACTGCTCCAACGCGGAAGCACGGTCAACGAGGAGACCCTGGAGGATCTGAAGAACATGCTGACCCTGCGAAAAAGGGTGCAGGATGACACGTTCAATAAGAACCAGTTCTGGAGAGAGACCAAGAAGAACGAGGTAGAAGGCGTGGAGAACTCAAAGACGAAGAACGACGACGACAATGACAGCAACAACAGTAGCAGCAGCAACAGGTATCGTTGGAACATCACACGATGTTTCCCAGCGTTTCAGAAGGACTACGACAATCACGCCCTCCTGGCTGAAATGGTGGCGGCTAGCCGTGCTATGGGGGTGGACCATTTCAACTTCTACGTGGAATCTATCGGGCCCAACGTGAGAAAGACTTTACAGGTAGGATATGTTGACGAGAAGCAAATCCATTCAGTGAGTGAGTGAGTGAGAACGTGAGTTAGTAAGTGAGTGAGTGAGTCAGTCAGGTAGGATATTTTGACGAGAAGCAAATCCATTCAGTGAGTGAGTGAGTGAGCGAGTGAGAACGTGAGTTAGTAAGTGAGTGAGTGAGAGTGAGTGAGAGTGAGTGAGTGAGTGAGTCAATCAGGTAGGCAGACAGGCAGGCAGGCAGTCACTCAGCCACTCACTCCATCGCGCAAAATGTTAGGATGACTTTACAATTAAAGTACCTTCATTGGAAACAAATCAAATCGCTCACCAACTCAGTCACTCACGCAAGCATATTTTCTCTCTCTGAGAAACACCGTACTGTTCGTGTAAACGCTCATTTACACCACCACATATCTGTCAAGATTTTAGCGTCAGAAAGGAGCATCATTCCGCTTGCAGACATACACATATTCAACAATTAGGGGTGAGATGCACGAAGCGAAACTGGGTGCCACCCAAATGGGAGACAGAAGGTGCGCTCACAATCGACTGTGGTTTCATGTGCTACAGGAGAAGGGGCTGGGAATAAACACCCCTTCCAGTTATAAGATGGCAAAAAGTAGAGGGGTGAATAAGACTGTTGGTGCGCCCACAATCTACTGTGGTGTCAGGTAATACAAAACACACACGAATTGTCGGTTATTGGAACGTTTGATTATTGACATTGACATTGTAAAAATTGAGATGCGTGAAATAGATAAAAAAAATAATGAGTTCGAATGAGTAAATCTTGGAATTCAACATGAATGATCTAATTTTTGTGAAATACAATTGATGATGAGCAGGTGCATGAATTGAAAAATGTGAAGCGGATCATATCCTGCCATGCCCGGCCTTTCATTCCGAAACGAAACGTGAATACATCTAAATCTTGTCTGCGGCCTATGCCGTCTCGTTTCACGTTCCCTTTCGC